>NC_084768.1:10151100-10478288 GCF_028858725.1 Colius striatus | reverse complement strand
TAACAGTAGAGCTGCTCTGGCTTTATATCACCACCAATACAAAGCATGCTTCTCTCTGTTATGTACTATATATTCAAGAACTTATATGTACAACCATTTGTCATCTCTTTCCTTGAAAGAAGAAAGAAAGAAAAAATTATAAGGTATCCTTAATGGTCTCACACCATTCCTTCCGTGAAGAAGGGAAGATTCTTCTTTAAGAATCCAATGCTAATTGCAAAAGACACGATTTCTATTTTTAAGTTACTCCATCTGCTCACAGAATGTAGAAGTCCAATGAGTAAAAATATACCAAACAACTGAAAAGAGCACTTCACTGCACATTTTGCCATTACTCCATTTTCCTCTGATGGACATTATCAGACCTCTGACAGTTATGTTTTTACTTTCATAGCCTTCTCATACTGTGCAAAAACTGCACATAAAAAAGAAGGCACACGGATTGAAATTAAGGATTTTTTCTTTAGCTCTGATGAAAGAATGATGGGTTTTTTCATTAATTTTAGTGGCAGTGATTTTATTTTAAAATAGATTTTACTGGAACAACTTCAGCCAGGTTCACCTATACTTTAACTGAGAAAGACTGGTAAAAATCTAGTTCTTTTCCTCCCATCTGAACCATTTGTTTTTCAGCAATGTCTTTTCTCGTGTTGAAAAGCCATCCTTACTCTTTTTACAAATTTTCAACATGTTTGTGCCCTATTTTTATTCAGTTTCACCAGTGAAGCAGGATTTTCCCTCCAAACACTGCTGGATTATCTCCTATGAATATGAATGAATATTGAATTTTTCTGGTGGTATCAGAAACAACGTGGCAGAAAAGTCTTAATGGAAATGAAAACCACTTTTCACATGAAAGTGAAGCATGCTCAATCATTAAAGCAAGAGACTGAGAGTTAAATCATCTGGGTCATCAAGCAGCTGTGGGCAAATCATTTAAAACAGCTTTCCTTAATTTTCTTCAAATCAGACGGCCAATTTAGATTTCACATATGCAACATCCACAAAAATCAGGTCAGTCATATGAAGTGTCTAGATTTGAGTTTATCACACATGCTTTATGGGACAAAGTATTAAAATCTCTGACTCACTTTTTCTCCCTATGCAAGATTAAAAATGGTTTAGTTCTTTCACAAAGGTATCTAATAAGACTTAAATAATTATTGTACCACCATTACTGAGTAATTAAACCTTCTAAAGATCCACAGATGAAATCTAATGAAACAATATCATTAAGAAACTTGTGCTAAGAAACATGCAACTCATGGCAGCAATAGCAAGTAGCTCTAATGAGGTTACAACATACTACTTTCACTTTTTCATTGAGTATAATGATCCATTTATATAGGAAAAATACTGATAACTGTCATTTCTTTAATGATTATAAGTTGAAAAGTGTGAAAAGATACCGTCCATCCTGTTGCTGAAAATTCTGATACTGAATGGCTGACAAAATCCTTTTAGCAATTGCATTTCTTTCTGAAAGGAGGTATTAAAGATTTAGAAAGATTAGAGAAGATACTGATTTAGAGTTTAACATTATCCCCTGACCTACTACATATAATGACTAACGTGTTTTAGGATTAGAGGGCATGTCCAGACAGGATGTGGAAAGGTTATATTTGAATGATGCAGCATATTTAATTGCTGGCTATTAGAGGTACATTCCATCAGAAAGACACTTCCTCTGCCTCTCACACTGCTTGCCTCCCACAAAAGCACAGTAGTACAGAAATAACTGCATTTTCTACTACATTGTTGAGGTATGAGACCTGATTTGTGACTTGAACAAAAATTAGCTAGAACTACCCATCATCAAGGAGTCTGTTATTTGCAAGTTTTAAATTCAGAACTCAATAATGAAGGTCCCTATTTTACTTGCAGTGCTTCTCATTTAGCAAAGACCTCATCCATATCCTGCAGATCAATCTGGTCTCAAGCAGGTTGTGCTCATGAGTCATCACTGCAATCACGTCTGCTTATTACAAGTCCCCACAAAACTGAAGAATATCAATGATGAACCAGGACACACTCAAGACGATGAACTTGACCAGAACTTCAAAACTGGATCTCTTACTGGAAAGTCTCTGAGGCTCAGGCCAAAGGAGGTTGCAGTTCAGTTTCTTTTTTTTTCCCAACTGAACCGTCTCTGCTGCACCAAGAGAGCAGAGAAGTCATTCCTCAACTTTATTATCAAGCAAGGAAATGAAAAATTTTAGTCTTGGAAAACAAATGCAAAAGTTGCAGCAGCTACTTTTTCAGTTCAAAACACTTTTTGAATGCTAACCAGCACCTAATTTCCCAGGACACTGAAAGCTAACCTCCCTCCCTGGTCCCTATTATACAAGACAGTTGTAAAAGAAGCACTTTAGAAGTCAAACCTTTTTACGTGAACTCTGTTTCTTTTCACTTTGGAAAAAAACCCAAAAGTTTATGTCAACTAATTTATATAAAAAAATTCTCAATAGCTAAAAGCTTTGTGATATATTTAGCACATCATGAAGGTACAGTGTTAATTGATTGTAACAGAGCAGTTGATTTTGCTGCTTACTTTCCAGATCACCGTTTCCACAGAAAATTCGGTGACTATTGCATTATGGAAAACTGTGTTCAATAAAGCCTTTTTTTCCCAACTCTTCCTAATGTAGATTGGAGTTAATGTAAAATCTGTAAAATAATGTCACATCATTAGTTACATTTCAGTGTAATTAATTCAAATATGACATAAAATCAGAAACTAGATAAGTGAAACAGGACTATTCTGCTTGGTTGAGATACGTCTAACCTGTCACAGCTGAGCCAGCTTAAATCTTCTGAGATGCAACTAATATTCGAGGATTCTTTCTTGAGCAGTGTAATTAACCACGTTACATAAGGCAGAACTGGAAATCCACACCAGATAGTAGAGGGAAAATATTCCACTGTTTCATAGTCCTTTATCTCACATGGTGAGCTGGATTCCCTGACAATTTAGCTATGTGATTTTATTTTAAAATAAGATGGGTTGAATGGAAAAGGTGGTCTGAAAAAAAAACAGGAATGTCATTCATAGAAAAAACAAAAAGCTGACAGGTAAAATGTCACCATAAAATAGCAACTTTATTAGTCTAGTAAAGTGCCAAAGCTGCAAGGTGAAAGCATCACGAAGATTTCAGCATCTAAACAGGAGAGAGCTTGACAAATTGCCATCCTATTCATATAATGACAAGGAAGAGAAACTTCAATGCTTTTGTATATTAGACAGTATTAATTTTTCCAAATGATCCAGAAGCATGTAATCCAGAGAGGTGTGTACTAGCCTTGCTAAGCATAAAGAGGATAAATTACAACAATATGATGACTTTTATTTCAGGTAATCAAATTCAGTCCACAGTAGTATCTAAGTTGTGCTGAAGACCTTTCTATAAACTGAGGATGAGTGAATTGCCATGTAACATTTTTCACTACCAGAAACACTGGAAAACATATTAACAACTAATACATTTGCTGCTATCACATACAATGTGCACAGACCTAAAGTGGATTAAAATAATTCTTTTGTCAACAGTTCATGATCTGAGCATCCAAGGCATGAGGAGCATCTTTTTTTCCTCCTAATCAGAAATTTGTTACCCTGTTTTTTACATTATTGACATTCCTAAGGATAAACCAGCAATAGTTTCAGTGCTGCCTAGAAAACTCAGAGCTGGTGGTTTATGTGCAATAAGCCACCATCATCAAAAAGTATACAAATTCCAGACAAGATAAAATGAAAGCCGACAAAGGTAAGAGTCACACAGCACATTATCACCAGATTCTGTTGGAGATTGCCACCTCCTTTACTCAGATCTCCTGCTTTACAAGGCAGTACTTACTGTCTTTCATAAACCATTTCATATACTAACCTAAACATCAAAAGTAGGCAGAGCAGTCCATCCCCACTCTACTCAGCACGAGACACCTCTTCCAGTGAGTGTGTTAAAAAGTTGGTTAAAACTGAAACACATACTGTAAATTGGTTTTGTGAATCCAATGACTATGCTCAGCTTTTTTTCTTTTATTTTTTTTAAGTTTAAACTTGCAAACTGTTTTCATTTCTTCCTTAAAATTAGCAATAGAACCTAAAGTTACCTGCAGCACAGAATCATGACATGATATAAGAGGGCATTAGTGAAGAAGTGTGCAAATCCTGGGATTTGCAATCACTTCAACGGACAGCTGTCAGCTCAGATACAACATCAGTTAAAATCAACTGCTGCAAGTACAATTGAAACCATAAACTTAGTGAAGGAAACCATTGTGTGAACAGTTATTCTCTAGAGCTCTCGTTAACTGATGGCACGCAAATTTCCTGAAGGGAAGACAGGATATCCTTGAAATAAGTCTAACTGTGACAAACTTCTATGATAGAAAAAACTCATTTACTCACTCAGAAATGCAGACTGACAGCCTGGATCTCCGAATTATGCAGCCTTGGCTCTAGTGTTCACTTCTAAAGGTCAGTTAATGTGTCAAACTTAAAAGGAACAACTGTTAAATCATGGCCTTGAAAAGCCTATACTTTATTCTTTTTCTTTAATTTTATTTCATTCTGGTAATAAAGAGGTCATACTCACTTTGAGTTAGAGGCTTAGACTCTCCCCTTTGCAGGAAAACCTATGAATTCACATAACAATCTAGATTTTAGAGAAACAAAATGTTCTGCAGTGTGAAGATTCACTTCTGCAGCCTACCTCCAGACAAACACCTATGCACACAATGGCAACAGGGATGTGACAGTCTAACAAGGCCACTTCTGGTTGCAGCTAAAGAAATGAATAGGAGGGTGGCAGAAGGTATTTAGAAGATGTTTTGGTGTACTGAAGTCGATTTGATTCCATAATCAAAGGCTCAGTGAGCCATTACACTTTATCTTTTAGAAGACAATGTGCTGAAGTGGTTAATGGAACTGGTAAGGACGGCAATTAGCAGAAATCATCTCTGAATTTTCAAGACACAGTAACCATAACAAAGATGCTTCAAATGTTCTGTTACAGAAATCTCAAAATGACAACAGTAACTGGATAAATACAGTTGCCTGATGGTACAAATGCAAATAAAAACTGCACTTCTCCATTAAATCCAATTGTAAGAAAAAGATTCCAGTCTCCATGGTGTAGCTTCCATGATTGCAAAGATTGACTTGAACAAGAAGGTCCTAGGAATCTGAAGCCTACTATATTTATTGGTCAACCATATTTAGCATGTTTGGACAATGCAATTAATATCCAGCTATTTCCAGAACTTGCAAGCCTCCACAGTTACTTTCTAAAGGGATCTAATTTTATCTGAAGCTAGCATTTGGCGATTTGTGTCATGACAAAGATAGTGTATACAACTGCTCTGCCATAGGTAGTACCTACAAAAACTAGTCCTTGCAAAGTTACTTCAGGTAAAATTAATAATCTGGTACAGGCTGTTTGAATTATCACGAAAATTGCTTTTTTGATACAGTCATCTCTGGTGTCTCCTCATCTAAATTATAAGAAAAGGAAGATCATTTTTATAAAGCATGCTATTCTTTTGGAGATTTGTTCACAGTGGCAACCACTCTATTGATGTAACAGCATCTATTTCAGTATTTCTTCTACAGCAATTGTCTGCAAGAGTCATTGTGTCTTCAAATCTATCACACAAAAACAAGACTAAAGGATGAATTGTCTCTTCCAAATTATACACCAACCCCTCCAAGCTCTTAATTCCTCCAGATTCTATATTCAGTAGAGCTTTGATGATCTTAAATCAATGCCTAATATCCTAGCTCGTACAAAATACAGCTTTTTGATAACAGCTCCTTTCAAGCTTCTTCTCACTGTGGACAGAAGTGAGTCTTTAAGAATTATCACAGATGAAATTTGCAAAGTTGGGTTCCACTCTGCTCTATAAAGCAAAACAAAACTGCCTTAAACCAAAGTTCACAAATGATTTATCTACTTCTCCTTAACTAGTGGCTTGTAGATGGTTAGAGTTCAAAGATTCTTGTTCCATGAGCAGATTGGAATGGAAGGAGGAACCAGGAACAAACTGAATGCGTTTTTCCATTACCAGTCTCAGTGGAAACACAGTATTAGTTTGATTCAACTAATTACAATGCAAAGCAGGAACAAGGCTTATAGCATAATGGCATACTATTTTTGGAAATACATTTTTATATAATCACAAACACATGCAGTGAAGAATGTTACAGGCTGCTTCTCCAGCTTTATCTCAACTTGAAAAATGTAGACAGCCAGATATCTATCAAACCCAACAAAGGGATAATTCCTTTTGTGTGCTGAGAAACTATAACATGCTGAAAAGCACGTCTCTTTCCAAAGAAATATATTAAAAATAAATCTAATGAAAAGAAATCATCAGCTAATGTTTTAAAAATCAACAGATTGATATGGATGCGATATGTAGTGTTTATGTTCAAACAGTTTGCTTCTATTTTGGATGTTTTAATGTTGTTATGCTTGAATGGCACATTAAGTTTAGAAAACACAAGAAACGGGAAACTCCGAATGTACATATTATTTCCATGTGAGGATGAACATGAATTTGGCCTGGGACACATCTGTAAGATTTAGATAGTTAAATTTTATCTCTGTGATTTGGATTCAGAATGTTCCAGAGATCCAAAGTGATACAACATACCTTGTTAAATTATTGTATACCTTCATTTTTAGCTAATCATCTGAATATTTTTTAATGAAAAGAAATAACTTGGATAAAAATATGAATTAATAAAAGTGACTTTTTTTTAGGTATATGCTTTTTGTTTCTGAATACGGTCTTACAAATCCGGAGTGGATAGGGAAAACTAACTGAATCACCAGTTCAGAATGTAAAAAACTCTCAGACAGGATAGAACTTAATGAAGGCTCCAAGTCTTAGAGGAACAGAGAATGTTTTTGCCTTTCAGGAATTCTTTCACAAATTAAACACTCAAACCGGTAGGTCACACAACTCTAGAGAGGATTTTTTTTCAAGTCTATTACCTGTTTTATATTCAAAGGACATAGAAAATAGTATTTTTGTTTCTGAGCTGGCAAAGCTCCTGGCATAATGGGAATAGAAAAGCAAAATATATGCTCCTCCCCTGAGCACTGTGTTTTGCATAACATGTTTTACATATTAAGCAATATGGACAAAGGGATATTTTTAATCTCCCCACAAAATACAGGCTAGTGTTCCCAAGTGCCCCACAAGCAGCTTTTATTTGAGCAATTTTATTAAAATTACTGGATTTTTACCTGCATAGATGAGTATAATTTGGATCAGCTGATCAGAGTCTATTTTTCCATGGGAAAACGTCCCATATGTGCTAGTATTACTGAATTCTCTCAATAAAAAAACAAAATTAGCCCTATATTGAAGGCTTAAAAGATTACGTCCAACTAACTAATAAAACACCAATGGGATAAGAATTTAAATATAAAGGATGCTATTAAAACCACTTTGCATCTTTCTTTTTTAATGTTAAAGTTCTACTCTAATTAGGCATTCAGACAGCTGTTCTGATGGCCTTCTAACTTCTCATAACTAACAGGAAAAATAGAAAAAAAGGAAGCTAACATTATTATATTTGAAAGTGTAACTTTCCTTACGCAGTTACTTTCATTGTTGGGTTGTTTTGTGGATTGGGGTTTTTTTTTTCCTGAAAGAGTACTTTACTAATGGAATGGATTTCTTTAGAAATATGCCAGTAAGAGCATTTTAGTTACACTTTAATATAGAACAAGGCTACTTAAAAATGTTACAAAAGCTGACGGACCATATAATTACATAGTAAGAGACACCTTTATTTTCATTAAAATATAATTGTAATTTCCTACTGTAAATTTTACCAAGTGCAGTTGACAGGAAAGCTGAATGGATTTTATTGTTTAGTCCTCAGTTGCAAGTTGCCAATAATTTCATGAGGTGTGACTTCTGTAACAGTTTCTACTGTTTACAATAAACCTTTTATCACTGAGGAGGTAAATTATATGCAGATTTATAAATTGTAAGACACTTAAATTTTTGCCTCTACAGACCTGCATGCAGGCAACATATTTACTCTGTTGACAACCATCACTGCAGGTTCCCCAAACAGCCTTTCAAAAATTGCTATCACTTCTTTGTAATCAGCTAGTGATAGTATGGTCACAGAATATCAAAATGTTTCATAGACAAGTATGAAACAGTTTTGTCTGCAAGATTCAGGTAACTATCTCCTTCAATAATTAATGGCTTGATTTTATTTGTACTGTTGAGTTATAAGTTAACTCATTCAGGACACAATTGGATGAGAAGAGCTTAGGTGAAGCCTGACACAGAGATCCTGAGGACTTCAGCACATTTACAAGTGTGAAGGTTTGCAAGATCAAGCTTTGACTATATGTAGAAGCACGGAAGATTTAACAGGAAAATACTTTAAAGCCCCTATTAGTTCTTAACAGAATCAGCAATCAAAATGAATTCTTGTTGGTAGTTTACATCCTGTATTTCTATTCTACCTTTGTCTTAAAGGATGTGTCTGTGTTTATGCTGCAAGAATCCAAACTAAAGCACAATTTTAGTCAGATATTTCACTTCATAAATAAAAATCAACATCCTTTCTAACCTGTGAGCCTATGCTAGGAAGGAAAAGACAAGTTCCTAAGCAAGAAAAGACAAAGAGAGATACTATATGCAAATATTTATGACTGCTGGGTTAATTGGTCATGCACAGGCATTTGATTCCAGTTGTCAGTTGAGGCACTTATAAATAAAGCCCTCAACAGCACAATCCTGCCTGTGTGACTGCATTTAATATGACTGAATCTGTGTTCTGAACATTTCATTTTCTAAGAATGTCTTCTTTTAAAATACTTCATATGATCTTGATCTCTTCTAGTCTGAATAAGACATTTAGAAAGATTTTTCAACATTCTACTCTTGAAGTTGCAGGAACATGGAAATTAGATAGAAAACAGTAGAAAAATCAAGTGCTTTCTGGATTTTCTCAGTGCATAATAAGATGAAGCAGAACATCTGTTACATTGGAAAACAAAGTAAGGCAAAGATCCAACTCATCAGTACCTACAGCAGCCTTGCAATAGTAAGGGGGGGGGGGTTCAGCTTTTATTGATGAAGTAATTTATTTCTAAGGACACATCTGAGTTTACATTTCATAGATAGCAGGACTTAATAACAACTCTATCTCCCAATAGGTAATTGAACATAATTCTGTCATTTTATCAACAGGAGTGAAATGATTTCATGTTCTAATTTCAAGGAATATAACATTAACTTATTATTACCAAATAGTCCACATCAAGTTAATTAGACCTAATAGCTGAGTTAAGTGATATGCACTACCATTAGTATTTACGGCAACATGCACTTACACTCTAATTCTGCAGGCTAATAATTTGCCTGTAAAAGCTTTATTCAGAGTACTCTGTGATTTTTTACTTTACTGCTAAGATGTGGATCATCGTTTCCTCAGGCCATAAGGAGTGTAGTCAGTTTTAAGAAAGTTTTTTTTTTTCAACCCACACAGGGCCTAGCATTAGAGAAAGAGTCCACAAAGTGACAGCATTTGCCATTTCACAGCTCTCCAGTATCTCTCCAGTACAATTTCTTTATCACTTTCCAAGTGGTCCTATAAGGCTCCTCCAAACAGACATCCTTGACAGTACAGCAACAAGGGAAATTCCCCTGTAGGAAATCAGACTTTTCTGCATAATACAAAGGAACTAGAATGAGAACAGTAACTTTTTGTTTTCATAAAACTCAAAATGACCCTTAACTGAAAGTTTCTGAAACTTCTGAAAATCGAGAGCCCCCAAATTCATGATCTCTGGGCACAGATGAAGCTGAGAAAACTGCAAAGTAAGAAGTGTTCCAAAGGGATCACTTTCTCTTCAACATAACAAGATATGAAACAGACCCTCAGTATGAAATAACTATTACTTGATACCTGTTTGAACAGATGTTGTAGAAGATAAACCAATTGAAATGAGGGGTGGGGGATTTTCCTGTAATGTGTGACAAGCCCCAACATTTTCTGTTCTGATCTGAGTGATCAAAGAAGACTGATCAGCTAACAATCTAAGGAAGGCTTGTCTCATTAGAGGTACCAAACACTGGTAACAAGACATCGGATGACACTAAAATTCAGTTTGTACAAGGAAGCTTAGTGGTTCAAGGGGTTCTCCCTGGCAAAGATATTTTGAATATAAAGTCTTCAGCTTACTGTTTAACATTCATAGGGAAAAACATTACAATCGTGCATGGTCTCTTTGATGGACCACATGTAATTAATGGGTGTTAACTATTGATTTATGATGGAAAGCAGACAGTTCTCACTATTAAATATCACAATCTGGTTAGCATTACTCCTGTTATGAATTTTAACAGAATTGATGTAGGTTTAATGAGCTTTGAACTTGACATTAAAAGGAAAAAAATCACAAGAATATGCAAGATTTTTATTTAAATGGTTTGAAAGAACGGATAATAGAATAACAAATCCTAGCTACTATTTCCAGTTGAAGAACAAAATTTGGTACACAATATCCACCAAAAAAAGAATGATCTTGAAGCTGTAACAGTTGTGATTATCAACCATTAGCCTTAAGCTGTAGAAAAAGAATGGTCTTGTAATGGAAACAAAATAATGCAATCTATTTGGCTTCCTGCCTAGACACACTGGCCTGTTTTAAGTAGAAATGCTATGAAATAAATGATTCTCTGATTTAACAGCTCTGACATACTATATCTGCCATCTCTATAAGGGAAATAAAAACCAAAAAGTGATATTACAGTAATGCTATTACCAAGTACTGACCTAAAATCTAGCACAGCACCTATTACAGTAGGTATCAAGAAAAAAACTACCAGTGAGTTAAATGTCATTCTAACTTAGTGTATATTTTAACCATGCTGTTATCTTTGCCAGCATGACCACTCATTCACGACAAAAAATGTGAGCAAGTAACAACAAAGACAAAAAGCAATAGGATAAGCTATGAAAAAACCAAACCATAATACGTGATGGAGAAAAGCATAAAAACATAACAAGGTCATTTGTCAGTCAAGAAGGCCAGAGACCCAGACACAAAAAATACACATCTCCTGGCAAAACAAAGTCACTTACATCTGAAGTTACAGTCCTCAAAATACTGACACAGCTTCTGTTTACTAGTAGAGTCTAGATGGAAGTATCTAAAAATTCAGTCAAGTTACACTCAAAAGTCATCTAAAGTGTGCTAAAATTCCTTCTGTGCTTGAAGGAATATCAATGTTGACATAGATGAAAAGTTCCAATGAAAATCACCAAAACAAAATTCAGGCAAATGTAAGCAATTTGGGTTTTTTAAAAAACTCTCTGAATTATGGAGCACAACGATGCAGCTAAATTACCATTTTGACACAAATAGTTGTAAGATGTATGCTTCATCAAAAGGTATTAGAAGAAAGACAAATTGCTTATGTCTTTAACTGCATGAAGTGTGTGAGGAAATCTTTAAAGTACATACAGGTAATTATCTGGAGTATGGATGAAAAGACATTTTAAATGTCAGTGATTTCATTAATTTTACAAATGAAGATTGAGAACTGGCAGGGTAGAGAGTAACAAACCATGAACAGCTATCATTACAGGCTAACAGACTATTAGGACAATTCTGATGTAATAAAAATAGTTGGCATTGAGGTACACACAGAAACAGAGAAGTGTGTATGTACAAGTTAGTAACATCCTCAAATCATCTTGGTCAGGCACACTGCGGAAAATTATTCATCTTGTTGTGATTGCTGATTCAACTACCCGGACTGCATGGTTTATAGATAGGACAGAAAGATTTATCATGATAAGGCAAGATGCCTAATGTGCTTTTAACAGGGTTTTAATCTAAAATCTTTAGAAAATAAGAATACTACATTTGTGCAAACTCTAAAAGGAGAATACAGTGTGGATTTCAAGACAGTGAAGAGACTAGAAAAAAAATTAACACCACTATGGTTAAGTAGAAATATGTTTCAGCATTGAAAAAGTTAGGTTCAACTAGGAAGGCCATAAATGAAAGACTAATTCATTGCCATTATGTATTAATAATTCATACATGAGATCCATACCATTAGCCCAGACATTCCATCCCTTCCTGATCCTCACCTGTTCTTTTGACATCCAAAATTTAGTTTCTCTTCTCCTATAGTATCACTTATGTAGCTGTTACTGTGCATGGAATAAATTGATACACGAACTTCTGGTTGTTTTAAAAACGTTGAATGCTTTGATTTATAACAGTAAAAATATGGAAACAATGCTTCTTGCTACATTTTCCAGGGAAAGATATACTCTACATACCCATCTAGAGAAAAGACAAGAAAAATGCTTTCTAGGAAACAATATTGCAGAGATAGTACACATAAAATCAAATCCATTTTGATCAATATCTTACAGAGATTTTCAAGAAGCATGAAGAAAAATCAGTCATCTACTCCCAATGACAAAGCCCAAACATTTTATTCACCCTGTCTATGACAACAGACAATAAGAATGGAGAACAAAAAAATTAAATGATAAAAAAAAATCCAGTTCTACTCTTAATGAAAAAAAAAAGCATACTCTTAGGAACTAGGATTTTAGTAAAATGAGACACAGAAAGGTGTTTCCATTGTTTGTTTTTTAGGAAAAGATAATAATGAATCTCATTTAAATTTATTTACTTATTCCTGCTATTCAGTTCCTGGATAATTAGAAGACAGTTTTCTTCTCTTGTCAGGCAAAATATTATGTGGAATCCTAATGATGCCACCCCTAAAGCATCATTAGGTTACTTGATGGAGGATATGATTTATATATGTTACAGAAGCATTAACTCCAGGGAACCTTTTCAAATCAGTAAGAACAAAATTTTGTTCTCTGGTAAACAGAAATGTAATGACAGGGTATTAGTTTTGGGTGGCTGATGTTTGATTTCCTGGAGTTATAAAGACAGTCTGTTTTTGTTTTAATGACATTATATATTTCTATAATAGAAATAATTAATGACTGCCTAACTTAGATCATTAATGGGATAGCAAACACTGTTCAGTTGTACTCTTACACTTGTGTAAATCCATTTCAACCTGTATTTTCAGAAAGAAAGAATAAAATACATCTCAAATTCCTGCATATTTGTAGGCCTCATACCAAAGCAGAAAAGAAGTTTTACTTTTCAATTCTGTTTAAAAACTTTAACTTCACTTACTCCTTTAGTCACAAAGAAGTGCAGGCAGACAAGCATTTAATATCTAATGAAAAGTTAAGGCAGACAAGTGCATTCACTCATAGATACTACTGTAGAATAATGTCATCATCTACAGAGTTGCACTGCAGCCCGTGAAGTAGATTGAAGTAGAATGAAGTTCATAAGTATCAGAAGAAAAAACACAACAATCAAAGAAAAGAAAGGAGGTTTTCATGTTCCTTCCCCTTCACTAGCTGAAGTAATATTAACTGCACTAAAGTCCTAAATCTAATGAAAACAGGTTTAACATAGTAATATTAATAACAGTAATATACTCAAGATGCATAAAGCTTGGGGTAAAAGGCTTCAGTTTTTAAAAGAGAATCTTCCTACTCTCTTCAACTTCTGACTGTAATGCATCAAAATTCTTGGACTTGCTTAAAACATCTCAGTGTAATGTGACTTCACAGGTAACAACCATTGCAGTACGAGAATTACAATACAGTGTAATACAAGATACATGCAGAATTTTGAAGAAAAATTAGAAATAATGACAAAATATTGGACATAAATATTTTCTTTACAAAGCAACACTGAAGTTGTACAGAATCCAGCTGTATTTCAATTTGTTCATTTCATTCCTTCATCAAACTGATGTTAATAGAAATAACCTTAAGGTAAGAAGTAAATGAAGTTGCTGAAGATATCCGAAAGCATTTTGCTAACCTCAGGCTACTTGGAAATAAGGTGCAGCTATGTAGAGTTTTATTGTGAAGTAATTATTATAATTTACATTCTCAGTTGTTACAGATGCAACCTGTAGCCGAACGCTTCTAATCCCTTGGGTCCAATTACCTCATGATAATCCTGCCAGTTGGTGCCATATTTAGTTTTATTCAAAAGACAATGCTCAAAGGTAAAACAGATATTTTCTGATTGTAGGGAAACTTCAGTCATCCTTCTTTTTTAATTTCTGGTGAGTTACTGTGTGGGCTGTATAGCTCTTAATAAACAGCCTGACAGTGGTGGATTCTTTTCCAGTGGTCCAAAATTTTGAGTAGCTCAAACTACTCAAGAAAAATCCCAAATTTATTCCTTGAAAAGAAAAATCAATCCAGACCTAGTTGCTGCAAGTGGATCAGCGGACAGGTGGTAAGATGACAAGGAACTAGGCATTTATAAAAGATGAAGTACCTCTCCTGAGCAAGATAATGTTTTCTTATGACACGTGAAATGATAACGTTAGGTGTGTTCAAATCTTAGTGCAAGGTGAAATCACGCAGGATTTCATTGAAATTTTCAGATCGGTAAAGCAGCACAACATTCATCAGCAAACAAATTTTGGATATCACTACTTAAAAAACTTCTGACATTAGACTCTGAATTTCGATATTACTTGCCATGCCCTGCAAGAGCAAGAGGTAAACTTCTGTAAACTACAGGAGGCTGCCATTGCACAACTTCTACTTTATTCTGTAGTGAGATGTGACAATATATTATAGAGAATAATTTCCACACTGTAGGCAAGTGGAGTAAGTTTACAGAGCCAATTATACAAAGTCCCAGATGTCTAAAGTCATGAAGTGTAAAGAACGTTAATATGTAACCTGAATAAACAATATCATCACACACTCTACTGAAATTCACAGGTACCTGAGGGGATATCTGTCTAAAAGCCTCATGAACAATTTCAAAAAGCTACTTACATATGCATTTCCCAACAAATAGCAAGTTATACTATAGTGAATTTTTATTTTAAATTTCAAAGAGTTTTGTAGTGAGCTCCATTGCTGAGTACACTTCAGCTGCATTTCCTTGGAGGGCAGACGCTTAGGTAACTAGATTAACAAAAGTGGAATACATCTGCACTTTAAAACTCTCTTTGAAAAACAAAACCAAGAAAAAAAAAAAAAAGAGAAAAAAAAGAAGATAATCTTCAGTCTACAAGCAATTATACTACAACGCTATCCCATTTTAGCCACAGAAACTAAACATTTCTCTCTTTACAAGTTACTGAGTTTTATACAACTTGATCTTTTATATGGTAATATGCTTTGCAAACTTCAGATATTCCAGCAGTCGGTCATACTGTAACAAGTCTAAATGAGGAGATATGGTGCCTGGCAAGTGGATATGAAAGATATCTCAAAACATACAGACTTCTAATAATGAAGTCAACACTGCATGTTCCAACGATCTCACAAAATAGCTATATACAGTAAATTCTTATCACTTCAGAAATATAACCACTAACAGAAAAAGCTTCTGCTAAGCAAGAAAAAAAATGTTTAAAAATATGACATATTCCACAGCTAATATCTGATGCAATTCTGAATTAGAAATCAAAAGGAGACAGATCCAGAACATAAGTAAATAAATAGTGGTTATATGATCTTCTAAAAAATATTTTTCTCATATGGAAAAAAAGAGTAGAGTACATAAAACATCAGGTGTTATGGAAATAATTCTGCAAAATGAAGAGAAATTGTTTCAATTTTTTAAAAAAGAAATCTTGTTTTTACCTGAATTTACAGATCTTTTACTTCATCTACATAAAGCACATGCCCAATTAAGACCCTTGAAGAGAACAGTAGACTAATAAAGAAGGATCAAATTGAATGAGAAGATATGAAAAACAGTGATATCATCTTAAGGGGCATTATACAACATTCTGGCTCATCTTATCATCATATTTTTCCAACTAATGTAAAGCAGCTTCTTCCCCTAAAAGGCTCTGTGACAGAAGCAGTCGATGTTTGACAAACACATGTAGCTGCCCCAATTTTGAGTTGCAGGAAAGAAAGCATCATTTTAAATTGTCTGTTTTTCCTGAGTGCGTCACTTTAACTAGTTCTATAATAACAGTGTTTTGTTTAATCCCTTCCCCCCCTCCCCAAACATCAGTAAAAAGACTTTTGAGGTCCTAAATATAATATCACACAAGGCTAAGAGAAATTTATTCCTTACTGGAATAAATCATAGGGAGTTTGTTGGGGTTTGAGATTTGTCTTTTTCAAGAGTTCTTCTAATATCATGAGAGGACCAGAACTTGACTCTATGATAGCCTCACAGATGTAATATATGGTAATACAGCTTTTCATTAAATGTTCATAAAACAGGCTTTGAGTAGTTGTATGTTTCCTTCCCCTTTTCTCTTTTTAAAGTCTAACAAAAATTAATTCTGAGTAGACTTAAATATTACAGTGAGTAAATGGTTTGATGTCCATATATATGAACATACACACACACAGACTTTCTCCATATCAGGAGAAAACATATTTCTCTAAATATAGCCATATAGCTAATGAGAAAAATTGCAATCTCTAGTTAATGAACCATCTGCTTCAACCTCAAACATCATCTTCCATCGTAGCATTAGAGCTACACATATTGTGATGTTTGCTTCCTAGGTCTTTACTAGCAGCTCTTATATAGAGTAGCTTTGGCCAAGATCTAAGAAAGGAAAAACTGTATCTCATCATGCATTTCAGTAACAGATCGTGCCCAGAATTGCAGCAAATCTTGGAAGTAGATGCCTGGAGACTTTTCTCATAATGTGTGCAAAGCACAACTCAGAGAAGCTCTTGCTGTATGATGAAAGATAGAAAAATACTTTCTCCTTCCCTCTTGGATAAAAGCCAGAGCTATTTTTTGCCCTCAGACATTGGAATTCAGCTGGTAGCTGTTTCCTTAACCAGACACGGTAGGTTCAGCAAATAAACTAGGTCTTTAGTAGAAGGTTAGATAAAGATAATGCAAGTATTACATTTTACATTCAAATAAGTACACTTGTACAGTGTTATTTAAATACTAAAATCACCTCTTCATTTTCTTTTACCCTATAGATTGTGAATCTTTTGATTTTCATAACCAGATAACTGACCTGGTGATCTCAATTGTATTTTGTGTCACTATCACATTTCATAACAACAAAATTCCAGTAACTCTTCAGAGCATCTCTCCAGTCATAAAGAAGAGAAAATGAAGGTGGAGTTTCTAGTAGCATCAAAAGGCAAACATTGATTGCTTTCTACTAAATACTCATGGTGCATGCTCATCACCAAATGAGCAATTAAAACCTTATTAAGAGGTTAGAACTAAAACTTTATGAAACTTGCAGGACTGACCATACTGGCATGAAAAACACGTGGACAAAATAATGTTTTTGTGCACAGAATAATCTTTTTTGTGATATATACTTTTATGCCAAAACATTATGCGAAGCGCATTAGTTCTTCACCCTCCATCATAAAGTGAGAGAAGATCTGAGACAAAATATGTCATCAAATATTAGACATAAGTTCAGTTATTTTGAGTAATGCAAGAGCTTCTTATCATAACAGGATGAAAATAAAAATAGAAAGAAAACCTAGGTTGTTTTTGTAGGAGCCTTATGTTTTGCTGCTTTCTATCGATGAATATAATAATGTTTGTGGTAAAAATAGTGGAGTGGAAGTAAAGCTGAGCTATGAAGTGGAACGGTTTGAAATACAATGAGGTATAAAGTAAAGCTATATAAATAGATCACAATCCTGCTCTGGTGCATCAGATATGACCTGGACTATTCTGCCACATGCTTCTTTAAGAAAGAAAAAAATGTTACTTTAGCTGCAGTAAAATTTCATAACACTTTATGGTTTTATGTGGTTCATTGTAAGCACAAAACTTTTGAATTCTGGGCACAGCAAATAGAATAGGCCAGTTCAAGTCAGGACTTGCTACAAGACTGACACCCTGTGAGGAACTTCAAATAAAACTAGACTGCAGTAAGGATAAAATGCTTGCTCTTCACCACCTTATGTTGTAGAAATGGTGAGATCCTTGTCTCTCTCCTACTGAAAAAAAGTTTTTATTTTCAAGGCTAGAAATCAAGCTTTTAAAGAGAGAGGAAAGGAAGTTCCCCTTTTATGAATGGTTACTATGAATTCTCTTATCAAGAGCTTCTGACACTATATCAGTTACCAAGGCAAGCTAATATATATTGAATATGTGAGAAAAGTTTCTTTTTTTCCAATTCTGATGTTGCTATTGGAAACAATTTCAAAAGTCTTGAAGCAATCATTGTGAACTTTGATGGCAGTAGGTATGAAATTTATCATTACTTGAAATTATAAAACCAATTCCCTTTCTAAATTGAAAAACATGAAGCCGATTAAAGTATTTTTCCTCACTCTCAAACACATTAGCAATAAGAAATTACCCACTAGCTTTCTTTCAGCTTTGGAGCAAACCATGAATCTTTCTAACCAGAAACTTTGGAAAATTTTCAAGAATGATGGGAAACATTTTGAAATCCATTTAGATGTGAATGAAGTGCTACTTCCTCCCCTCTACAGCTAAATATTTTATATATTCAGAGCTATAACAATATAGAATATATGACAATGGTTTGTATTTTGGAGGTCAGAAAAGAGAGAGCTAAGCAGCATGCAAAATTATCTTTCGATTATGAAAATTTAAAGAAACTAAAGTAAAACTGAGTTTTTCTTAGGAAACAATTGCAATTTGGTTCACCTGAAGATAGACACGGTTACTCTCTTTTTAAGAGGAACTAAAGACTAACAGCCATTTGCTCATCTCCTCTGATGTGATCTGAGTTCAGCCTCTTCTGAAATTATTTCTTTATGGCTACCTTGAAAAGTTATGATCAGTGAAAGAAATGAATAATAAATGATAAGAAATATTAAATCTTGTTAAAAACAAATAGCTTTCTCCCTTAAGGAGTAGGGCAAAAAAATTCAGTTTTACTTTGAACATTTTGGGGAAAGTACTAAAATATTGGATAAGAGAGAATGTAATGGAAGAGGAAGCAACAAAGTGAACATGCTATTTCGTTTGCTTTTATCCTTTTCCAGAATTCATCAGAAGCAATTTTCAACAGCTCAATCTCCTGCTGTTCTGATTTTCTAAAGGAAAAATGTAATCATAAGAAAGGTGATATTTATGTATTCCAAAGATAAGCTGATGCTTTTAATGAGAATCCCTGTCTCATTTTCTTGCTGATGCTTTTCGTGGGGAATCCCTCTCTCATTTTCTTTCTGTAGGTACTGGGTAAGTACCAATAAGGAGATACTGTACTGTAGGAGAAGGACCAGAGGCACATCAAGGATTTTGAACCGTGCACATCAGACTGGATCATCTCCCTGCACAATGCCAAAGCAGAAAAAATACCGACGGTCCCACATGCTGAGCTATGAAGACCTGCAAAATATCTCACCGTCTGAACCTCCTGCATTTCAAATCAAAAAAGCATGTTAAACTCAATCAGTATAGCTATAGAGCCTGTACCTGTATCAGCTTACTACATAGTTCTTTCAATAGTTCAAGGACAACTTTTTTCTTCTGGAAGCTTTATCTCCCCTCATCCCACCTACCAGAAAAAGCTACACTGTAGTTAACGCTTCTCCCAAATAACACAGTTCCTATGAACTTTTCAAACACAAAAGGAAACAGAACAATTACTTGTGACAGTACTGGTATGTGACTATTTAGGATAGGAAGAAAGGAGCACCTTACACCATTTTGAGGCAACTAGCAGAGTCAAATACAAAAGACAGACAGATAAAATTTTACTGTATTGAGACAGTTTCAGTGACAGATATCCCAAGTTTCTTGGACACAAGAAAATAACGATAATGAAATCTAATATCAGGAATCAGGGATCTTCCCTTCATAATTTCTGATTAAAAATACCTTTGTGATACTGAGTACTACAATTATTTATAGGAATGAATTTGTCAGCATTTGTGAACACATTAAGTAAAACAAATTGTATATAGTGTGGTGTGTGGTTAAAAAACTGATTAAATATAATAAATAAAAATAAATACAAAAATAATTAAAAATAAAAATATTTGTGAACAATTACAATAGCATCTTTCTCAATTTAATGTGATTCACACATAATGAAACTGGGTAAATGTAAAGAATGACAGCAGGTACAAGTTTTCATTTCATAGCAATTAATTAACTTGATGTATTTCTACCAATTTGGCCTGTAGCTTGCACTGAACTGCAAAGTGAATTTGTGTAAATATGATATACATGTACTTTGCATACTTTCTATTCTGAATTATAAAGGGGAAAAAAGAGGATTTCATGTTATATTTTCTTTACATCAGAATATCATTTCAAAGTGGAGCACAAAAAGATTTTTGCAGACACCATGCTTTTTTAACCTTCAAAGCCAACGCTTTTCTATTGGATATTTTGATTATTCACAATGACATATAATTTTAATGTGGCAAAAATGAAATATGGCACCTGAAACACATTCCAACTAGTGCACATAACTGTTTTTAAAAACATTTTATCCCAAACAGGAAACTGAAGTAATTTGTCTTACTGCATGAGAGCATATATTTTGATAAAAACTATATCAGAGACAACATCTTGTAAGTTCCAAATAATTGGTTCATTTTTTCTGAGGATAGCTATGCTTATATCAATCTCTCCTACCTCTAACAAACACTTAAAAACTTCATCGTTTTATGTCAGGTTACACTTTGCATACACTTCCATGAATATTCACTGACTGTCCTTCAATACAAATCCTCCAGATTTTCCTTTCTGAACTTCCAAACTTTGAGACAAGGCTGCCTCAAAGCTATTTTATCAGGAAGGTAATTTTAATTTTTTGTTTAAGACATGTTGTTACATGTCCAAAAGCCTTAAGTAGATCATATTTTGTAAATTTATTTTCAAATGGCCACATTTTCAGAAAATCCTGTTACATTGTTTCAATATTATTATCATTAGAAAGTTCTTACCCCTTTTAAACTAGACCCCTTATGCCTTATCCAAGTCTGTTATTTCTTGCCTTGCCTGCCATGAACACAAGAGCACAAAATACTATCAAGCACAAGGAAATATATGTGATTGAAGGTTTCCTGTTTCTATTACCTTCTTCGGGGTAAACAAACACAATCCCTTTAATTTTGCAAGCAAAATGGAGAAAAAAACTCCAAATGTTAATCTAATTATTTTAATTTCATTTTCTCCAAATGAATACAAAAAATATGAAGAAAAAAATGTGCTTATGTATTTTTATACCATTGTATTCAAGAAATGTGTCCATGGTAACTGTGCTGTCTACCATATAGAGGACAAAACTTCCCTCCAAATTTGGGGGCCTTTCCAAAGCAGAGTCTTCTTTATAATGGAATATCTCCTCTGTCATCAATTCCTCTCTCATCCATGACCAGAAATTTGATATTTTACTGTTAGCAAACAGTGGAAAGCAGAAAAAGAAAACAACACCTGTGGAAAGGTTTTCTGCATTCCCTGGGCAGCAGCATGGCCCTAAGTTCTAAGAATATTTCTACAAAAAGATTGTAAAGGAGTATTTGCTGTGATGATCCATGACTCTCTATGGGCACCAGAAAACTTGGATCTAAAGCTGTTAATGTTGGTGTCAAATAGTCGGAAAAAAATCTTCAAGTGGAAGGAAGAAACCCAGTACACAAAAAGAAAAAAAGAAAAAAGAAAGTCTGTGCTTCTGCAACAAGACAAAAATAACAAATCTCTTCACAACAAGCTACAGTCAATAAGAAAGAGACTAAAGTATGACTGCAATCTGCCTGTGACTAAATAATGCATCAAACCAATGTAAAGCTAATGCTCCAAACCTTCACAGATCTTATCACATACCTGAAGTCTGAATACAACCACAGTTACAGATTCATCTCAAACACTGAGTATTTCTGCACTAAAGATCTGATCCCCCTTACTATACTAGTGATTGAGGCACCAAAAGATCCTTTTTACTTTACTTAAAGAGCTGATTAGACATGCAAAGAAAACCTTTCCATTTCTGTCAAGCTCAAAAGCAGTTAGAATTTTATGTTACTAATCACTCATGCCATTATCTATAACTATTTTCTAAATACTCTCCCTAGCTAAATTGTCACCCCTATTCTGGTGAACAGTAAAAAGACTAAAGACCTTTCCTTTTGTGTTCTCTGTCCTAATCTCAGATCTTGTTAATCTTCCTCCTACCTCTGCCATCATTTATTATGTTCTTTCCCCTTTTATCACAAACTTCACTTAAGCCAATGTCATATTGAATGCCAGCACTACTGTGGAAACAACCCCAGTGGCAGCAATTCAGTTTTCACAGTGAAGTAAACCACAGCTTAGGTGATAGCAGTCAGCCAAGTGTCTGTATGAGAAATCTATGACCAGAATCAAGCTTTATTTTGCACAACAAGCTATCATACAGATTTCTAGAACCAGACTGAAAATAAAGTTCTGTCAGTCAGAATACATTTTACAAATAGAAAGAGCTGGGCAGAGTCACATTTCAACACCTTTTTTTTTGGAGGTATCAGGTGTAATTTAACACGGCAAGTGAACAAGAGGGGACATCATTTTTAGAATATAACTTATTCTGCAAAAACATCACCAAAAGTTGAGTTTCTGGTACCCACCATTTAACAGTTGGTTAAAAACTTCCAAACAGCACTGTATTTTTCTTACAAGATACCAATTCAGGCGCTAATTTCAGTAAAAGACATTCCGAGATCTCAGTCTGCACAAATGACCTTGGCAAGGAGATTGATTTGTATGGGAAAAACAAAATAATCTCTCATCCCTATATGTAGATTGATTGTGCATTGTATTGTTTGTGGTTTCACTTGTTTATAGGGGCCCATACAAATAAATCATGCCACAGTTTTATTAGCAGTTACAGTTTTTTAACACAACTAGTCGATGAAACTAGCCTTTTTTAAAACAATGAAATCTTGCTGTGAACCGAGCACTTCAGCCCTAAAACTGAAACAATTCTTTCTCCCACTCGTAATGGTTTTGGCTTGCTGAGACACAGTGTTTGATTCCAGCTGTGAAACTGTATTGCACCATGCCCAGTGCTTGGCCTAAAAGGGTGTTTGGATCCAGGTGCAGACCATTACAGACTGATGTATATTGCTCTCCTCTACCTCTCCCCTCCTCTTCATGTTTGGTTTTTTTTTTTATTAGCTTCCTAGATTATTCAAACTGCTTCCTCTCCCCCTCATGCACATCTGGATTTTTCTGATTCATGAATTCCAGTGTCTTAAAAAACATACCAAGAGAGCGATCTCGCTTTAAATGATGGAAACTTTGATGAGCATGATGTGAAACTATCATCCCCATTGCCAGCACAGAGAGGGAGGGTCATATTACTGATGCCATCCTTTAAGTAAAGACAGCCAGCCATTAAAAAAACCCGCAAAAGCAGCTGCATTAATAAACAACATATTGTAATAAAGAAATATATACTGTGCTACAACAAGGATTATGAAATACCCAAGAAACCCATAAAGCATGATTAACAAGATATTATGGATTTATAAAGCTGTAACAACACAAATTTGCAATTCATAATTTAAATTGAACTGAACAGTTGTATATTTCCAAAACTGTTCTTCACATGCACTGTAAGGACAGTTGTTTCAACAATACAATGAAACTCAGAACTTTTTTCAGTGTAGGTTTGGATTACAGTTAACATGAGAGCAACTCAGAAGAAATCTTTTATGTTTGTGCTTTATGGAAGCAGCTTTACTGCATAGTGGAAAAATAAAAAATTAAAAAATCATGTTGGTCAAGAACACTGCTCATTGCAAAATATTTTCAATGAAGTTCAGGAGTTTGATTTCTTAAACTCCAGAAACTGATGAGAGTTTAAAAGAGTGTTTGTTCATCAAAAGATAATACACGACAAGGTAGGCTATGAATTAATAATACACTGACTAATTTCACTCATGTAGACAGCTGCAGCACAAGAATGCACTCCTGGTAAAAACTGAAATGTTTTCTAGGCAGTAGTGAGGAGTATGTAGTGAATACTAAATTCACAGTTGGCTCTGTACAGAACAGCCTTCAGTTATCCCAAAAGTTACAAAGTTACTCTAATTACTCAAAATATGTGTGTCTGAGTTTGTTCATCAGGACGGAAAACATACAAAGATGTTACCACACTCTCTTGCAGCATGTTTTAACAAGAATGAGTTATACTTTGAAAAACGTAAACAAAAGCAGATTCAAAATTATGATGCAACTGAGTACATCTGGCCATTTTAGGTTGGTATTTTCCCATAAGTCACGAAATGGTTTAAATTCATTTCTTTCAATGAGGTCAGAAAATAAGACACCTACAATAAACTGTATTGACTTTAAATGGATCTGTGCCAGGTCACACAGGGACAGAATCTACCTTGACTGTGATACAGATAAAAGAAAATGGATATTTGGTAAAAGAAATTAGTGTCAGATCGTCAATTTCGAAGTGAAACTGCAGTAGAATGTGCATTGCCTAAGGGACAAAAAAGTTCACAAATCATACAAAGAAAAAAGAACACAAATGTAAATAAAAGGTGCAGTTGCTTAGATCCAACTTCTAGGCTCACATGTGATGAAAAGTGAAGTACATAAACATCATGATTGGGAAAGACAGTTTTCCAAACAAGTAGAAAGGTGGTCTGGCCTTTCTGTATCAGAAATTTCTAGTCCCTGTAGCTGAACAAATGGGGACAAGCCTCAGGGCAAAGATTCATGTGTTTTATGGAAACATGAAACAACATCTGCATGTATAATTAAGACAAAGAATCTACAATGTTACAATCTAAACTCTTTGGAAAGTGCTGAAAATCTGCCAACTGTGAAACAGAATGTAATGTATAAACAATTTGGTTGTAAAGCAATTTAGAGATTCAAGAAGTGATGTAATTCTCATTATCATTCATGTATCACAGGCAAGTAATAATGGTACCATGAGGCATGACTTTTTATTAGCATAATTTTCTTCTTGATGCTACCATTATGGTTTTCTTATGTTGACAAATGACTGCTGCCCATTCCTACACCTGCTACCTTCCTCCTTAGACAAACTATTTTATGCTTCTGTTCTACTTGAAAAAAAAAGCAACACCAAAAAACCAAAATGTCATCCACTACAAAGAATACCCAAACAACAAAACCTCCAAACAACCAAAGAACTACTTGCATTTCATTTCTGCTTAATTACTTTGTTTTCTGTATTCATTTACGCCTTGGTTATCTGTGGTTACTGACAATTGCACTACTCTGTTATATGTTGATAATCAGGCAAAATTTCATAATCTTTGAGAAATATTAGTTCTGTTTTTCCTAATCATTCTGGATATATGCTCTACTATAACTGAGGGGATGTATTATGAACTATAATTTCTGAATGGGGAAAATAATATGGAAACAATTTTCAGATTAAGCAATTAAAAACAAATTGTTGCCTAGCTCAAAGTTTCAGGTAATTGTTAAATTAATGCAATTTGTCTACTCTACAGCAGTTAAATTTCCAGAGACTGTGAAGATGGTGTTTAAAACACTGAGCTACTGTTACGGAGGTCCATAAATTTTCTAAGCATCTGGTTCCTACAAACTGAATTTTAATACAGCACACCCTGTAGCAATTTGAAAAAACATTTTGAAGCAAGAGTTTCTTTCAGTCTTTGAAGTACTTGCTTGGTAATGTTAGCTACTGAGGTACCTTCCACAGAAATAATGGAGGCTTGGAGACAGAGAACTTGTCAAGTCTACCTGTATAAGTCTCCCTGAATTCCGCTTCAGCAGATTCAAGGATCTTAAGTGGGGTATCAAGTCCAATCAGCAACATAACCAGCATCAAAACTGAAAAAAGACCAACCAATTTTCACTGTATCTTCCATTTGGCTGCCCATGAACGAACTCCAACTATATAGGTGATAATCTCACATTTTAGTTAAATAAATTTCCCGTCCAGACATTCCATTTTTTTTGCTAGTGTGCAAAAAGCCATTCAAATGTTAATAGTTACTGAAAAAAATTAGAGTGGAAACTTCTGTTACTTCTTTTAATCGTGAAGAGAAAGCAAGCTCATGGAATAAGAAAATAAAAAGAAAAACAATTTACCCTTTATCCTCTCAAATCAATAGGTTAATCAAAAGAATCTTAATTTGCGTGACATTGGAATGCCCTACAGAAATCAGCCACTCTCAGATCTATACTATCTTTATCAAGGACAAGATAACCTTAGACTGGGCATTACATCTATTGCATGAAATTGATTGTTTTCTGTTTAAAGATGTTGTTTTTTAGCAAAATGAACAGAAATCTCTTACAAAAGAGATGGTAAAATAAGGCTTAGCTATTAAAAAAATCTTAAATATTGAAACAATGAAAATATTGGAAAAATGAAAACAAACTTGTTACAATATTCTTAACGTTATTAAAAAAGAAACCTGTGACGCTAATTTCAAAAAGAAATAAACCCCACTAGATTCAAATCAGGAAGTACTTTAACCTCAAAAAGAAACTCTGCCCTTGAAAAATAGTAAATTAAAGCTATCAACAGTTTGGTTTTATCTTGTAGAAAACAAGGCATTAATGAATCCTAGAAAACTCCTTTGAAGCCAATGTGTACACACCCGGTTACTGACAGAAAGTATGGGAGCAAAACAAAGAACACTGGGATTTTAAGACTCCATAAAATAAAGTTCAAAATCTGAAAAGTCAGCAGGTGTGTAGGGCCCAATGTCTCTTTGGATCTGCATTCTAAATAGTCAAAGTGCCAGGAGCAACAATGATGTTATTAACTATGATCTATTTAACACAGTGACTAAATGAGGTTGCAGAGGTATAACAGAAATAATTTGACTATGAATCAAAAATCATCCATAGATTACCCCTTATATGGTCACATAGTTGACAGTACACTTGCACAGAACTTCAGGTTTTTGGGAAGTCTAAATATGGTAGCATTTCGGCTTCAGTGTGATCAGGACATCTACCTTCCTTAGACTCTAAAAATTGCACACATTGTGTCTAGCTTTAAATACATCAAAGAAAAACCTTGACTCTTACCTTCAAAATCTCATAGCTAATAGACTATCTTCTCTGTCATATCCATTATTCTAACAATGACCAAACTATCAGCTCTGAGATAGATTTCATTATCCTAGAAACTCAGCCAACTGTTGTCTTCAAAGCAGCCAAAAACTGAGATCCCTGCCTTGTGTCCAAAAGGCACTTGTTAGTATGATGACTTCTTATCTTCAAACAATTTTTACAATGAAATTAATTAATAAATTTTAAAAAACAAATTAACAAAAACCTGTGTGAAGAGTCTGCAGATCCCACTGCTTTCTTCCCTTGTCAGGAGCTTCATAAAGAGCCTGACAGACATTTCAGATGTTCCTGCAGGGAAACAAAAGATGAAAGCTTTAAGGATTTTTGACTTTGGTTCCGTAACCTTGAAAGTACCTGAGCAGTACAGGCAATAGCATCCCATAAGGGACTGAAATGAAAGGATTTTAAAACATGGCTACTAATAATGCTCTCTCATGTTAACACAGAGTGAGGGTGAATTCAGAAGGAGAAAGTGAAAAACTGAAAAACATCAATAAGTGAAAAATAACTCACATTTAAAGTATGCTTTAAAAATTAAGTAGATAGCTCTGTTTCACAACAAAACAGAACAGGCCAATTTGTGTCAAAATGCAGTGCTGTTGTCTATAAGGCTGTACCTCACACTCTATACTCTATATACACAACGGGAGCATTACACACTTCTACCTTCTCTTGCCAACTTTGCCAAAAACATATCAGCTTGCATTAGTCCCCATCAAAGTGTCAGTTGAAGAATACAACCAACACTGCTACTGCACTAAATAAGGATTTAGTTATGTTTACATATGAAGAAGTTAGTTACTAGTGATGCTTGCTAAAACTTAAACTAAACCAGTCACTAGTCTAGTTTCTGGTTTCCCATTCTCTTTTAGAAACCTAAAATTGACTCTTGTGCAGGTAATGTGGAAAGCCTGATCTACTTGCAAAGAAGATGGAAAAGTGGAAAATGCATCAAGTCAAATACATTCTTTATTGCATTCTTGTAAACAGGCCAAAATCCCATCCCACTTGTTATAGAGACTAAACACTCAGTTCTTTGGCAAAGATCAAAATATAAACCAAATGAAAAACTTTAATGTATTGTTTGGAACAGCAGGAAGCATTATAGCCCATCAGAAAGAAACAGAGTCCATTCTACAAAATTAAAGGAGAGGAAGAAGAAATAGTTTGCAGAATTGTTCTCAAAATGAGCACATCTTTAAACTGGGTGAATTTCTCTCTCCCCACTCCCTCCCCCGCATTTCATAATCTTCACTTTCTAAGAGATACCAAAAGAAGGAAAGTCAAAAAGAGATTTTGTTTGCAAGCTGATCCTGTTACAAATCACAAATTTATAAATTTAGGAAATCACAACCATGCTAGCAGACAACCAGGATTTGCAGCTATGATTTCCACTTTAAAGCCTTCTTTCTTAAACAGCATGTTAAACAGAAATTTCTTTTTATGGCTGCTTCTTTACTGCATTCACAATGAAGTCTGTCAAGGGAAGCTCTGTCTTGAGGACTGTGCAAAAATGGTCACTTTTTACCAGACAGATGAGCTGCTGCTGCAGATCTTCAGGTGATCTTAGATGGAGAGGATGTTAAACTAGAACTTCAGGATTTTCCGAATTCCTGATAAAGTTATAATGGAGAATTGGGAATAATTTTAACATACAAGATGAATTTCCAGGATCTGCAGTTCAAATTAATTTCTATCTCATAAATTCTATCCATTTGTTTGGAACCATTAAAAATATCAAAACAAAATCAGCCATAAAATACTCTAAACTTGTAGAAGTAATATAAAAATTAAAAATAAAATATTCTAGGCTATTATCTCAAGTACAAAAATATTGTAACAGACCAAATACTGTAAAAGCTTTTAGACAATAATACTAGCTTCTGATGAAACTCATACTGCTCTTTTTGAAAACTGTAATAAATATGTAATAATATATTTAAAGAGAAAAATGCTAGACAAAGCTTTGCGGTATTGAAGAGGCAGATTCTACATACTTCTACTGTATCTTGAGTATTGCATATTTCATATAATATTGTTTATGGAAATAACGAATTGAAAAATCCTCTGTGATTTTCATGGCCAAGTCCTCTGTGACTATTCATGCCTTTATGTCAGCTTGTGACATGAACTAGTTAATTTATCTTCCTGAAATGAATCTGATAGATATAGGAGAATAAAAAGTTGAAGGAAATCTTTATATAGACAGCTTCTTTTTCCCAGTTCATATAGCTGAAGAATAGTATAAGAGACAGCTATTGCTGCGGCAGATTATTCAATTGTTTTAATTTTATTCTATTTTTTCGGTTTTAAATTGTTAAAAGAAATTCCATTGCGCTAAGTTTTGAAGTCATGACCACTAGCTGGCAGTACTGGACAAGACTGAACGGGCACAAAAGTTTTACATCCAGTTCAAAAGGCCACTTCATAAACTCGCAGAATAAAATCTTCTGGGAATTAGTTCAGACTCTAGCAAAATTTTTCAGGTTGACTCAGGTTAAATAGCTTTAGATGCATTTTGCAGTTGTAACTTTAAATATAGTTGTTGTGTAATGTGTTTGACCAACATCTAAACCTGAATTCCAATCAACAAATTCAAATAGGAAGTATGAAAGGTCAAGACTGTAAGTTGTTTACATGAAATGACACAAAACCCATAAACTTAGAAAAAAACACAGGTCTGGCAATATCTAATAAGTGATGATGAGTTGCGCTTAAGCATAAAAATCTAGTTGCATATACTTTCAAAGGAAATCATATCACAGTTTTCAGTGATTTATTTCCCGTATCTTTTCTTTTGGTGGTGGTACTTTCCAAAATGTATCACTTTATGTACCCAGTCAATCCACACAGATGAAGTAACAGAAGCTACTCCAACTGAGAAAATAAGTGACTGAGTAGTAACCTCAAATGCCTGCTACTGCCATAAACAAAATATTTTTAGTCCCAAGACCTGAAAAGGGGTGGAGATGTCTAAATTCAGTGACAGTCCAAAAATCCTTGGCATAATTCCAATTAGACTTATGTATTACCACAGAGTCATGGTGTACACAATAAGCAGATAAATTAAGAAGATAAATACTGACAACAAGTAGGGTGAGAAAGGTGAGAAAAAAAACTGGTTTAGCTGGAGGAACTTGAAACTAAAAAACATTTCTTTCTTCAATGTAATTACTATGTGTATGCACTTGTTTCTGTTCTCCTTTTTTCTTCCCATGTAGGTGTTACTAAGACTAGTAAAAGCATTCAAGTGGATCATTTAAATCGTTGTCCACTAACATTTTTTTCTGTGCTTGACTTTAATTGTAAGCCCTTAAAGCTTAAAAGCTTGTAAGTTCCAAATATCTGTTATTTTAAACAGGCTACTTTAGCAACTTAATATTTATTTTGTCACATCTATTGTATTTTTCTTTCAAAATTATGCTTTTCTGGTATTTTCAGTTTGACATCTTTATTTTTCTGGCCATGTCTTGTTAATATCGAAAATTTGGAATCCTTTTAATTCCCACCTTCACCATTGTGATGCATTTGTAGACACTTCAATTCAATGTCAATGCCGTAATTTCAATGCCATAAGCCCCAGCTGCAGAGAAGAATCCTGTTTCCATTTGTGCAACCTATGGTCTTGTTTGACTAATGGTAAAACTGGGAATAACCCAAAGCATGTACATACGTTAAATTTATTTTACACCTCTCTAATGCCACTGACTCCAACATCACAGCTACTCCTCATTTCCACTGCTCTAAATCAAACTGCAATCACAGTCTGAGAGTACCTTTTTGGTCAAAAGCTCACATTTCCACATAATTACTGTTCCAAATAGAACTGCAGTTAACATCCTATTTATTTTTCAGAAATCTTTGCATTGTAGTTTTCATTTCCGCTGATTTAGCTATGTAATTACTTTTCAGTGGTGGCAATAGCAAACATGCTTTCTCCTTGCCATCAAGGCAGCATATGTTTTGTCAGTTACAGTAATTGCATTTGCCACCATGAACAACATCCAGAGGTAAAAAAAAAGAAACAAAAAAAAAAGTGATGTAAAAAAACCCCAAATAATCAAAAGTTAAAGAAGTGAGGTTTTTTTACAAATTTTTTGGCCCCCTAAAAATAGCATCATGGGCGTAAGAATATCACATATCAAGTGAAACAACAAAAACTAGAAAGAAGAATGAAACAGTTTCAGATTCATAATGACTACAGGAGTTCATTTTGAGAGTGCAGAAAGCAGAAAAGGAAGAAAGAGTATTTTAACTGCAACTAATTTCCATAGCCATTTACATGGTAACTAGTGAAAATGCTGTTTCTGAGCCACAAGACTCACAGAGGCCTGGGAATATCACAGGAGTGGTCCAGAATTGAGTATCCCCCTGGACTTGGAGGTGTACTTTAAAATGCATTATCAAAGAAAATCAAGTTAGTCTGTGCTAGATATTATCAGTGAGACTGAAGCATACTGTAGAGAAGCTTTAATTGAAAGCACATTTTCAATTATTTACTGCAGGCACTGACAATAAACTGGTCAGGGCAACACAAAACTCATTAGGAGCTAATTTATATTGCAACGCTTTGTGCTGCTGCAGTTAGACTGATACAGTCACCTCAGCTGAGAATTTGTACATTATACTGAGTCTCTTAACAGGCAGTTTATGTTTTAGGATTACCAGTGTAATCCTATCAAATTCAATGCTGACGATATGAACCCTGATTAATTTTAGTGTTTTTCTAAGATCAAAAGCAATCTGCAGAAGTCAAAATAATAAGAGTCTTCTTTGGTTTAAGTCATACGTACTGAATATAAATTTCTGTATTATCAAAGCTTCTGTTTCCAGAAATTGAATACAATTTAGTGAAAAAAGTAAAAGAGACATAAAAAATTATTTCTCCTACTAGAGCAAGAAACCAAATGCTTCCAGCTCAAGGCCAAATCATCCAAACAGTAGAATTGGATTCAGTCATTATGGCTTTACCGCTTTTAAGGTTAATTGGTAAAAATAAGGACTAGGAATTATAAAAGCCCTTATCTTGATATTCTACTGAATGCAAAAATAGAATTTCAGCACTTCAAAAGTAATTAAAACAGGAATCTAAACCCTTAAATCTAAAATTGCAAGCCTCTATTCAACTGCCACTTAAATGTTAGATGTACCAAAATTGTTTACTTCAGATATGTCTTAAATATCTTCCAGAACCCAACATTCTACTCCCAGGTATTCTTGGCAACCTTTAAATTTTGTCATGGCCGATAACTCAGTGCTTAAGATTGGTCAGGTTCCCTCAACCTCTCACATTGAATTGTTCTAGAATTCTTTAATTGCTCAAAAAATGTTGAAGTTTCTCAAATCTTATTTGGAAATATCTGATGTGGGAGTAGGAAAGGTAAGAAGAACAGGTAAAAGCTGTTCCACATGTTTGTTCCATAAAATAGATACTACTTGGAGTATCTTGGTTCAATTCATGCATATGCCCAAGCATAGAAAAACACAGATTTCCAAGGAGAAGACTAGACAGTCTCATAAACTCTTTAGGCTATTCTGCAAAAGTAACATTAATTCTTTTGTATGGAATATGCAGTAGCAGGAGTTACAGCAGGCAAACAAGAACATTTATGATTCTTTTACATTAGTAGGTTGAGCACTCATCTGTGACTGAGGGCAGTGTGGTTTAATTCCTCTGTAGGAATTTTAAAAAAGTATTTTATACTAAACAGTCACTGAATGAAGAATACAATAAGGTGGGGTAGGAATGAAATCCTGTACTCTCACGGGGTAGTTTTAAATATTAGGCACTAAATTTAAACAAATGATGGGAGATTTCCTTTCTCTTCATCTCAAGGAATCATTTTCCTTTTTCCTTTTCAAAGATGTAGAGCTATAAGAAGGCAAAACTGCAGTTCAATTGATCTTTCACACTTCATAGGGAAGGTTCAAATACATTGCTTAAAAGAATAACTTTTCTAGGTTCCTGTCAAATAACAAACTTGCTATTAGGTGTCTACTTCAGGATACAGTTAAAGACACTGAAAACTTGACTGGAAAAAGTTACAATCCTGCTAGGGCACGATTTAGAGTACATTTCAGTCTTTACAATTATGCATTTTCTTTCTCAGTATTTTTTTCTGATCAGTACAAGCTGTGAGGTTTTTTTTCCAATTTCACTCTAAAGGGACAAGCTTTGAAAGGATTGCTTACAAACCAAATATTCAATACCTAACCTAAAGACTCTACATGGATCTAGCTAACACTTTTAGAGAAGAATTTCACTTTTAGGGAAGAAAGAAAACATTTTAGAATTAGGCCTCTTATTTGGAAAGCTCATAATTTCAGGCCTTCTAAAACAAGCTCAGAGGTACCTTTTCAGTAAACTATTTTACCTACCTTCTAAACATTTAATCATACACCCATGTTTTACTCATGTTGAAAGCCTCAGTGATTGTAATAAACCAAATGTAAGTAAAAGTATGCATAATTTCAATCGCTTAAGTAGAAAAAGCAATTGAAGTACTTAAACCCAGATTGACAGACAATAATAGTAATAATCAAAAAGATTTCACAGGCAAATTTGAACTGAAAGTTATTGCAGCAGCATGGGAAATAGCCAAATGGACACAAAAAATAAAACAGAAACCAAGCGCAACTGTACGCACTTGAGTTTCTATGAATTGATCAGTGGGTACATTGTCTTAATATTAAGTTCTTCTGGCTGAGACTATTGTTATGGCTTATTAAGCACTGTCATTACTATTTACAGACTGCAGACACCTGTCCAATGAGAACTGGACTGAGACCAGCTGGAAGAGTTATCCTCACGCAAATGAAGCTCCATATGTTCAAAGGGCTACAGGAATGAACCCTGGCTAATAATTCCTCACAATATCATCCTCAATTTGAAACATCATCATCGTGGGGTCACTGTAGAGCAGAGGGATGGGAGGGACACATAATGACACTCCTTACAGGGAGAAAAAAATAATGCCAAGGATAAGGAATCGATAACCTTGCAGTTGTTCCTTTAAATTTCGATGGCCAAAACACAGACTTCTGGTAAGTCAGGAAAATATATGCATTACCCATCTCCACAGCATTTGCTGTGATTCTAGAAATGAACATTACTTCATTCTGAAGAAACTTTCAGATTTTCATAGCTGCTAATACAGCTTAAATAACTTTTATTTTTTCTCTCCTAAAAATAAATACCTGTAGCTTTCCCCTTTCCTATTTTCAATTATAGTCATAGAGATAAGTACAGAAGCTACTCAGCATAGAAGTGATTGATATTCATTCATTCTTTATTTTTTAAATGCTAAGTATAATAGTATCAGGTGTTTTAATCAGCCTAAATCCTTCCTGTCTCATGGGAACAACCCACAGATAGTAAGGACTAGCAAAGAAGGAGGCTGATCAGCATAGCATATACACCTGTTTATTACAAATTTTAAACAATATTTTAAACATATATTTTAAAATATCAAGGACTTAATCAACATAAGGAGAGTTTCTGAAGGAAAAGATTTTCCTCCTCTATGAAAGAAATCCATAATAAGAATATTATTAGGTGTATACTTGACAGATCCAGAAAAGGAATAGTGCATGGGAAGTTTACCAGTAACTTAGAAAAGTGGGGTCTTCCTTCCACAAGGACAAGGCTACGTTTAGAATTACAGGACAGTGATCTCAACATACATGTAACGATAAGCAATTGTACCCAGAGCAGTGACAGCTCCAAAGCTGCACATACCTACTCTGCATACTCTAGGTGGACCCGCTGTAGCAGAGGATTTGGACTAGACCATCTCTAAAGATCCCGTCCAACCACTACCATTCTGTGATTCTGTGACGCCAACATCTCACAGCCATTGTGACAGAATTAGTAGTGACATAACTGAGAAATGACTGAGGAGCAAGTGAAAGGTATATTACAGCAGTGTAACAGAGCATTAGAAACAGCTAAAAGGCTAAAAAAACTGCTCAATAAAAGACAAAGTTTGCAAGCTTGTCCTGAAGAAGAGTTGATTCTGCCCTGCATTCTTTATTGTCATTGGGGCTGGTTTAACACTTGAACAGCAGTTCCACATAAGGCTACTCCTATTTTAGAAGTAGGTTTTAGAACATGTTGCTTTCACTCAGTGCTATTGTCCTGCAAGGACAGACAATTTATGGATTAGACCTTTCAAAATGTAGCAACCTAACACAAACCCTCAGTGTCACCAAGGAGTGTGACAGTAATCCAGTGTGTGATAACAAAGAAAAAAGACTCTCAGATCCTACAAAACAGTCTGGCTTCATCATTAGGTGCTGTAATAAAACAGTGAACCACAGGAGACAGAGTGAAGTTGCTCTGTGCTCAGATTTCCACACAGCAGCACTTGCCTCTACCAAAGTTCTTTCAAATTTATTCATTCGAAACTACATATATGTACTGACACTTTAAAGCAGGTACTTGGTTTTCAGATATGATGGGAAGCAAAACTTCTAGTCATATAAGTCACAGAAAAGCAGCCTACATTTATTTACATCTTAATGTTATTAATTATGACATTAAATGACACAGTGACTTAAAAAATTAGTCCAACAGCCTTATTCAAACATAACTTTGTCTAACAAATTGAAATACATAAACATTTCTATATGAAATACCTGTAACTAGAAAATTCTAAAGCCCCACTCCAAAGAATCTCAGATCTTAAAAACTTTGCTGGATTGTCACTCAAGACTGTTACTTTCTTCCTGGGAGTATTGTTAGGTCTTTGTAGCATATGTTATGCACTTTATAGATTAATTCCGTAGCACTTACAAATAATTTAAGGTCACATCAGATGTATTATTATCACTTTTAGAGTAAACATATACTACTAATTAAAATGAATACTCATAAACAAACCAGCAAGTGTTTTAGGATTTTCTTACTATAAAAAAACCCCAAAAAACAGCAGGAAAAACCCTTCACAGAGCTAAAAACAAGTCTGAAAAGCTACCTAGGTTGTTCTTCCCATAGTGCATCTGTGAAGCTGATCACTGCTATTTGAGGGTGTCACCTTTCACTTGTCATTACTGAAAACTGTACATTTTTCAGATTATTTTTTTTATAGCATTCAAGTATCCTTCAGGAGACAAACATATGTGTGACAGTATATGTTAGTCTGGTTTTAGGACATGTACTGTCAAAAAATCTGCAAAGATCCACAAGAAAAAAAACATGAAGCTGGCTTAAAAGGAAAAGAGTAGTATACATCAAATATTCATTGTGCACCTAATTAGTATTCATTTCTAGTTTCTCCTGAGTACCAAAGGAATATGGCAAACGGAAAAAAAATTACAGCAACAGCAATACTTAAAATATAGATGTCAGCTCACCAAACTCATTATTTTCTTTCTTTTTCCCAGGCTATAAACAGTGTGCCAAGAAAAATAGTTCCTATGTGTGGCCATGCCTATGCATTAATATGTTTTATAATTTTCTGAGGAACCATTTCAATCCAATGCAACAAATGCTAGAGGCAACAGTAGGCTATTTATGATTTTTTCCAACTGAATAGCTTTACTATATGATTCTAATAGCTTCCAGTTCTATCTAATAGCAGAACTGTTTCATTTATTAAATGCCGCTTATTCCATTAATCTAGTAAGGCTCTAGACTACCTCTTAGTGTTACAGTTTGGCTTTCCCCCACAGATAATTATGAGACATCTAATAGGGAACAGTAAATCAAACTTACCCCACTGTTCACTCTAAGTCTGTAAACAACTGAATCTATTAGTTACTTTATGGAGACACTTCAAATGGTTGGTATTTCCTTCAAACCAGGCTACTAAGATCACTTAAAAAGTTCCATGGAGTAATTTTACTAAGACTTATTCAGAAGTGAAGACTTGTCTCATGTCACCCTGTACCAATGCACCTTTGCATTCTGCATGGCCTCTTCTCCTCAGTACTGCAGCTTTATCAGTCATCAGGAGAAGGAAAAAAAAAAGAGAAAAATGCTCAGAAATGTAGTAGAAAATCCCTGTTAAACGGTACTGGTGTTCTGCCTACACATAAATATCACCCCTCTTGAGGAACCCTGATCTACAAATCTTGGCACCACAGGGTTGCCTTAATTTTTCAGTATGGCACATTTCTTCAATTACTTCCAAGCTTCTGTTTCCTCCAACTCAGCTGGTGTTGAAGCTGTTCAGTGAAGAGCCAGCCCAAATTTTAGGATAGCATCCTAATGTTTCTGCAGTCTACTTTGCTTATATTCTTGGCCTTAAGCCATATTTACATTACAAGGTTTTGTTTGCATACCTAGATGAACAGTGACATGAAGTACTGAGAGTCTCTAACATGGATGTAAGAACAATTAAGCCATTGCAGTTCTTTCAAGAGAACTCATATTGCTGACACAAAATATACCCATAAGGGATTCAGAATATGATTTTTAGGAAAAGGACAGTTTTGACTATAGCAACTGCTAGGAATACTTTCCAAATGTAGTGTATCTGCACTTGATAACTATCTTGCTTTCTTTTGCCTCTACTTAGATTTCTGTTTCTGCAGGTATGTGAACGCAGAAAATTTAAGGCTGCAAATTTTGTATGATAAGAATAAGGAAATTTTAGGTGTGTTCAGAATGATCTACTTCACAGAAAAGCTATATGCAAATTTTAGTGAGAAAAAGGAAAAAAAATCAAAATATTTAACTACTAGTTAGGATGATTGTTAGTAAGCGCAAGGTTAAGTAGAGTTGATGATGTAATCATAACATCACGGACAGACATTTGATCTGTTAATCAAACCAGAGTCAAGAATTAGACACAATAGTTAAGTATAGAGTTGGTAGAAGAAATATCTATGTAATTAAAACAACATATATAAATTAGAAAGGTAATTAGGTGGATGGATCTGTCCGAGGCTTGATATCAAATATTCTTGAGTATAGTTGAGAAGCATGTATGATGGAAGACTTTTTTTTTTTTTTTTTTTTTAATAATGGTAGGAGTTGGAAGGGACCTTTTGAGATCATCCAGTCTAATCCCCCTGCACACACAGGTTCATCTCGATCAGGTCGCATAGGTCCAGACCTCCAAGGAAGGAGACTACACAACCCCTCTGGGCAGTCTGTTCCACTGCTCCATCATCCTCACAGTTAAACAGTTTTTTCTTATATTTAAGTGGAACTTTTTGTGTTCCAGCTTCATCCCATCACCCCTTGTCCTGTTACTATCTACTATAGAAAAAAGGGATGTCCCAACCTCCTGATACCCACCCTTTAGATATTTATAAATGTTAATAAGATCTTCCCTCAATCTCCTCTTCTCCAGACTAAACAGCCCCAGTTCCTGCAGCCTTTCCTCGTATGAAAGATGTTCCAGTCCCCTGATCATCTTGGTGGCCCTGTGCTGGACTCTCTCCAGCAGTTCCCTGTCCCTTTTGAGCTGAGGAGCCCAGGACTGGACACAGGACTCCAGATGAGGCCTCACCAGGGCAGAGTAGAGGGGCAGAAGAACCTCCCTCGACCTGCTGGCCACACTCTTCTTGATGCATCCCAGGATGCCATTGGCCTTCTTGGCCACGAGGGCACATTGCTGGCTCACATTTAGTTTATTATCAATCAGGACTCCCAGGTCTCTCTCTGCAGAGCTGCAGAGACCCCCAGCCTGTATTGGTGCATGGGGTTGTTCCTTCCCAGATGCAGGACTCTGCGCTTGTCCTTGTTGAACCTCATGAGGTTCCTCTCTGCCCAACTCTCAAGCTGATCGAGATCCCGCTGAATGGCAGCACAGCCTTCTGGGGAATCAGCCAGTCCTCCCAGTTTGGTGTCATCAGGGAACTTGCTGAGGGCACACTCTGTCCCCTCATCCAGGTCATTGATGAAGATGTTGAACAAGACTGGCCTCAGAACCGATCCCTGTGGAACTCCACTGGCCACAGGCCTCCAACTCAATTCTGTGCTACTGATCACCATCCTTTCCTCTCACCTGCCTGTGAGTCAGCAACCTTCATTATCCCCAAGCAAGAACTGTGTGACTGTTCCCCTTGGCTGTTATGTAGCTGCCCAGGAGGAATTAGCTAGGATAGTTTTGACTCCTGAACATATGTCAGGCCATCTGGCCAGGAAGATAGGTTCCTAAGAGGGAAAGAAGGAATTTGAGAGTGTGTAAACAAAAAATGAAGATCCTATAGTCATTTCTATATATATATATATATGTCTCAAAGCATATTCCCAGCTGTCTGACACATTGGCAAACTGTTGCCACCTTTACTGAAATCCTCCATCCCTGCTTGATTCTTGTTTTCATTAATACATGATAACTTGTGATTTCCTTGCTTAAGCTGGTATGTTATAGGGTAGAGGGAAACCTATACCAGTGATTATAAAAGCATCTACTATTTTGAAAGTCCTTGATAGGTCTTTTCATGTTAAAGGCAAAGGGGTTATCTCTAGAACTGGTACAATCATTCAAAACAGTGGAAACCTTAAGCTAGCTGTCAAATGGTTTGGTTTAAACACAAAAGACAGACAGTTTTAATCGGAAAAGCTAGATTCTCCACACAGGTTTGAACAATGCCTCTTTCAAAGTGGGGTGGAGGTGGGGTGGAGAGTGTGGGAAAGCTTGTTTGTAAAACTATTATACAAGTCTGGGGTGGTAGAAATACAAGAGTACTTCCAGAGACTTCATTCAGTTTGGCTTTGATATAGCTAATCGCCACAGAGGCCTCCAAACCCAAATATACAAGCTATAAAAATGACTAACCAGTTGAAACCTCAACACAAGACTGACATGTCAATCAGCATCTATGTCATCAAGTTAGCCAATCATCTTAATTTTTTCAGTCAAAACAAAGGGGATAACTTCCAATAATATTTACTTCTATCTCTAACATGCTGCAGTGTTTCAGGCTTTCATAAATCAATTTTGAATTATCACCGTGCTGTGGCACAATTCAGAATATGTGCATATGTACAATCCAGTATATAATAAGACTTCAGGCATCAACACTCACAACTCTTTCTGCTTTCACATACTTTGTTATTGAAGTTCATTGATGCAAGAGACGAAATAAATCTTTACCAGATTCAGACATTAGTTACTACTGAAAAGGAAAGATTCTTCTTGAAAACTACTCTCCTACAGATTATAATGAGAGTTGAAAGTATTAGGTACACACCGATGTTTCAAGCTCATGATATTCACTTATTAGAAGGATCACTGATTAAGGGACTGCATATTTAGTACTGCAGGAAATGGCAAATATCCATACAAAAGAAAAAGAAAGAAAAAAAAAGAAAGAAGAAAAGAAAGCCCGCAACACTGTTTTAAATACCTGTATAGGCTTTGGCAAAAATACATCTTAAAAAAGAGAGACAGCAATCAAATTTTCCTCCTTCAGCTTGGAAGTATATTAGCAAAATCACACACAGGCCACATGCATACAGGCTTAATCTCTCATGTAAGAATTATATGTTAGGGGAAAATATACATTTTCTGCTACTGTAGGTAGCAGTAAAATGCCAGTGGGCTTGAAAAATTCCCCATTTTAATTACATTTTTGAACTGCAATTTAATCAGTCCTGTCACTCCATCATCAGTCACATGCAATCTTTCTGCGCAATGAAACATCAGCTCAAACATTTCATAAAGTTTGCTTAGCTGTAACTAAGAAAACTACAGTTGGTAGATAGAAAGGGTTCTTTATTTTTTTATAATCTTTCAAATAGCAATCTATATGCCTGGGAGCTAGCATGTGAAGCGATTAATGGGTCTGAAATGACACAGCATTTCTCTCTATTAATTTCTCTTTAATCCTCAGATACGTAACTCCCTGGATTATTAGACTGATACAGTACACTAGTAAAAAAGTATTGACAACCGTATGTAGACAATGAAGGAAGCTTTAATTTGCAACACATACAAACAATTAACCAGTAGAAATGAATAGAATCTCAAGTGTGCAGCTAATGTGCAATACCTCCTCTATAAATAATTAACAGTCATAATGTCCATATAGCAGCCAAAATGCATTGCAATTGGTCATAAACAGTTCAAAAAGAAAGATCGGGGAAGGTTAAATGAGATGGATGCTCAAAATAGTTTTGTCAGGTCTAGAGGCTTCCACAAGTCAACTCAGAAGATTCTTCTCTATGCAAAAATAAAGCAAAAGGCATGCTTTCAGAAATTCCTTTTCAGAAAGTCTTTACATGTGAACCGACTCTAGGACAAACCTTGTATCTAACTCTTCTCGCTGTCTTAAACCTGTGGTTCCAACAGTTGCTAGGGAAGATTTAAATGTGAATCAAACAACCCTGGATGCAGCACCCCAAAGTCATGGACTTTTTCTTCCAGATCTACTTTATGCTGTAATATATGAAATGTAAATTGAATATATGAAATATGAAATTCCATTGCCACTGGAAGAGATGCCTCCTTTTGATCATAGACCTGTGTTTTACGTATTTTCAATTTGTGTGGTGTGACAGTCACTCTGCTTACACTGTTTCCCGTCACTGTTAGAGAACAATTTTAACTTGTCTATGGCCAAAGAAAATACATCAGAACTCATCATGCTCTGAACAGTGTGATCATTACAAGCTATCCTTTCCTCCTGAAAAATTAGAGAGGCAACCATGGCTAACCCAAGTGAACACAACACAATGGATCACGAACTGGGACCAGAATCATCATAGCTCATTTCCAGAGCTTTCAATAAAAGATTTGTCCATAGCCCAGTCTTCTCTCAAATTTTCAATAATTTTTGGAAGGTCTCAAAAAAACTTAAGTAACTCATATTGAAATGGTAACAACAAAGCAAAGAGACACAGCCTTACAGATTTTCTGTAAGCAAGAAACATTATTTGTAATTTTCTTCACCAAAATTAAGTCCTAAATAACCACATGACTGGTGAACTTTAACACCGACTGACAAAAGGAATATAATTGAGAAAAATATACTTGGGAAGCATGGTAACGGAACTCAGAAAATATTATAATCATTAACTATCCAGATGGTGCACTTGTTGCTTAGTTTTGAATGATGAATTAAGCACTAAAATAATATAATTCTTCATGATCTGCATTTTTAACAGTTTATCTTTTCCAGATGATCCTAATATTAACCACAAAAAGTGGACAAAGGTGTATTCTTTTGATTATATTTCTTATTTGGTATTTTTTTTACCTGTTGAATCTCTGTTTGTTCAAACTCAGACTTCAGTATTTGCTTTCAGGTTTTCTACTTGTAGAAATGATGATCTATTTATACAGCTGGTGTGCTAGCAGCAATTTGTAAAAACAACAAGAAAAGCTGCTAAATTTTGCTGTATAGCTCTTCAAAATGTAAATGCTTTTCAGCACACAGCTGCCTGATAGCCACAAACACTACAAGCAAGACAGGTGGACATAAAACCACCTGTGATTGAGCAGGCTGCCTACAGCATATAGCAACAGCAGTGTAAGCCATTTAGCCAAAGCTACAGGATTTTAAGTTTTTAAGGTAAATGTTCAGCCCTGGATGAAGCAGAAAGCTGTAGCCAGAAAACGGGAAGTGATTCTCCTTTGTAAAAATCAGTCTATCAAAAAAGAGGGAAAGAACTTGTTTCTAAGCTGTTAAGCACTGGGTACAAATCTCACACAGAATCCTCAAAAGGATACTAGGAATAACAGCACAAGAAAGACATTCAGTTCCATGAAGAATGCCCAACAGACACATCTACTTTTATGCCTGGTTCAGTCAGCTAAGCATAATGTACAACTAAACCTCTTATTTTAATGTTCCATCTGTTTAGGCATATTCTGTAACTATTCTTGTCTGATTATACTGACACACAGACAGTGCATCCAGCAAAATCTTAAGACTCGTCATAAAACACTATTATTTTTCATAAATAAAATGTCAGTAAATTGAATGATGAAGACAGGTATCACAGTGAAAAAGAACCCTGCACTGTAATCAATATCCAAGATGTTCTGTCATACTTTGCTTGTCAGATGTTTTCCTTCTACTACTGACTTTAACCTCAGATATATTCAAAATTCAGATCTAAAACACTCCTTTTTCTTTAAAGGAACTCTACTGGAAACATTTACAGCTTCTTGAAAGGTATTCATTTACTTTGCTGAGTGTATTTGTTACAATGCAATATATCTTACTATTAGCAAGATATTAGCAAGACTCTTTATAAGTCTCATTTCCCTCTTGCCTCTGCCTTGAAAACTAAAAGAAAATTGGACTAACTACTATTATCTGCTGTATAGGGCATAATGTCTAAATGATCATGAAAAAGCACTTAGAAAATTTTACCAAAATTTTGGCAATAGAATAGTGAAAATATTTTTGTTTGTCTCTACTCGATAACAGAGACTGTTTGGAAGATACTTGAAAATGTTTGGATATTTTTTAGTTAAAATTAATGGAAAATTTTAGCTGTATCTTCAGCAGATGTATCTACATAACATATTCCCTTGTGGGAGCAGGGTTTACACCCTGCTTATCAGCCTGTCACTTAGCTTAGAGGAAGAATACCACCCAATTCAGCTTCCCCGTTTTGCATCACAGGTTACAGATGAGAAAAATTAACAATGATGTATGTCTAAAACTAGCACATTAATGAATACCTTTATAAAAATTGGGAGTAATGTGCTGAAAACACACTAAGAAAACTTTTGCAAAATATTTACTATACAGTAATTTTAAAAAAATACTATCAAGTTATTTTGTCTCACCTTTATGTGGATGTAGGAATCATTACTGTAATTTTCTAGAGCAGTTGGGTTGTAACTGAGCAATCTAATTTGTTCTGCAGTCACATCTATCCCATGTTTGCAGCATCCAGAAGGCTATACAGGTACCTCCTAGGTTTTCCCTGGAGTGATTTCTGTCTTTCTTCTTTATTAATCTCTAAAACCATGGAAAAACTTTTCTCCAAAAAGCAACAGTTACAAAACATGTTGATTCAGATATTCTTTTTCTGATCTGTTATTACAAATCTGATTAAGAAAAAATACTTTAATACATTTAATGTTTAAATACATTTCTATCACCATAAATTGCCAATTAAGAGCAACTGAAGACAGGTTCATTGAGGAAGCAAACAAAAAAAATAGAAGTGAAGGAAGTAGAAGTCCTGTGAATGTGCTAGTAAAACATTATCAGATATTTTTCCAATTAATATTTGGAGGTTATTCAGTCAGAAAGACTTTTGTACAAATCCTAATTAGCTGATCCAATGTGCTTTAATTCACATAACAATGGTAACCCATGAGACTTGCTATATACCAATTAAATCTCTCAGTATAAATGACCTGCAGGATTCTTTTGCTTTTCTCTATTGAAAAGAGACTACCTTGTCCTTCACTAACTTTTCCCTTGGCCATAAAAAGGCATCTCCTTGGGTTTCAAAGAGGTTAAAAGAAATACAAAATGTATACCAAACAGACATATAAAATAGTGTTTCTGATAATAAATGAATTTCTAGATAATTTAGGGATATTTTAGAAGACTATAATAATAACATTAATGAAAATATTCTATAAGATAAAAAAGTCGTCTTTCTGCCTTTCTAGCTTACTGACATGTATTGTAACAAACTTCAAATGATAAATAATAATAAATGCTTATGAGCTTAGTGGTCAGTTTTACTAGCTAACATGTTAAAGTTTTGGGATTGTGAAGAACAGTTTATTAGGTACTCTTATGGTACTGTGGAATTCAACATATCAAATAAGGGAAGGATATGCAGCAGCAACAACTGCGTAAGATGAAAGTTAGTTCAGGATTCTAATTTCTTGATCTGTTGTACACTGAAGCTGTTTTACTGAACATATGGCTTACTTAATTGAGGGTTTGGACCAGTACCAAAATTAAAAAATGCATATGCACATTGAAAATGCTAAAGCTATATAAATAATTACAGGAAACTAAAAATAGGGGATGACACTCATGGATCATGGAAGGAAAAGAAAGTATTAATTACTAAGGAAAAGAGAATTAAAATCATGAGCCTGCAATCAGAGCTAGAAAAAATAAAACTGAAATCTCAGCAACCCTTCCATGCTCTGATTCATACCCAAACAACGCCAAATTCAGCTGTGTGAAGGAAATATGTTGAATTTGCCTCCTCTTTCAGGCACTCTTTCAACATTAAAGAAGATGCACATCTAAGCAATTACAAAAGTGACTATACAGCATTCTCTATGAAGCATGTAAAAACCAGTGAAATGTACACATTATCTTTGTAGTTGCAACCTGCATGGGGCTTATGCTGGAAGAACTGCATTGCAGTATTCACATACTTCGTGTAGCCAAAGGAAGTGAACTACAATATGTACAGTATCTGTAACATCTTGGAAAGAACTGCTCTTTAAAGGTGCAGAACATGCCCCTGTAAAGCCACAATAAACATAGCTTCTTGTGATGTGGAAGTACATTATAGGTTTGGAACCATATACAATGCATTATTACAACTTCACCAACACTGGTATTTGTGGTTCAAACATGAGGTGTATTGAAACATGGCTGAACTTATGATCAGTGGCATGAAGATCGGCTGTAGGCCAGTCACAAGTGATGTATACCAGGGGTTGATACTGGGAGTCCAATGTTATCTGTTATCTTCATTAATGGCCTGTATAATGGGACACAGTGCACACTCAGCATGTGGATAACACAAAATTGGGAGGAGTGGGTGATACACCAGGTGGTTGCGCTACCATTCAGGGGGACCTCAATAATCTAGAGCAAGAGGCAGACATGAACTTATAAATGTCAACAGTGAGAAATGTGAAGTCTATCACCTGGCAAAGAATAACCCTATACACCAGTCCATACTGGGAGATAACCAGTTGGAAAGCATACGTTCAACGTCAGCCTACAATGTCCCCTGGCAAAAAAGAAAGCCAACAGCCACCTGGGTTGCATTAGGAAGACTGTTGCCACTGGGTGAGCTGGAATACTAAACAAAGAAGTTAAAAAAAGTTTACTGTTCTTTGTTATGCTTCATTGTTAATTGTTTGGAAAGTGGGGAAAAAAATCTACCAAAGATATTTGCTCAAACAGGATCACAGACTGGAAATAGCTCAGAATCAATCATTACTTCATGTTTACTGACAGATATCTGCTGTAAAAGCGATAGATGTTTACATAAACAGCCTGTTCTGAAACATGTCTAGTGCCAGTAAACAGTGGTAAATTGATATGTTGTTGATTTTTCTTTACTAAAGAAATAAAGCTTTTCTGTTCAGGTTATTCAAACTGTTTTTTAATCATTACATTTTAAACCAGCAGCAAATAAAAAATCTTTTCTGGATTTTATCAGGTTTGGGTTTTTTTCTTGCAGAGGTTTTTTAGTACATTTTTGTTTGATTTTTTTTTTTTGCTAAAACTTTCAATGCATTATTCATAACTGGCAATGCATGAAGCTCCTAAACTTGCATTTACCTGGAATATGTAACTACCTCTTTTTACTAGTTGTAATAGACAAGAGAAAAATCAGATTGAGTTTAAAATGTCAGCTTTCATATTGAGTAAATCCTCTAGGTGACAAATCTAATAACAAATTGTATTCCATACAATCATTTTTTCTCATTTAGAACAGTTATATGGAAAGGAATACAGTAGCATGTCATTAAATATTACTGTTTTTCCCTATCACTGCATTTTTGTGTGGTCAAGGAGAGTAAAGTTCTTTCTGGTCCCATATGGTTCTCTCTTGTTAAAATAGTCAGATATTTAAGATAATCTATAGAATTTAAGATAATCAATAGAAATGTTATGCATAAGTTGAAATCATCAAGCAGAACCAAAGGACAACCGGATATGAGTTTGGAAAAAACCCAAAATGTTTGTAGGAAGTCTTAATCCAGCTCAAGTCACCATTCTAGGACCATAAGAATAGATTATTGAAACAAACTGTTTGCTTTAACAAATATTCATGCTGTCTTTGTGTCCAATAAAATCATTCCTTGAATAGATTTGCTTTCTCTTGCTTCCAGGCAAAACAAGAACACGCTTCTAAAAGGCTGATCATGCACTCATGTTATTTTAAAAACTAAGAAATAATTACTTTGATTTACCAGATCTCTAAGTATATAATTCATATATAATTGAAGATAAAATTTTTAAAGTGCTCAAATTTCATTTTCTTCTTCAATTCAAGTGGCTTCCCTGCCTCGTGGCAGAAGCAAGTCAGCAAAAAAAAAAGTGTCTCACTTTTGTGAATTGAAACAGATCTGAGCATACTTACCAATGAATGAGAGACTTTGTTATTCCTCTCTCTATAAGGAAGAAAAGCAACTCATTTGGTTGAACCTCCTTGTGAAGGTATAAAGAAGGGAAAGTCAATGATGTGGGAACAGTGTGAAGGAGAAGAAAAAGAAAGCTTTCAAGGTGAGAGTTTAAGCAGTCAATTCAGGAAAAAAGAAAGAGTCAAACAAAAACATAAACAAAAAACTTGGACTGTGCAACTTCAGTGTTACAAGACATGATAGAAAAGCAAATATCAAAGAATGGGTTTCATAGCAGCATTATACATTATGATAAAAAAAGCATGGTGATTGTGGTTTTGAAAAGCCCCATTACTGCAATAGATAAACAAAACTTTTATAAATTTATGGACTAGATAAGCATCACTTATCTACACTCTTAGTCTTTTTTGTCATTTTAAATCTGTTCTTTGATAGCTGGTAATATGCTTCCTGACTTTATCAATAAAAGTCATGTTTTAGAAATGGCATACAAAGAAAAACTGTTTTACTGGGACACAGCTAAGCTTTCTTTTTTCTTTCTTTTCTGAAGACTAATTGACCACAAAAAGTGAAGCACGTTCAGCTGACAATGCTGTAGAAAACATAGGAATCATACCAGCAAAAATGTACTTAACCACCTTTCTCACTATAACAAAAGACAGTAAATCATTACTAAGAAGGTATATACCATAAATCTTTACAGCTTACTCTATAATTTACAGAATGAAATGTAAGAAAGTAGAGGAAGTCAACAATCTGTCTCAAAATGTCCTGGAAGGAATTGGTTATCTTTAGGGAGGATGATTATCTCTGGTTATATCCATACTGCCTTCTGCAGGAATAGCAACATGTTCCATAGTGCCAAGCAGACAGTCCATACTCTCACAGCTTCAGTCTTATTGAGATAACCAAGTTGAGGAAGCAGAGGAATGTGTTGTGGAGACAGAGAAGTTTATATCATGAGAAGTTGGGTTAAAGAGAGTTATTTTAATAATTTTGCATGTCTTTTTACTAAAAAGGATCTAGCTTTCGTACTGATATGTGCATAGGACTAGTTATTTTAGCTCTTATTTGAAACTACTTGCTACAACAGAACATATCACATGACCAAGCATCCTTGAGAATCATTACCACATTGCTGCTGCTTTCTACAGTGTGGGCACCTGTCTGACAGAGAGGCAACCCTGGAAATCATTCTAAAGCCTCTTTAGCTATTCTCTCTACTTCACTCTGGTGAGACTCCACCTGCAGTACTATTGTTCAGCTCTAAAGTTTTCAGTACAGGAAAGACATGGACCTGTTGGAGGGTTCCAGGGGAGAGCCACAAAAATTGGATGGAAAGATGGAACATCTCCACTGTGAGGACTGGCTGGGAGAGCTGCAACTTCAGCCTGGAGAGGAGAAGGCTCTGGGGAAACCTGATTGCAGTCCTTCAATACTTAAAGGGGGCTTAAAAGATGAAGACAGATTTTTTTGTAGGCTTTGTAGTGATAGGATGAGGGGCAACAGTTTAAAAGAAAGTAGTTTCATACTTGTTAGAACGAAGGCATAGACATAGCCCTCATTTTATATGAGGGTGGTAAATCACTAGAACAGGTTGCCTGGACAGGTAGTAGATGGGCCATCCCTGGAAACAGTCAAGGTTAGGTTAGACAGGTCTCTGAGCAACCTATCTAGTTGGCAATGTCCCTGCTCGTTGTAGTGGGGTTGGACTGCATGATCTTCAAAGGTCTCTTCCAACCCAAATCATTCTGTTTCTAAAGAGCATCACAGAATGAGCGAATAGTTCAGGTTGGAAGGGACCTCGGGAAGTCATCCTATCCAAAACTCCTGCTCAAGCAAGGTCACCTAGAGCAGGCTGCACAGGAGTCAATATTACCTCTTTGTGTGAGCATGAGCTTCTAGGAGGTATGTTATAAAATACCTTCTGATAGAGTATTCATAGGAGAGACAAATGGAATATTCATAGGAGAGACAAATAGATGAAAATTTTTTATAACTATCACTCACCATTTCGATTATGCAAGAGCTAGGAATGACTACAGAAACCAGGGGATGTAAGTAAACTTTTTCTTGAACTTGTCTTTCCCTTGAGAGGCTGTGTGGACACACACCACTTATGAACACTCTATACTGTTCAATCAAAAAAACCACCCATTTCTAAAACTGAAAAAGATGATAAATGAGAGTATCACCTCTTGAGTGTTTGAAAGGATCTCAGAAACTGGGCTAATGATATAATAATTTAAATAGACACTGATTTATTCCAGAGCATATTCCTTTTCTTTAAGAGATAGTTTAGTAAAGAAAGAGAGTTTTCTCTCCAAAATAAACATATAAACTTCTTGAAGAGATTATTCAGCCTTTTAAATAAACAATGCTGCATGCACTCATTTATGAGTGACTATACATTTCGATACTGGACTAAGTGACTGAAATATTTCTCTGAAACTTTGAGTAGTGACATTAACATTTAGCTGAAGGCACTTCTTGAAAATTGTTCCTGCTTCTTAATTTGAATGCTAGAGTAATAGTTGTGTAAAATTTTAGGATACTTTGTTGATTATAGAATTATTTTATATATTGAAAATCTATTTAATTTCCTTGAGGGGATAGATTTGTATTAAACATATTTAAAGAATAAATATTTTTATAACTCTAATAACTGGCTGAGCAAATGTAAGACTTGCAGCACAGAAATCAGCATATCTGTAGAGGGTTTCTGAAGATGATACAAGAGCAGATATTGAATGCTAACAAGAAGGATGTTGCAAGGTTATCAGTTGGAAACAATACTGCTTTGAGATAATTTTTTTTACAGCCACTTGTATTTTCCAGGTTTGGAAATAAAAAACCAAAATACTACTGACCACTGCAGTTTTACAAAATTTTGCATAGCAATACTCCTAAGTATGTTATTTTCATAAAGTATATTTAGTTTTCTAATTTTTTTTTTGCTGCTCCAGTGATATTTCCAGCTGTTCCTTCAGCCTTGGTATTCTAAATTTCCCTTACTAGCTCCTACTTTGATGACATTCTAACTTGCTCTTATTTTGTTCATTAACAAAATTCAAACAAATTGCCCAACTAGAATTCTGTAACTTGAAATGTTGCTGAAGATAATACGTACTAGTTATTATTAAAACAATATACTGTCATGCCATAGAACTGAAGGAGCATATTAAAGGAAAGAAGTTAATACTTTAGTTAAAAAAGGAAATAGTTTTACATCCTAGATAAGTGGTCATTCATGTTGCAAATAACATGGAACACCCTCTGAGTGTCACGTCTAGGTAATTTTAATTAAAATTAGTCTAAGAATGAAGTGTACTTTTTGAGATTAAACTTCATCAACTCTTGCTATCAAAATACAGTCACTTTCATAATACTGAGTAAAAAAAAGAACAGAAAATTGATGTGTTAAAGTTATCTTCCATGCCCTACTGTCTTTTAAGTAGTGAAAGTTAACTGCTGAGCGCAGCAGTGAGTGAAGGACTCGTGCAGTGAGCAGCTGTCTACTTTGGAATAACACGTCTAAAAATGCTTTCTTTTACAGGTAATTTTGTCTTTAGAGTCCAAATAAAGCCTCAGCTGCTCTCAAGGACAGAGCTCATGGTGCCTAGTTGTTTGAAAAGTGATTTCCTTCCGATAGATACTTTTTCTTTCTCTAATTTAAAAATCTCTGACAATAAAAATGGACACGTGTGGATTAGAGACTACAAAGCAAGCATGTAATCCCGTTAAAAATCCAAGTTATATTCAATCCTTTCTAAAGCCATTCAAATCTAGGGTGTTCTACAGTGCAAGGAAGTGCTTAGGAAGCTTCATACACCTAAAGTTCACATAATAAAGACAATTATCATCACTATTAAAGGTCAGATATTCAGCTTTCTATGCACAGTTCCTACAACATAAGTTGCATTTTGAGCCAATGCAGACTGCTCTTTAGGATATTACTGGCATGAGAAATACTCAGTTTGCATAGAAACGGCATATGGTTCCTAGCCCTAAATTCAGGTCAGAGACTTAGCAGAGACTAAGAATGTTGCTCTTCCATAAGCACATACAATGGTTTGATGGGGCTTGTTGCAATCAGGTACAGATTAGAGTAACTGTAAAGACTGTTTAATCTTCAGGGCATCTTATTTATTGGGGGATTTTGGCACAAAGTTGGGTATTGCTCATTTTGCTAGACCAAAAAAGCTCACCTTGTACATTTAGAACTAAACAAGACGTTTTCAGCTCAAAACCTTCAAAATTACTTTATGTCTTAGCAGCTTAAACCCCATCTGATCTTTCCTCCCATATACATTTTTTTTAGTCTTTCCTTAGTCTTCACTTTAATTACAGGAGACATTAACAGCTTAACTGTATTAACAGAAATAAGCAGATTTACATTGGATTGTCTACCTACAAAATTAAGACTAAAACTATGAAAAATATTTTATGAGTAGAGGTTTTTCTTTTTCCAGTTTCCATGTGTATGACTACAGATAAATGTTTTGTACATTTTCCTCCTTAAAAAAATTAAATTGCTCTGTGCAGAGAAGCCTTCACATATTATCCACTTGCAATTTTGCTAAATATTTCTGTTATGAAGAATATCTCTAAATCATACTTACTGTTCAGACTTCTTGTTTCCTTAGTCAACCAAACTGTTCTGTAGGACTATTTTTTTCTAGGCTTAAGAAAGCAAATTTACATCGACTGGTGAATTTCCATCAAGCTGATGTGATTCTCAGCTGGACCCAATAGACTTGTTCATTCAAATATTGATTCGAAACCCAAGTCATCAATAGAAAAAATGGTTAACACTGTTTTTTTGAGAGGATTGAATCACACTGAAATATAACAAAAGTATAACTCAGATAATAACTACCAAAAAAAAGAAGAAAAGAATTTGTGCTTTTATTTTAATGGAAAAAAGTTTTACTCTTTCAGTTATTAAGATTCTTTAAATAAATCAGATTCTCAGATTCTTTTAAACAGGGTTCACTGTAGGACAAGCAATAGATTTTTACCTCTCCTTCTCAAAAGACAGTATCACCAATTAGCTGAAGAATATCATGTAATAAACTTATTTTTGTGGTTCATAAAATACTAAACAAACATGAAACCAGCGTTCTTAATTATTAATTTGAGTTGGACCTAATAAGGAAATGGTAATTTAAAGTTATGGTTTTCTGTTTTCTGTTCATAGAAACTAGAAGCCTTGTGACATTTTCAGCTATGAACTAAGAATATTGTTTTACCGTTACTGAAAAATTCCTAGACCTTTTTAATAGTATTTCAAAACCAAAATTACATTTTAAATTGTCAAAATAACATCAAACTCACAATATTTTTTTTTTCTTTTTAGGATGAAAGCAATTCATGCTGAAACAGCAAATGGAAACAGACAGTAACATAATGGCACAAAATGCAAGTCACACATGACTGCTATAGATTTTTTCAGTAACTTTTACAGTTTGGTCACCCACTTTTCCCAAATGTCATTTCATGTACATTCATACAACATACCACAATACAGCTCAATTACACAAAAGGCATTTCTAAAAAACACCTCAGCATCTGTTTTCTTATTTTGAAGGTAAAAGATAAATACTGATGAACTACAGCACAGCATTTTTTCCAGAAAGAAACACACTGTATATCATCATGATACTCCTTGTGTTAATGTCATGGATATAAATCTTCTGTGGTACAGCATGATTGAAAATCCCTAAAACGGTAACACAAGATTTTTACAGAGTTTCAACTCAGGAACTATTTAATTGATCGGAGCACATCTTGCTGACAGTCACACCTTTACAGGTACTACATCAGCACACAAGAATGTACACCTTATTTAGGGAGGCAGGGATTGTAGATTTTGGGATTTATATCTCTACCAATACCTATACTACAAGTCTAAAAAAGCATTCATATTGTTATTTCAAAGTGCAAGAAAATAGATTAAAGGTTCTATCTCTGGTGACCCAACATTTAGTAAGAGTCACAAAGTCCACAAACAGAAAATCAGAATGGAAAATTTCCTTGAGTCAAGCAATGAAAGGGAACGTTAAAGACTTGACAATAGAAGATAAAATAGTTTACCTAAATCTTTCCTATTCAAAGATGGGTTTTTTATGGCATTTGTTAATAATATATCTAATAAAAAGTGTATTTCATCATATTTTCATAATCGAAGCTTTCTCACTGTGACTTGTACAATCATAGATTAGAAGCTGTTTCTATAGTATGAATAAAATTCTGAAAGGTTTTTTTTGAGTGGAGGTTGCTTCAGTCATAAAAAGAGAATGGAATGCAAATCATATGCCTATGTGACAATTAAGAACAGACACGGATTTCTAATATCATTATTATAATTCAAATTCTGGAAAGGATATTCAAAAGTCTCACACCTTGAAGAATTTTGAAAGATTGGTCATTAAGTGTGTGCTTATGAATGCTTTGAAATCTAACCTCCATTGAAAAGAATATCCCACGAATCAGTATTAAGAAAGCTAAAACCTCTTTTTAAAAGCAGATATAACTCTGACTTAAACAAAAAAGTAAACAACACTGTGCAAATAACTTAAACCAGTACACAGCTCCAGTGTATACACTACTTTGTGTTCCAAATTGAAAACAGCAACTATGCCCAAGCCAATACACCGAGCAGCAATTATCTTATGGCTAAAAAACAGCCTCAGCAGGACTGCTGGTATCTTTAGAAGTTTTGCTGAACAGGAATCTATGCATAAGTGAATTACATCCAGACTAGTACCTCAGCTGCCAGGATCAAAATCTGTGCATGTATATGAAACAAACAAAATGTAGCTCGGATTCACAAGTGTATTGTACCCATTTTTCTGATTAATTCTGCTTAAAACAACACAATTCCTGTAATTCATGTATGCACAATGCATACAGTTTTTGGTGTCTTTACTGCATGCAGCATTTAAAACCATTCACCACTTTACTAAAGTAATCCTAGTGTTAATACTGATGTTGCTTATTGTAATAAAAATTAAAGAAACATCTAATTTAGAATCTCCAATATTTAAAATTACCTGATCAAGGTGGACCTGCTTCTGCAGGGGGGTTGGACTAGGTGATCTCTAAAGGGCCCTTCCAACCCCACCACTCTATGATTCTATGAAAATCTTCTCTATTCACTTATATTCAACAGGGGGCAAACTTGATGCATATTAAGGCATATCTGGTCAAAAGTTTCTTCTGTTTATTCTCTGCCTCATTTTCTCTATTCTTTTTTTTCCCCTTTTCTTCTAAATATCACACAGTATCTGTTCATAGAGATAGTCGTCATTCCCATACAATTGATTTGTCTGCAGCCTTTTTAGCAACTACCATTTCAAGCATTAACTAACAAAAGTTTTATTAAGAAGACTAAGTCCTCCCTGCAGCTGTAAAACTGTACTGATAAGACAAGCATGAATTCTCAGTCTGTTTCTTTTTTTTTTTTTTCATTCTAAGAGAAATAGATTAGGCTCTGAACAGATAATGGCTCATACAAAAAGCACAACAATGATGAAAAAAATATTCTACCAAGCATATTAGATATAACATTGATCAGCAAAAAAGCAGTGTCAATACAAAGTAATATCTACCATTATGTGAAGGATCAACAGACTTTGAGACTTTTGCTGAAATTAGGACACAGGAAGCTGTTTGTTATGAAACCAATCAGATCCCAACTGGAGGCTCAGGGTGAAGTGCTATACAGAGATTATTTTTTTTGCATAGAAATCTGTTTTTGGCATTGTTGTTGAATATCTTTGAATAAAACTTCTTTCTTTTTCTTGTTCACATTACGTGGGTAAGCTTTTAGCAAGAGTACTCTCCCCCATGCCAAAGGGAAAAGGTAGGTCCCTATGCTTAAGCAACGTTACGACAATTCTAGTATGGCTTGTGTTCTAGGGGTACACTCTGTCTTCCCAAAGAGTTTAGCTGACTGTGCTGGACTGAATTTGACTACTCTGAATGTAAATTACTTCATTTTTCTATTTTTAGCGGTGTTGCACCCAGGAACAGCAAAGTAGCAACATATAAACTATTCTTTTTTAGGCTGACAGATAATTCAGGATCTTCCCAGCTACACGCTCCTTTTCTCTTGCATGGAGAATGCCGACTGTGACAAAGTATGCAGATTTAATTTAATGCTTTAATGGTTTGTGTCTTATTCATTAGGGAGCATGCTTTTTTTTTTTTTAATTAACTTTGCAAAAGATGACTTCTGACCACTTTGAAGTCTCACACGTGTTTGTAATTCATAAACACGCCAAAACCAACAGCCTGCTTTCTGCTGACATTTTCATACATTGTTGTCCTATAGCAGATGGCTGAAGAACCTAATCAAGTGTTTTTTGTACAAAGCAGCAAAAATTATAAACTAGGAACTGTAGTTATTACCAAAAAAAAAGTGTTTCAGAACTCTGTGTCTAATCTACTGATGAATGTAACTCTTGCAAAGCATTTAATGAGCTTGTACTATTCTATCAAAAAATCCTTCACTGTATCAACATCTCTCTAGTCAAGAGAAGTTACCTCAGCATAAAGGTCAGACAGTTTTTACTGAGCCCAGTCCTTTACCAAATTAGGTGGTGATCTCCCATCACTCTCAAGGATTTCCTATTAAACACTTCCTATTGAATACTTTTTATTGATGTCACATCTTTAAGTCAGACTACAGGCTGACCACACCTTCTCTACACTTTACACACTTTGGTTGTCAACAAAAAAAACAAGCCTACAAAGAGAGATTACAAAAGAACATTAGTAGAGATTCTCAAAAAATATTAAAGATGAACTCATGGCTTGATAGAAGTCAAAAGAAAACCCTACAGGAATTGAGTCACAGTTTCTTCAAGTTTGGCTTTCCTGAAAGTGGGGTTTTTTTTAAAGAAAAATCTTTTCAGCAGTTTTTAATTATTTCCAAATCAAAATATTAATCTGAACTTGAAAAAACACCAGGGATGTAATTAAGCAGGACCTATGGTCAATTTTCCCCCTCTATAATTAACAAACTCAGCTACCTTTCCCTGACTTGGCAATGAGATTCTTGGGTATGATGTTTTTCCAGACTTTACTTAATTTCACAGTGCAGTCACTGTGGTAATTTGTTGCTTTGATTTTTTTGAGTCAGTTAAAATGTTTGGCCTCTTTTTTGGAATACTTTTTACAAGATCCACAATAATTTGAATTTGGCTTTAGATTTTAATTATTTATTTTAACTTTGCATCTGAGCAAATACATCAGTTCTATATCTTACTGCAAGCTGCAGTTGGACTGGATTAAAAAAATGTACCACTAAAAAGCAAAGACAAGAAGATGAAAATGTAGAAAGAGACAGGACGCAATGGTGGCACCATTACATATTTAATTTAGAACTCACTAAGAACAAAAACTATTGTTGGACAAGTTGCAGTTGGCCCACTGACTGATATGAAGCTTTGCAGTGTATATACACAAATTATTTCTGAGGTTTTGGGGTGGTTAGGGAGATAGAGGCTGTTTGCGTTTTTTTATCATGAAATCTCTTTCAACAATTGAAAATGAGGATTATTTAAATCACTTTGGCATGAATAACACATTTAAAAGTCTGATCAAATCCTTTTATTTTCAAAGCGTGCTATGATTTTTCAAGTTGGCCTTGATGTGACTCAATCAAATCTCAGCTTTTAGATTAAAACAAAATCTAATCAAGTCATAGCTGATTTTCCTCTTTTTGCTGCAGTTTGCCTCAAGTAAACATGTTTGTTTATTGAAAGTGATATTGCCTAACTCACACACAAATAAATAAATCTTCAGAAATGTACCAATAAACAATATATATTAAGTAAGGAAATGTGAGAATAGGTTACACGATGGGAATGAGCAGTGGCTATTCTCTTTTGTTTATAATCCCATAGATATCTGTTGTCCTAGAGAAGCCTGAAGGAATATCTGTTTGCCCTAACTGTACGAAATGAAATGTAACTTCTATATAAGCAAGTATCTAAACATTTAAGATTAGGTAAAATGAAGTCATAGCTCTTGTTTTCATGAAGTATTCACTTTTTTTTTGTCAGAGTTGTGTATCCTGCTTCTAAATCAATGCACCTAGTTGTAAGAAACACAAGCTCACTGAATTCCTCATCTCAAACACCATTTTTTCCTAGGAAAACACAATGTATCCCCTATCTGCAATACAAATATAATGAAGAGGTCCAAATTGTAAGAACTAAAAATGAAGTTATGTTAAAGATTTTCCCTTATATTTGTTTAGGTTTTATATTCGGTGTAAAAAGAAAACTTACACAATAGTTTTTCCCCAAAGAGTTAATACACTGTAGTACTTTACAGAAACCAATTGAATTCTTTCCATGAAAGAGAAAAGGGTTTGTATTAAGGGTTTTGATAATTGAAGTAAAAATAAATATAGGCATCAAACTATTTTACTTTTTCTCTATTTTTTTAAAAAGCAATCTTAAATATTTGGGTCTTCAAATTATAGTAGTAAAACAAAGAAGCATTCTCATTACTTGTACTTCTCTTTTTTCACACTTTCCTTAGCTGTACCACTTTTAAGATACACCAGCTATCTTTATTTTTACTTCTTTCAGAAGAATACACGGTTAATCCTCTCCTTAGTGTCTGGTTTGGTTTTTTTTTTTTGTCATTACTGTGACATCTACCAGCAGAACTAGTTTGCCAGGAACAAGCTTGTTTCTAACAAGCAAAAAACCTAACCAACTTTTACACTAAATGTTTTGTCAGGCAAAACATTTTTACTGTATCTGTAATACTCATCCTGAAAGAGCATAGTAATAAACAGTAAGAATAAGAGTTATTTCAGGCTAGTTTGTACTAGATCTCTTTCAGGAACAACATTAAAATTATTTACTAATTATAATACAAAAAGGATTGTCCAGAACCCAGTCTTGCCACTCTGTCCTGTTCTCGGAGCTGCATGCATGCAAAGCACAATGCTACATAATGTGCCTTCTTTCTCTTTTGAGCGTATATACAAGTTAATATCAAAAAAGTGTACAGGATAGTTTAGTATTACAAAAACTAATACAAATAAAGTATTTTGTATGATTTGTGCCAGCTTGCAAATATAAAACAATTAATATTGGTTTTGCTTGTGCCTCACAAAGTTGTTAGGCACAGGTCAAAGGCATTTCGTCTCAGTTATTGGAATAAATATCTATTTTTTCCTACAAACCGATACTTACAGATTCTTTAGAGTAACAGCCCACTATCAGTTCTGAAAATTCAGTTTCCTTAATGCAGCTCATCCCTGAGCAGCACAAAGAACTTCAACACTTGATGTGCATATAAACAGCTTCATTGCCTCACAGTCTCTTTTAGAAAGTATTTTATGGTTGCAAGCATGTATCAAAATACTATTAAAATTCAGTGGAAGTTAGATGACTAATTCCTATCAGAACTTTGGAAAATTCCAATTAATGAGCTTGGGAACATTGAGGCTAGTAAGTGAAAATGTAGTTATTTTTAATTAAAAGGCACGGTACTAATAAGAACCGTGAACATCAGAAAGTGCATACAAAGCAGACATCAACCAGAGCAGAATCATGCTACATAAGTCATTTGTAGACAGAGTGACTGTTTCCTAGAATTCTTTCCCTCCCCACTTGACTGCTTGTTTGTTCCAGCAAATTACATTTTGTTAGAAAATATAACTTTCATTCTGTGGGAATGACAAAAGATCAATAAAGTCACAAATATGGGGAATGTATAATATGTTTCTTCAGAGCTACAAATATTGTCAGTCTGTATGACAGATTGTTTCTATACTGTTGGAGAATGCTTGTGACATGCTAAATAGTATCAATTTTGGACTTTGCAGGTCTTTTTAAAAATGAGGATCACTTTATTAAAAAAATGTTAAAACTTTCATTTTGTGATTTTCAGACATCTAAGTGATTTAATAAACAGGGAATGTTCAGAAAATTCCCTACAGAACATTGCAAATGTGTCTGTCACACTTTTAGCTGCATTTTAACACAATGAATGCACATATCTAACTATATTGGTTTTGCTTTATTTTTGCCAGTCCCACAATGAAACTTTACCTTTATATTGCAGTAGAAAATAACAGTTGAAATTCATCTAGCAAATTGAAAGAAAAATCAGATTGAGGCCAATGAAAACATCCTATTTAAGCCATTGGGAGTGTAGTCTTGATGGTATTGAAAGTCATGCCTCTATATCTTGAAGTTAAATGTTATAATGATCACCTACAATGAACTTCACAAGTAAACCAGAAGGTTAACTGTAAAATAAAGGATAAAGGCATAGTACTCAAGGCAAACATCTGTCTAGAAATGAAAAGAAACCACAGCCAAAACCAATTTGGATGAGACTGTGACCAGTAATATAACAAGTCTCCCAGCTATTTTTTTTCCTCACATTACTAAGTTAGATCATTTTAATAAGTAGTAGCAAATTACCATTGTCAGATCCATATAGATGTTTTCCCATTTTCAGTTACTCTAACAATAAGAAAATCTCTCCTGCTCATCAACATACACTTTTGAAACATATAGCATGCATAGGCACCAAAAAAGAGAGCACTGATTAAAATGACAGAGTTATGGGTAAAAGACAAATATTTTAGTCCATGTGCATTAAACAAACCACATAAAATGTGTCAAATATAAAACTCTTTGTCTTTTTCATCACTGGTTTCTTCAGACCTGAAGACAAGCAACACCAAAGCTGGTGAAGAAATTAAGTGGCACATTTTGTTCTTTTGTTTGATTAGTTTTTTTGTGGTTTTTATAGACTGGCTTAAGAGAAAAAGCACAAACTGCTGTGTGGCTTCAATGCTGTTGTGTGACTAAAACATGATACATGATACCATCTACATGCCTCTGACTTGTTTTAGCTACATCTGTCCTCTTTAAGGATTATTTATCCAAATTCAAGCTTAATTTATTTATGTCTGAACATGCTTATACTGACCCAAGCACAAAGCTACCAAGATACAAGGGATGTTTATGTGTACAGATTGTCGCTGAGCAGAAGACTTCTTTATTGCACACATATTTATTGCCAGTGCACAGCTCAAACTTCCTCCTTAGACACTAACATCAGTCAGTTTCAATGGTAGATATTATTGCTTGTGTACCATTGTGCAAGTTTACCAGTTAGGACAGCCTCTAGACATCTCATCTGGCCAATGGTCTCATGGACTCACTAGACTGGGACAGGCTAAGCACAGAAGTAGTTCAATACCGTCTTTACTTCTCCATTATCCACACAAAGCAAGACCTGAAGACCCAGCATACCATTCGCTATGAGTAACTGAATACAACAGAGCATCTGGCAATAGTCAAGCCTTATTTCTGTACTCAAAAAATGTACTTACTCAATTTACTGAAAACAAAAGACTAGTTATCCTAACAATACAAATAAAGGCTAATCCCTATCAATAATATATTGACTGTTATAAAACTAGTAGAACCGAGAAAAACAGAGATAATGTGTATACAATAAAGCTATACAGGTAATGGAAGACAGACCTTGCTGACCTTAGCTTTTACTAATATTTCATACTTTTAGGATCTCAGCTGAAATTACTACTAATTTAATGTCCAAATCCATTAAAATATTACAATATTTATTGAAGAACAAGCTGCTTTAAAATATTTCCTGTGACAGTTACTGCAAAGTATTTTCAATGCCGTAGTAACAGAAAAGCAATTAACACTAAAGAAGTGATGAAGCATCTAGGGAAATCAGTTTTTCTATGTATTAAATTAACTGACATAATTAGCACTATTTAAAATAAAGTATTTGCATGACTCCTAGGATAAAGTCTAAATGGTGAACATTTTTAAGGGTTATTTATACAGCCCTTTCCCTCTCAGGAAAGTAAATAAATCTAGTTTGTTTACAATAGATGGGTTTAGAAGTCAGGCTATTTATAATACATACTACAATTATCTGAACAAATAAACATTTGCTTTTCTTGGTTACTTATTTACATTCAACTTCAAAACTGAATTGTTCTAAGAACAACTTGGTATTATTAAATCAATTATTGCACAGAGATAGAAGACAACAATCTCATTATAATGTAAAACCACTTTTCATGTCATGTTACTAAAATCAGTATCGTATGAGTAGACTTCTTTGCTGAGCTTTTTCTTTTTAAAGATCAGTGACATTTATCTTCCCTCCAGAGATGTCTTATGCAACGAAAAGTAACTACAAATAACTTAGGGGAACAAATCTGTATAGATTACATATAGGCAAGTCTTCAAGTAATTCCAATAATGACACAGAATCTATATTGAAACAGCACACAGGACTGTTTATCGAAAAATATTTCAATATTAGCAATAAGTGAAGTTATTTTGCTTGAGCTTTTTTTTTTTGTAAATGCGTAATACTCATTTTTTAAACAAGTAGTCAGTGGTAGCTAATAACAGCAAGCAGAACTGTACGTTGTAGCTGCGTGTCTTTCATCTACAGGCTGCTTTACAAACATTAAATAATATCATCATCATTAAATACACCTCAAGTACTGCAGCTTAGGATCATATGGACTGTGCAGTGATCCATGCAACGGTGAAATAATCTGTTTACTGTGGCTGGTGGCAAAACTGTTGAATTCAATTGGGCAACAATTTCTCAGTGGGCTGAAAAAATCATTGTGGATGAAGGTTCCATGTAATATAAGTTAAATGGAGAGAGAAGTTAATATTTTTCATCACTGTTTCAACAAATTGAAATAATCTTCAGCAGTTGTAGTTGATGCTAAGGTTGCTGCAGGTATTACAACTGAGCTTCTGGTCTTCTGTTGCATTTTTTTGTCTTTAACAGCTCTCCCAGGAATATAATTTTGTAATAGACCATGTGGTTATGAGAAAATAATCAGACAACAGTAAAGGGAACATCAGCACATTCTGTATTAGACGTTTGTTACCATATTATACACTCTTGGAATTTATATATGTCAAATAACTTTGTTCCTTTTTTAGTTCTTTGGACAAAATTGGAAAAACTACATCCAGATCCTGGGAGTTATACCAGGGGAACATTTCCATAAACTAAAGGAAAGCCATGAATATTGTTAAAGTGTTTTCTAGGCCTTCTATGATGTTTCTTGTGTACAGAGAATTTTCTAAAGGACAATCCCTCCCCTAAAAAAATTCCAATGTCTGACATAGTACTATCAGAATATTCATATTCAAAGATATTTTATCAGTACAGTACAAAAGTATTATATCATGCTTCTGCAAGGGGTTTGGACTAGATGATCTCTAAAGATCCCTTCCAACTCTACCATTCTATGATTACAATCCTCACCATCTTCTTCCCATCATTCTGGTATTCTTAGATAAACACACTAAAAATGCATATCATAGAATCATAGTATATAATAATGAGGTGTATTACAGAGTGACATCACTACCGCTTACATTGCAAATCAACCATGAAACTCTTAATGACAAAGTGTACAGACTCTGGAGATAGGTGGCTGCTATCATTCACAGATGTCTCCTTGAAAGTAACTGCTGTAAGTGGCAATTGCCTGGTCCAGAGAGAGAGATAAGCACCATAACCTTGCAGCTTCTATGTACAGTACAACTGTAACAACTCTAGAAAAGGAAATTTCAATGAAAATATAGGACTAATAGATAGCAATAATTAGAGCTTATGACAGTTTGGGAAGATTTGCTGTCTAGGAAGAATAATTTACTAAATTATGTTCGGAGCACCTAATAGAAGAGAAGGAAAATGGTATTTTTGCACTTTTTTTTTTTCTTTAATCTACAGGAGGTCATATGCTGGTGATTACTCCTAAAGGGAACAGAGTGTGCTACAGAATGGGAATTATCAAGTGACACATTTCAACCTTCCAGAGGTATAGGCAATCTGCAAATTAGGTGTCCGCATACTTTCGTATTTACTAGGGTCTCTAGATGGCACTATAGCATATTAACTGTATGATTGTATTCCTGTTTTCTGCATAAAGAAAACTACTTTCACTGTCCTGGAGCAGAGGCAAAACTAAAGGAATTATATGCTCTGCACCACTGTCGAATTTGATATGTTCTTCCATCAGGATTCATAGGATTCTTCAAGACCCACCTGGACATGTTCCTATGCGACCTGATCTAGGTGAACCTGCTTCTGCAGGGGAGTTGGATTACATGATCTCCAAAGGTCCCTTCCAATCCTACCATTCTACGATTCTATGATTTTATGTGATTGGGAGAGGTTATTCCTGAAAGGAAAAGGACAGTGAGTTTACTAACAAAACAGCTGCATAGAACTTCTCTCAACTTAAGTTAAAAACCAGAGCACCACAGATGGAGAAGACTTCATGCAAGCCACTGATTCTGGAGATTCTGTAGGACTGTGTTGAGGCAACTCTGCTGAAGAAGAGGGAGTCACTGTGGCTCTCCTGGATAATTCAGAAATTCCTAGCACAAAGTTCTGAATGGAAAAAGATTTTTAGTATTTTAAACTCTAATGCTCCCATTCAGTCTAAATAACTAGCAATCACACTTTGAAACATTTGGGATAACTTGTAATTATGAATGGAAAAGTGCTGATAAAACATGGTGAAAAAACACACCACAGACCACAAATACCCTCACAGCTGGTGGCTTTCACAAACAGTACTTGTTAAGTACAACTGCCACATGCTCTTGAACTGCTGCCATTCTTCCATTTTTGCCTTTTTTTTCTACGTAGGAAGATGCAGATGGTAAGGAGGCAGGGCTGGCTGTTGTTGCTACAGTTAGTTGCAGTGAAATTGAGGCAGTAATGATAGTCTATGCTGGAAATAGAACAGCTAGAACTCCAACTACCACTTTCCCAAAGAACACAACAATATCCAAGCACTGGGAGATATGACAAGAAAGACCGAGGAGTGTGGAAAGCTTAATTCTTGTTCGGGACACAGAACTGACAAGTGGCTCAAAAAATAGTGCTTGGAAAGTAACTTGGGAGGAATTTTTCTTCAGCAGTGACCCATGTTTTTATAAAACCACAGTTCTAATTTATTAGATAGTTTTATTAGTAACCATATTCTTGATGTCATTTGAGGGAGTGACACTACAGAAACAATCACAAAAGACACTGTGGAAAACGTTATATAGAAGACATTAAAAGTAACATGCCAAAAGTAACATTCAAGACCCACAGATGAAAATACCCTACCTTCTTCCTCTAGCACTACTTCAGAGTCTCCACATAAGCAGATGAAACTATTCCACAAGCTGACATTCAGGAGGGAAATATTAACCTTACACTGCTGTACATTGTCCTAAATGAAATACATTGCTCCTGAAATACAGGGAGACTTTTTTGTATTGCCTTTGCTTCAAAAGGCAGACTCAGATATGTTATTTCTGATAGTTATTCAGTAGAAAACTAGAAAATGCATCAGTCCTATTCAAGTCACATCTGTGTCACTACAGAAGCAGCTGATGTATACAAGAGTCAATATCTTTCATCAATGATAAATCCCTGAGGTACTTCACTTGCATAGGTACATAGAGCATAACTATTAGTAAGGTATCTCTCAAGTTTAGTATATAGTTCTGTATTTGCTGTCATTATCCTTGCAACAGAGCTGGACTTCTTCCACTGAATTTCCACTGTAATAACAGAGATGGAAAGTAACAAGAACTTTTGTTGGAAATAAGTTTCAAATACGAAAAACTTTCCATGAGCATTTAAGTCATATAACCAGGTGTTTCCTGTTCCTGCTTAGCTGAGCTTGAGAATTAAATTATAAAAAGTATGAAATATTTGGGAAGAGGTACAAATTACTTATTTCTAAAGTATATAAATCTAAATTTAACCAGGAAACATCTAGGTAGAGTTAGACGCAAATTTTAATGAATTGTAAATAAATATTTGCTTTTGTTTTACATGTTTTCTTTACACTGTGCATGACTTTCCTTTAAGGTGCTTCTTGTAAGGTAGATTATAATAAGTAGATTTAGGGAGAATTAGGGAAAAAGTAGAAAAAAAAATAGTCTTGCTGTATACCTCTTAAAGACTAAAGTAAAACAACAAATACCAAAAAACCCCTATTAAAAAAAAAATAACCCAAAACCAAAAGTAATGTCTTCATTTCATCAGAGGCTCAAACTCCAAAGGAACCTTCAGCTGATCCACTACCAAGATGCTGACTTAATGATTTCTCAGTACAATGCACACCAGTGACAACATTCTGGCATTCTCCCAAGCACAGTAATGTGAGGATGGAATCCCAGAAGCATTTGCCCATCTTTAAAAGTGACCTGACAGAAAGCCAAGTAAAAAATGCACTTCTAACTCTATCTATCCACAATGAAATCTCCAAGCAAAAAAAGTTGTTTCCATATCTGTTTTAAACAGAACATTAGGGCATCTAACACAATGCTGTAGGATTTTTTGGTAGATAGACAAAACTCCCACATATCAACAGGAAAATGCATTTGACATATGATATCAGTCAGATATTTGTATAGTCTCATGTCTTCACATATCCAAGTAACCATGCCATTCTGGTTTGCTTTGGTCTTAGAGAAATAGTTTTCTTGCCCTATGCTGTGGTGCAGGAATAGATGTATTTTGAAACTCTTCCTATAGTCACACACTTCCAAACCAAACAACAAATAAGCTTCCACCACTAAGTTATTGTAGAATTGACGCTGCTCTTCTGTATTTTCTATGAAATGATTCATACTTACTGCATCCATGAAGAAATGCCTGTGCCCACTGCTACCTGCTCCTCATTCTCCTGTATGGCATTTGACCTTCCTTCAAAACTGTATTATCTCCCTCACAGAAGTAATCTATCATACTGTGTCTATACTCGGGATTAAAATGTTCAGATATCAACTCTGTTTAGTCTCCACACTATCAATTTGGTCTTAAGTCAGAACAAGTACAGCTTAAAAATACCTGTTTATTGGAAAATACCTAGGATTTATGGTTATTACAGAGCTTGTTGTGATTTATGACACATGGAATCGTTCATCTTACATCAATGTTCCCTTTCATAGCTAGTCTCCAAGGAGCTAACCAGACAGTTTTCACAACTTACATTTCAGCTCTAGAGTTCTAAACAAATATATCATTCTGTACAGTGTAAATAGGTTAGAAAGAGCTAAGTATTATAAGACCAGATTTAATCACTTCATTAATCCTTTGTAAAAAAAAAAAAAAAGATTAATTCTCTTGGTACTAGTTATGCTATCATTTATGTATGGAAAGCTCTTCAACAAACAGAACTGAGCCAACTCAGGTTCTGGCCTGAAGTGTAACACCCCTCATTAAGCAAATCACAACTCTTAATTTGAAAAGCCTAAAAATGATAAAGAAACCTCAGTGCCTATGATTTTAGATAAACTACAGCAACATAAACATCTGCAAGACATGTCTTATTCATTCTGACAATTTTCAAAAGAGCTATTTATATAATATGCAGTCGTTACTCATCATTCTCATTCGGGTTCTGTGCTAGCACATATTAGAGTTCAGGTAAGTCATAACATAAACCTGAAGGAATATAATGATAATTCTGATCATATCTAGCAAAAACCATCTGCACTCAGACCAAAAAAGATGTATTCATGCTGGACACAGTAAGTTCTAATTTAGGAAGCTGGCAACACATCAGTAGCATTGGCAGTACTGAAATTTTTTAAAAGACTTTCTGACCACATTTACTAGCCCCAAACAACCCCAAAATTTTTATTCTAACAAATTATGAACTAGAATACATTTTGTTTTCTTGTTGGTAGGTTGTTTGGATTTACTCTTTAATTATATTAAAACCATTATCTGTGGAGTGTGATATATTCATATGCATAGTATTCAACTGATAAATGTTATTTTAAAAACCTCTGAAAATATATATTTGTTTGCCTTTAAAAAGCACACCACAAATACACAACAGACCAGATCATTGTTTGTGCATTTAGTTTTCAATCCAGAGCAATTCTAACACAATCATGGCAACTTCTGAGAGTTCACATCACAGTAAGTGAAACTGGAATCTGGCTTGGTTTTTCAACTGCAACTGTTGTTTGTTCAGCTGGTCACACATTTGCAAATCATTTCTAGTGGTTTAAAATAATGTCAGATCTATCCATCTCTCTTTCCTGCCTTTCACAAAATAAAATGGTCTGTAGCCCGGAAAATATCCTATCCTGCACTTCCACTTTATGTTCAGATAGAAGTTATCTGTACCATTCCTGTAACAGTTAAGCACATTTTTCCTCAGCTTGTCTTTAACTGATACTTCCAGCAGCTATCCTGGTTTGAAATTAGGAGACAAAACACAAAGAGAAGCACTCTGAAATGGAACTTATGCAGAAGCGACTGTTGTTCCCACTCAACATACCAAAGTTGATTGCTTAAACTATAATATTCTCTTTACTAGCTTAGTTATTATGGTAAAGTTTATTGGCAGTATTAAAATCTATTTTGATAAACACAACTATCACACCACATAGAAGCCTCCAAAACATCCTACAGTTTGTGTCCGGTTATACTGGCTCAATACTAATACTCTCATCCAAAAGCACCAACGACTTTTTTGCTTAAAGAATTTTTATTACTATATTATTTGTTTGAGGTTATTGTCTGTGATTCAATTTTATTGTCATTGTTGCAGAGACACAATGACATCACACAATTAATAAATTTTACCATAAGTATCAAATTTTCAGAATCCACTTAGTGGCCCATGAAAAAAGTCCTGTTGAAGCAATGATTCGTATTACTCCAGTTTTTGCAACTCCTTGTTTGAAAGATACCTCTTCCAATTAACTTTATCAATTAACTTTGTGTGAAACAATGAAGTAATACCACAGACAATCATTCCAACACATAAAAGAAAGTGAAAAGTCTATTTTTATTCACAATTGGTGGTCAGATAAAAATGAGTATCTGAGAGCTCAGGTTGAAAACTGAAAAAAACTCAGAGTGATTCAAAAGAAGGGCTTTGAAGTCAATGAACTGCCAAGTCAGGATCCTATTCAGCAAGACACAGTAATATATGCCTAACTTCAAACATACAAGTAGGCCAGCTCGACTTATTTGCATTATGGCACCTTTATATAAAAAATGTAAATGAGAATCAGATACATCTACTTCAAAGAGTCTGCTCCTGAAATTGTAGTATGAAGCATCGTTAAGTACATAACAATTCCACAGACTTTTACTGTCCATATGAAGCACTAGATAGGTACTGCCTCATACTCAAGTTCCAAGCATGCTTATTTTGTATTATTTCTTGTAACTATTTCATTTGCACACTTCTGGACCTCTCAAAATCATAGGCTTCCATATTTCTGATGAATAAGCCCATGTTACAGATAAAATAATATTATGTTTCCACAGTACAGAAAAAAATGAGCTACCAATAATCAGTATTTGTATCCATTTCACATTAAATTTTGGAAAGATCAGAAAGAAATACTTCCATTTTTTAGTTTTTAAAACTTTGTAACTGAAACCATTACAAAATTGCAATGTTTTTTCTTTCTTCTGTTACTTGTGAGCTAACTAGGTTTCATTTGGCAATTAGGGTCAGGGGGAAGGAATTTGCTCCTTTTCACAGGAAATTAGGAACCATGTACAGCACCTTGGAGCTCTATGATGTTTTATTCTTTTAATTGATAATCTCTAATTCAGACAAATTTGATTATTTCAGTGATCCTTATCAGAGTACATCATGATGCTATTTGAATGCAATACTGCCATTTTAGAAAATTTGCCTAGCAGGTATGTATATCATTTCAACATTTAGTGCTTTGCAGATAGAAAACCTTAAAGCTCTACTCCTATATCATCATATATTTCTGTGTGCTGAGAAAGTATAACTGCCTAGCTCAACTGTAATCACTGATTATTTACCAATCTCTCTTATTCTCTCCTTTCATCTGCACTGTTGTTCTAAGTGCTATTTTCTTCAGTCATCTTATGTACCTTTTTGTTCTTAATCTCAATCTTTTTCACCTATTTATATTGCTCTCCACTATTCATCTTTGCTTCTCCTTTTTTTATTTTTTTTGTAATGATGTTTAGACATCTATCAAATCTCATTCTTCTGTAACATTGCTTTGTATAGGAACAAAATTTGTGCAGCTTGTAGAATAGAGGACAAGTTCTACTCTGAAGGCTGACTCACATTCACAGATTTAATATCTGGAGTCATAAAAGGTATTATTGATCCTAGCTCAGCATTGTCGTTTTATCCAGTTCTGCAAATTAGAATATGCTTTTTCATGTTCTGCAGAGGTATGTGATTTCAATGACAGTGTGCATTATATGCTAAATGGAAACAGAGAAGCTCAGATACAGGCATTATGCTTTCATCTGGCTCTGTCATCACAGCAGTAACCCTAACAAAGAGGCAGACTGGGCACCTGTAACCTCTTAGAATTTAGACTTAGCCATAGCAACAAGCACCCTACGCTTAAGGAACACTAAGACAATAAAGTCAGCCAAGAAACACTGATGCGAGTGACAGAGGCAAGAAAAGCTGGCCCAGACTCTATTTTCTACTGCCTTGTCTACCTGTACAGAACAGATTATTGAACACATTTGTGTTTGCTGCAACCCAGGGTCTTAGCATATTAGTGCCATATTCCCCAGAGATCTAAATGCTACAGTTCAGAGTTGTCATTCAGCAATAAAACTATACCAGCTATAGATCCATCTTTTCATATCATCTTCTTATGATAAAGTTTGTTTTTAAATACCCCATGGATTGTACAAAACATATCCACAGAGTGTATTTGGAAACAGTGAATTTCCTTCATCACCAGCAAGAAGGCACTACTGCAATGCAGTCCCCTTGCAACAATAGCACTGTCAAATCTTCCTCTTTAACAATTTGTATTGCGTAAGTACTGTAAACGTAGCCTTGGGACTTTGGTTGGACTGTTGTGAATATGCCTGAGCTTCATTAAGGCTGCTGCGGTGGTATATTACTAATTCACAATAATAAATAAAGCTGGCAATAGTGCATCTGTCACTTAAAGTTGCAGAGAAAAGGGACTGGTTCAGACTTCTGGTGAAATGAAACAGCACTACTCAAGCTTATAGCACTTGCCATGAACTGAGAAGGTACTTCTCAAATTAGACTGTGTTTGTTCTGCAGACTTAAAATCTCAATCCCTGCTATATACTTAAATGTTGAACTGAAACTGTGTGCAGCTAAAATACAAACCCAAAGACTATAATGACCAAAATAAAGAGAAACTAGAGAGACAGAGCACACAGGATAATACAGATCATCCTGCTGAGATGGTATTGCAGTAGCATAAACTTTATTCCCATGATCCCATTTCATGAGTGTTTGTCAAAAGCTTTGATGCATCAGGATGAAAACATTTATCAAATGTTGATAACTGCTGTTATCATCCTACACTTAGCCTATATTCCAAACAGATCTGTCATCCCCTAACTTTGTTCTAACTCAGATATCAGATTTGTGCATAAAACAATCTGAAGTTAAGGGTAAATATAGAAAATAAAGAAGTGAAAGCTAAAAGACACACAGGTACAGAGAGTAAAAAACAAAAAAGGTCTTAGAAAAATAGAAGTAAACCACAGATGACATAGGCTGTAGATAAAATGTTCTTTTTAGCTTGAAATAAACAGAAACAGAATATTAGTAGCTCTAATGTAGAATGCATATGGTAAGTGCACAACTGACAAGTTCTACTCCATGCATTTGATTTCAAGAAGAAAGCTAAAGGTAAATCTTGCAAAATGAACTGTGGAAATTGGCACCTCCCAACTTTTTTTCTCCAAAGCATAAACTAAAGCTTTAGCTACCCACACTATAAAGTTGCAGTTATTACATATGATTTATTGGTGATTCTTTCTACTTCTAACTACATTTTGGAACAAAAGGAAGTTAGAACAGCCACATCATAAAGGTTGCTTATCAAACAACCAGTTTGAAAGCTCTAGTGATGTTCTATGTCCACCCAAATAATTTGGTAAGTTATCATTGAAACAACATAGAAAACAAAGAATATAATGTTAAGAGCTGGCTGAGACTTTTTACTTCTCGGATCCCCCTTCAGTAATTACAATCAGTGGGACCACAATAAAACAGTGCTTCAATTATCCTCTCCAATTCAAACTTCTCTTTTGCTCCTTACAATGCACTGTCAATCTCTGACTCGGCAATAAGCTTACATGCATTAGTATGTTCTGCCTGAAAGAGATATTCTTCCAAAAACAAAGCTCCTGTACATGGCAGGAGTAGTCAAGATATAGAAGCAAAGTACATTACGGTAAGGCATAATGGTTTGTTTCACACACAACTCTCCTACATAGTCTCCATCATAGCTAGGCTAAATTATTGTTTCAAAAGTTGCAATTGCTAGAAGATCAAGCGATGGGACGTGTCAATTCTTCATAAAAAACAACAATAGCAATCCCACCAAAACTTTGATTGAGCTCAGGAGCCTACTGAAGTTCACCTCCTAAAATTTGTTCCACAAATGGTTACTGTTAATTAACCTTACTCTTTGCCCCAGTCTTTGTCAATGATTTTTTTGTCCAGCAAACAAGATCAATTACCACTGTTATAAATCTACTAAACTGTTTGGGTGAATAAACTACCTACTATGATAAATAGATTTGCTCTGTTTAAAGACACTTGGTTTCTGTATGCTATAAACACATGAAATCAGGAAAAGCTTGGTAACACCTATTTTTCCTCCTGCCCTTCTGAGGGCAAGGAATCTTACTTTCCTCTGTACAACATAAATATATTTATTCTTAATATAGATGCTCGGCGATTTGTTTCAGAAACCTCAGACTGTTAGAAACAGAACCTATTTTACAAACAAATAGTTATAAGAAGTGCCAAACTCAAAGATAGTCAGAAGCTATTTATCCCAGTGTCTGTTTCTTTACAGCAAGAAGATATCACAACACTTCTTTTTCACTCTTTTCTTTTTGTAAGTTGTAGGAGAAAAAACATCTGGCAATGGAAGGTGCTCAAGAATATACTAATTGAAATTGGAGACTAAGTGCAAGATGAAAAGTCAGTACCTCAATACAGCTATTTCAATTTGTGTAGAGGAAGAAATTAATTAGAAGTTTAACTTTTAGGCTTTTCTAAGGTTTTCTTACAAGTTACATGAAAAAAAATACCCTACAGAGTCACCAGGAAGCCCTGGCATAACAGTCACTGAAAGAAGAAAAAGAAATTCCATATCTCATTAAGATGAAGATTTTTACAGTCTTAAAACACAATACATTCATCTAAAACTTTTAGGAGAAAGCACATAATAAAGCAGAAAAACTTCTGCAGAGTTGAACTGAGATAGCTTTGGGCTTTTTTTGGCTTGCTTTTTTGGGTTTTGTGAGTTTTTTTGTTCTGTTTAATGAAGCTGACCCTTGAAGCCTGATTTTTTTTTTTAATTCTTGTAAAAATTCGTTTTAAAAATTAAACATTTAAAAATAAATATCAAAATTTAATATACTATAAATATAGTTAAATATTTAAAACATTAAATATTTTAAAATAAAATCTAGACACAAATCTGTTAGTTTAGAGGGCTGTTCAGAATTGAATGTATTTGCTAATCAGAGGGGAACTAGTTTGGACAAGACTACCTAGAAAGCCAGGAGTAACTTAGGAATACAAACTAGCCCATAAACAGAAGTTTTCAGGAGTCCATCCCTCAGTTTCAAAATTAAAAAAATTGTTTAATATCCTCTTCCTAAAGTGATTTAATATCTCCCACCAAAACAACTATAAAGGTCTACTGACACTACCACTATTAGTACTCTGGAGAAAAAAGTGGAGTTTAGCCCTGTATACTCTACTCAAACCTTTGATCCTGGTAGTAGAAATAAGAACTAGAGTGGCCTAGGCTTACGCCATTTTGGTATGCTCCTTGCTTCCACATGACCTAGATAAGCCATTTGAATGATTGATTGATTCAAGAGTCTACCATGAGATATTAGCATGACATTACTCTCTTACATGGCTGAAATGGGGAACTCTTTTCTACACTGATTCCAGGAATCGCTTAGGATTACCATCTCAGTAACAGAAGTATACAAAGATATTTTTTAACGTGCCTTTAAAAGAACCAATACAGCTAAAAATGAGTCTGAAATTGTGTATAAAGTCCCAGTTACACATTTATTAGTAAAGACACAGATTACTCTTGAGAGATGAAAGTTATATTTTTGCCAGCTTTTTGTCTTCTGTAATTTCTGATGTTCAATAATGACTGTTGAAGTCTTCATGCTTGATGGCTTAGGATGTCATAATGAAAGTACAAGCTTTATTAATCCTCTCATCAATAGAAGCCACAGGGTGTCTGTCACATTTCATTTATATTTGCCAAGAGTAAATAAACTGCAACAAATGAAAACTGTGTTTATAAATATAGACAGATGTCAAGTGGTTTTCACAGCTACCCATGCTGGTATTTCCTATTTAAAGGTTTCCAGGCTTGATAAAGAAATTGTCAAAGCAATACTTGGAAATATCTATATTTACATAGAAGTTTTTATGTTAATGTTGTATACAAATGAAATGAAAAATACTATTAAATTAATTTCTATCTCAGACTGTTGCAACATTTACAAATTAGCTAGCTGGCAACTGGCTACGATGGCAAATTGTCACATTTGAGAATCTCAATTCTTTTCCATGAGGGGCCCAATGCATAGGCCCCTATCTATGAGTTGAAAAAACCCAAACCAAACAAACCTACTTTCTTGATTTTATGAGTTAGAGTGAGAAAGGGAAGACATACTGTTCAGAAATGCATCATGCTAGTTCATATCAAGCATTTCACTTGACAAGTGATAGATATCACTACTTCAATAGCACATGAAAGCTCATGGAAAGTCCAAGGCAAAGGGAGATGAAATTATTTCTCTATATCCATATATTTTGCTAGTGGCTGTTTCTTGATTTGTGATCTAATGACCTTGCAAAAGCTTGTAGAAAATCACTAGTCTTCACAATAAGAAGCAATTCACAATAAGAAGAGGTGATAAAAATGGAAATAAAAATGGAATGTAATTGAGTATTTGTAGGGTAAGGCACACAGGAAAAAGTTAACTGCAAATTAATCTACACAATGATGCCTGGATGTTACCACTGAAATATGAGATTCAGGAGTTAGAATACATAGTTCTACTTAAAAAAAACCGACCTCAATAATGGTCAGAAAGTAAACCAAACACTACTCACTGACATTATTTACAAGAAACAGCACAAAAGATGCAATAATGCCATCATGCAAACCCACGGAGCACTTTCTTTTTAAGTGCTATGGCATCTCTGATTCTCTGCTGACAAACAGTGAAAAAGAAGACATGAATAGGATATGATTGTCATGTAATGAAAAATGAAATAAAATAGGACATTTTAGCCTGAGAAGAAATGACTAACAGAACATTATGACAAAAATTTCTAAAAGACCCAAGCAAACAAAAAAACCCCCATAAAACCCAACAAAATGAAATTCACCAAAAGAAATCCATATAAGTGGTCTTGGAAAAGGTTCTAAAGATTATTTGCTTCCTTCCCTAAGCCCAGGTATAAGAACAAAACAGGAGGCTGTGGATGCTGAAAGCTCAGTTTTTCAAGCAAACATTGATACATCCAGACCTAACAGAAAAATAAAAAAAATTGCTACCCACAGTGTCTAGAGACCACGAACATATTTGGAAGCAGTGTATCCTATCCCCATTCTGACATTTTTTGCTAGGAAAGCACTGTCTGAGAAAGATCAGTGGATTTTGGAATGTTTACTTTAACAAGGAAGATTATTCTTATCTTTTCATACGGATTAATATTTAGATTTTTTTCTGCAGGTTTCTTTAACATTATTTTTTTAAAAAAGAATAAATGTTAGAACTCTTTTCAGACAAATTATCCCCAATAATTATCAGTTTTATTAATTCAAAAAAAGCCTCACAGTCATTTGGAACAGCAAGTTTAACATAACCCAAGTTGAACAACATTCACTTGAAAGTAACATTTTATTGTGGTAATTTTGTGTATGCAGAACTACCATCAAAATCTATACTCAATACAGTACATGGATAGGAAAACGTTTCTTTGTCCACCAAAAAATCAAGCCTTTGTTCTCTTTTTTAATTGTTTTTTGTTTTGTTTTTTTTTTAATGCAGAAAATGCTGGTTTAGGTTAAAAAAGGTAAAAAGGGCTCTGCTGTTATAATAAATAAAGTTCATTGTGGCTGTCTCATATCTCAGGAAACACCTACAGTGTATAGGCTTGTATCCGTCACTTCTTATATCCACAAAATCAGTGAGGAAAAGACATAAAGAATAATGACAGTTATTAACACACAGAATGTCTCAAAACAATTGTTTCCTCTATTGACACTAGAACCATTAGAAATAGAACAACACAGTAACCTGAAATGTTGGTATTTTAGTATTCAAAAGCAAAATGAGGACCTTTAATACACATCAGATGTTCTCACATTACTGACTTATTTTTATTGGTTCAGGTTGAAAACTGAGACAGAGAAGGCTGGTAAAGAAAAAAACATGAATGAAAACAGAAAGAAAAGTGGAATGACAAAAGAAAAATATGGGAGATTGAAGGCAGCTTTATGGGGTAGATCAATATGGTCTCATTAAATCAGAGAACACTGTCATGTTAAGTTAAAGTCTGAATTCTCAGGATACCATTTGCTAGAGAAATCAGAACACAGTGTAAGTGAACTTTGGCGGATCAAGGAGAGAAGTAATTCTGTGTCTGTCTCTCAGAAACTATGGCACCTGTCACTGTGACAGGGCACAAACTGAACCACAAAGCAGCACCGTGTTTTCTTTGGGCTAGGGCTCTGGTTAAAATTCCAGGTAGTATATGCCAAATGCTCCTTATAGGGAAAGGCTAGCTACAAACAGAAAAACATTTACCAGAAGCTCAGATCAAGTTATACGCCACTGAATATAGCTGTGTTTTTCCTCTGCAATGATCACATACATTCTTAGCTGAAAGCATGAGAAGTTAGCAAAATACCATTGATATACCTCCAGGCAAAGTAGAGCCATATGTGAAGTAATTGACAAAATAAAGTACTACCTTAAATGAATAAAAATACACAATATAGTAAGCATATGAATACACATTCTATTAAACTCTAGAATGTAATATCAAATCATAGCTTAAATCCTAGTCTTATATATTGTCAATGCACCTTTGTTTTGTTGATCTGATCAATATACTCCATTGAGACTCGATCCTGCTGTACAATATCTCCAATGAAGCTCAAGCAAGTGTTATCAGGTGGAAGCCTTACAATTTTTTTACAGCTTTGTACTGAGATTACCAGGCCTTCTAAGAGAGGCTTCTCAGGTGTGCTTTGTCTGAACTTCATTTTACCTGTCTCCTGCAGCTTTGTTTCACTTGTTCTAGCTGTAACAGCAATTTTTCTAATTGAGCTCGTGTCTATCCCCGATTTGTTTTACATTAATCCTCATATGGTATCAACTTTTTTTTTTTTTTTTAACCTAATCTTATGGTGTAATATAAAGAAATACAAGCCTGGTATGATAATAGAGAATTTGAGATACACAAGAAAGTGTACAAGATGGGATGACAGTAAGTAAGGATCTTCCATTATCAAACTCAGAAAAATACATACATGTAGATTCATCTGGACTAGATATATCCCAGTCTTAGTATTAAATCTCTCATAATAGAAGCCTATGATAAGAACAATTTAACTGGAAATGAAGTACAGTAACAATTAGTTCAACATGTCATTTACAGATAGCACCGTTTTTCTTTAGTTAATATATTCTGCCAGACCTTTCTTCACATAGACTAAATAGCCGTAAAATACTCATTTTTGCACAGACAACAAAAACAATGCTGCTGCACAATGCTTCATGTTTCTCACAACATTGAACAACTCCTGTTGTTCAGTTCACTAACATCTCTGTTAGTGAAATATAAAAAAAACATAAGGAAACATAAGGTTCTTACATGTAAGTGAAACGTTGCCATCAAATAAAAGGGAATTTTACCACAAAGTACAGTCTTTCTCCCAAAAGCTAATTTGTATGAGCTACACTTTCTGCCTTCAAACTCCTCTCATTAAGAAGCTATGAACTTCAGTGGTGATTTATATGGAACTTTCAACATGAGAACATCGTTCAAATGAACATATATGATTAATTATGATGCTCGTATCTTTTTCTCATCTTAAAAAGACATAACAAAGATTTCTAGACAGGCATTATATGATTTTCATAGAACCATAGAATGTTAGGGTTGGAAGAGACCTTTAGAGATCATCTAATCCAATCCCCCTGCAGAAGAAGGGTCACCTAGATCAGGTCGCACAGGAACATGTCCAGGCGGGTCTTGAAGACCTCCAAGGAAGGAGACTACACAACCCCTCTGGGCAGCCTGTTCCACTGCTCCATCACCTGAACAGTGAAATAGGTTTTTCATATATTTAAGTGGAACTTTTTGTGTTCCAGTTTCATCCCATTACCCCTTGTCCTGTTGCTAGCTACTACAGAAAAAAGGGATGTCCCAACCTCCTGACACCCACCCTTTAGATATTTATAAATGTTAATAAGATCTCCTCTCAGTCTCCTCCAGACTAAACAGCCCCAGTTCCCGCAGTCTTTCCTCATATGAAAGATGTTCCAGTCCCCTGATCATCTTGGTGGCCCTGTGCTAGACTCTCTCCAGAAGTTCTCTGTCCCTATTGAGCCGAGGAGCCATTGGCCTTTCTGGCCAGAAGGGCACACTGCTGGCTCATATTTAGTTTATTATCAATCAGGACTCCCAACCTCTCCTGGTGTATGGGGTTGTTCCTTCCTGGACTCTGCACTTGTCCTTGTTGAACCTCATGAGGTTCCTCTCTGCCCATAGGTACCACTATATTTTTCCAGGAATTCTGATTACTACAGGATATTGCATCTTCAGAGCAACACTAATGAGAACCTGGAGATGGAAAAGTAGAGTAAATCCATGTATGTGTAGACTTAGTGTGTTAAGCAGGGAGATGCATGATTTCTGAAACTATCATTTGTATTATTTGCCTGCTTTCCAAGTCTACCTAAGGCTGTTCACTCATTAATTGGTATAACAGAGAGAATGGGATCATAGATCCTTCCCTGCTTCCTTTTCTGAGTGAAAAAAAAAAGTCTGTTTTCATATAGTTTAGTAAAGTACATTGACAACAGTACTTTCTGAACACCAAGAAAAGAACTTAAGTCAACATTGACTTTGCAATGAAGTTAGCTTTTAATTGATCCGTGATTTAATAGAAGCTGACATTATATATATTTATCTTTCAGAAAGTCAGTTCTATTCCAGATCTTTGTAACTGATCTAAATTTAATAGTTCTTTCCATACCTTTTTTTTATGCAGCACATTACATGTAGGATTTGTGTTTCCCTGCCTTCCAGCTAGATTGTCACAATTAATACAAGTTCAAATTAGATGTGTCTGTAATTTCAAAGGCAAGCTTCATTTCAGGACAATCTTTTCAGATTAGCTGATACAATGAAAATATTTTAGAAAGAACTGATGATTTGATAATAAATTTGAAACCCATTTCCAATTTTCTGTCCTGTGCTGATCATTTATGTGACCATACAAGAATGTTGTTATTTTCTGTATCTTAATCACATGTCTAAAATGGAAATATTACTACTTCCTTATCTCTTAGAATAAAGGGATAGCAGATAATTAACAGTGGTGAAGTTTTCAAATGCCACAGCAGGGCTGCAAGAGCAGTCTATATTTCTTGCTCTCAATGAGAAATTCAATATGTCTGTCTGCAACATTCCAGTGAAGTGGGAGCAAACTCACTGTACAAATATTTGGAGCACATTTCATATGAGGAACGGCTGAGGGATCTGAGGCTGTTTAGACTGCAGAAAAGAAGGCTCATGGGAGAGCTTTGCGCTCTCTGCAGCTGCCTGAAAGGAAGATATAGCAAGGTGGGGTTTGCTCTGTTCTCCCTAGTAACAAGTAATAGAACAAGAAGTGGCCTCAAGTTGAGCCAGGGAAGGTTCAGGCTGGATCTGAGGAGGAATTTCTTTCCTTCAAGGGTTGTCAGGCATTGGAAGGGGCTGCCCAGGGAGGTACTGGAGTCACCGTCCCTGGAGGGGTTTCAGAGATGCATGGATGTTGCACTTAGGGAAATGGTCTAATGCTTGATAGGGCTTGGACAAAGGCTGGACTCAATGATCTTAAAGGTCTCTTCCAGATGAAACAATGCTATGATTCTGATTCTAAATGCGTTACCAGAGTCTTTCTATACAGATAGATAAGAGTGATACAGTTGTTTCACTAGTTTACCAACCAGCAGATTTGAGCCAACTCACTAGGTTAGGAAAACACACTGACAGATACAAGATATTTTCTTCTTTGCACATAGTGGAACAAAGAGAGTCTAGTCTAGTCCTGTACTCACAGCACATGTACAAGACAAGAATTTAACCTCTCAGAAAGGGAGTAAAGAAGCTCCAAAGCAGATAGGGGAAACAGAGATCACAGTAAAAATGGAGCTACTATAGACAGAAAAGGACAAGTATATGAATATACTTTTTTTAAAAAATATATTTTTAGTTTATTTCCACTTATAAATCAAGTTATGTTGTAATGCTATTTTTAGATGAATCAATATTTGCTAAACCAAATCTCTCCACATTATTCTACTACTCCATCTACTTTTCCCTATAAACCTCAACTTTAATTCATAAAGTAAGCAAGTTACTGAAATACTGTTTACAGGAAACTGCTACTAAAATTAAACATATATACCAGGGAGAGGTTTCTCTTATTTTTCCTTTCTTCATTCACTCTTATCTAATTAATGAAATCTTGACCAATGAAGCACTCTCTTACATCCTGTTTATACTGCAAAAGAAAATTCCTAATAAACTATAGAGCACACCCTAAAGAACTTGATTACAAGCCTAGATAAACTGTCATTTCCAAAGAGGACAACAGGCAAGCTCTGTCCAGAAATAGCATACTGTATGACGGAATCAGTACACCTAAAGACAGAGGCAGAAACAGATCTAGGTGTCTTACTGCTACTAGATAAATATGTGCAACCCCTACAGCCCTGAAATTAGTCACTGTCTGGCACAAATCTGCTTAAGGTTATGAAATTTGTAGAAAAGATAATTCCAGGGGTTCCTTGAGTATAAGAGTAATTTCTTTCCACAATGAAATTGTATAGGATCTTTATTAACTATTGTTCTGAAACGAGAATTTTGATCAAGGAGTTAATTTCATAACGGAAATTCAAATTTGCTGGTTTACTTTTTTAAAAAAAACAAAACAAACCCAAAACCCATAATTAATAGATTCTGTTCTTTTGATGCTGTTTTCCTGTCTTGCTGTTTGGTCACCTGATATAGCTAGCAAAATCAGATGCTTAATACTGGATAGTATACATAAACATCTGTATTATAATTTATTAATTTAAATAACAGTTGTGGTAAGAATTACAAACCTAACTCCTCTTGGATCCCAACTAATCTATAAGAAACATGTTTCCATTTTGGAAAGCCCACATAATCAGATGTTCAGTCATTTCTGTTTTAAGAGGGCAAACATTTTCCTCTGATAAGCATAAAGACATAAATACTCCTGATTAAGCTTTAGTCATCTTTGTTGTTTGAGATTTATTTAGTAAGAGACAGTTTTTTTTGTTTTTGTTGAGTTTCATTTGATGGATTTCTTCCTAAAGACAGGTTTTTAAAAATGGTTTAGATAACACTCTCTACATCATTAGAAAGGAAAAAAGTATTTTTCATTTTACTTTTTAAAGGGGTAATAAGGGGACTAAATAACAAGGTGTAGAAATATTGCCTCAAGCTATTAAAAAATGCATAAGTATGAGCATGGGAATATATAGGGATGCATAGTTCCTGTTACTGCCATTTTCCTGTAACTAGATTTTACAAAACAAAAATTTCTTCGGTTTTATTCATCTCTTTTATAATGTCTTAAGTTAGAAATTATTATATATTGCTGCTCATAACATTACTCCTGGAAGTTTTCCCTTTCCAAATTCAGTATAACTGGTTGCTAGCAAAAGCCATTCAAAGATCAATGAAGAGACAGCACTACATCAAACAGTATATGTACTCCTTGAGTTATTTGCAATATCAAAAGTTGGCACATATCATATAAGTAAGTGTTGTTACACCATCCTTCTAATTTCTTTCTCCATCTTAAAAGCAACTTGAGGAATAAAAAAGTATCTAAATGCAGTTTATGATCTCCACACAATTTAATGTTGTGGTTTTACTGGGGACTGAATTAATATGTAATTATGAATATCACTGTATTTTTTTAACAACCTGATATATATACACACACACATATAAATCTGACATTTATTTACAGTCAAGAAAATAGAATCACAGAATCATAGAATGGTAGGGTTGGAAGGGACTTTTAGACATCATCTAGTCCAATCCCCCTGCAGAAGCAGGTCAACCTGAATCAGATCATAGTATCAGTTAAAGAAAACAAGGTGAAGTAAAATTTAAAAAGCAAACACTGAAGTATGAGTCTTCATATTTGTTGGAAAGTAAATCCCTATCACATAAGCTTGCATTTTTCAACACTTTCCCTAAGATTTCTATAACTGTCCTTATAGACATGGAGCTATATTTAGCAGAATTTTCTCAGCAAACCATCTAACAGATTTTTAACACTTTGCAACCATTTTGTCTCATTGAAAGTGTCAAAGAAGAGTTATGTATATCAAAAAAGACTAAATATTTACATAACAAAAACTGGATTTACAGCTAATTTTAAATTCACCTGTTCTGGATGCCCATTATTCTGAACTTAGGTAGCCTTTAATACTAGCAGAAAAAAACAACCCTAAGCATTTCCCCTACACGAATGTATTCTAAATATTTACTTTGTTAAATTGCATATTCAGATGTAGTAGGAAATACTTTTCATCTAACTGTTCTTGATGTTAAAAGGGACACTAAAAGCTCTCTGAAAGCATTTATTTGTCAATGGCAAGTCTTAGCTCTATCAATGTAAGAATATTTCTGAGCTAATGGAGCTTTAGACACTAGTAACCCTTCTTGAAGACTTCTGGTGTATTTTTTTAACCTGTAGCTGTGACAACTTATTTATTGTTGTAACTATTTTGAAGATTAAAAGAAGCTTTTAAAAAACACTTCTCTTTTCAGAGGTGAGTGATAGTTAACTAAGTAGACAACTCAAAAGGAAATCAATAAAGAAAACCTGAGGTCAGAAGTGAAAAACCCAATGTTTGTAGGCGGTTAAAACAATATATCAACAACAGATGATGTTAGAAGTAACATTGTAAGCAAATATTGGATTTTGTTTGTGTATCCTCTCCTTTCAAAAATTAATACATGTAACATCTGATTTATTCAGGGACAACTGACCTTCACTGAGTAAAATTTACTAAGAATTTAAAATATATAAAAATAAGTTAGCAAAGTGTTATGGAAACATAACACATACTAACTAATTTCCATTAAAGTGTCTGTAAAATAGAGACAAATCTCATCATATGCAATGAAAAATTAATTTTGGATAATGTCATTCTTGTCTACTGATCATTTTCAGCCATTAACATAAGGATGTCAACTGCTATTAAAAACAGGGTTTAAATAGAGAAGAATCTTGCAGAAATAGCTTGTAGAGTTAAGATAGTTCTATCTTCTGCAAGAGAAAAAGGAAGAGAAAACGGATGGAGGTAGAGGTGTTAGTGTGAATTTTTTATTTGTCATTAACGCAACCTTGCATACACTCTAATTTGCCTAAACTCTGAGAACATCAAGGACTAAGAGTGCATGGATAGAATAGCACAATACCAGAACCCTGTGAGTTTACCTTAGATTGAAACAGAAATCACGATTTTACATTTAGAATTGTAGTGACACAGATTTATCCTATTTAGGAAAGAGAACAGGAACATATCCGTTATTCTAACAGTAAAATAAATCAATAAATACATATAGTTATATTCCCTGTCTTTCACCATGAAACTAAGTGACCTGGGCTGCTTTATATTCTTAGCAGTGAATAAACTGACATCGAATGACAAGTGTGATGTTCCAAAATAAGCTCAATAATGAAGCAAACTATCTGAATCTCAAGTAGTTAACATCACAGATTTCCACCCAGAACTATTCCTAATATACCTACAGGAACTGAAAGTCAATCAAAGAAAATTGTTGCTTTGCTGATGTTGTTAGCTTAAGCAGTGCGATGCAGTTAATATTTCCAAGCTACTGTATATCTGTTAAAAGCAAAATTATTCAATATCAGTTTATTAAAAATTGATTGGTTGCTGAAGCTCAGGAACAGCTGCAGAGAGTGGGTAGCAACATTTCCCTTGTGGTTTACTGACTATAAAAAAGTAGCATAATTAAAATAATCTACTGCTCCATATCACCTGCAAGTGAACAGACTCATTTTAAAGGTTTTCTTTCTGTTACTCAAAGCAGATTCTCTTTTGAAATACATTGATTTACACACATTTCAGTGGGCCAGCCTGTACAACTGCATTATTTGTAAAAAATACATGAGACTGGAAAACCTGAATATTTCCTCACAGCCAATGTGATGCAAATAATGGAAGAGATGTCATTCTAATGTACACACATTCCCAATGCATTGCAATATTGTAAAAGCCATTACTATTTGAACTTTCATGTTTACTTCAACAGGCTTCGAATCAGTGACATTCTTGGATAAGTTTCTTCATACCCTTCCTTATTGTTGTGAGAAATAAAGTAGGAGCCTACTTCCCTTTGCCAAGCTGATTAAAGATTTGCCCTTGTTTCATTCTGTTACATGCTTACATAGTGACACCTTCAAGCAGATGTATGTCGATGTACTTATTGCATTGAGTGTGCCAGATTTCGTAACTTGGATTACCCTGTTGATTAAATATGGGAACCCATCTAATAACCAAATTGTGAATAATCTTTTCATTTCTAGCATGATGAATTATCTTTACTAGTCTATGAAATGACCTTGGAATCCTGTAACTGCTGATATGAACATCTCCTGAAAAATAAGAGAGCATTCAGAAATGTAAGCAGCTGTATCAAAATTGGCCCACACATTGTAAACTAAGAATAGCTCTGCTATTATGTAGCAGAGCGCTTGAATGACAACCTCACTGCATTATAGAATTCCATTTGAGTAAACACACATACGCCTGAGCCAGCCCTGTGCAATCAAGGGGCAATTTGAGTGCATTATTAGACAAAAATTAAATACTCTATTACATATTTGTACTTTCTCTTGCAGATTCATCTTATAATCAATAGATTCAACCTCTTTCTTTGACAATAAGACTTTTACTCTGTGATTATTTTGTTAATCAGTCTGATACAGTGTAAAGCTATAAAAAAATAAATCCAGAGAAAAGTATTATAACTTAATGGCAGCAGTATAACATCATATTCATTTGCATTTAGGTATATCCAAAGTAAAATTCACAGTTATACTTAGCAGTCTTTATAAATGGACATAAACTATACAGAAACTTCACTATATTTAAATATATTCTTTTAATTCTAACAAGAATGACCATGAGAAACAAGTCATTGCTTCTTCATTTTTATTTCTACATGTTAATCATACGTTGCCTCCCAGTTTACCTGAAACTTTCAGCTATATAAACTATTCTTTACTCCTTATCCTAAACTATTGCACACTAATTGCACTGTTCAAAAAAAACTGCATAAGCAAGATACTCCTCTACCCGGACTTGTAGACAAATGGCTGCTGCCAATTCTCTTTTAAGAAGTTTGTTACCAATCATGCCACACAGATGAGGCAGAATATAGTTTGGTTACCTAAAACAGTCTTTTCTTAGATAAATGGGAAATCACAAAAAGACATTTCAGCAAATAAGACAGCAAAGCTCTCTTAAAAACCAAAATCCTGCATTCTGGTGCAGTGCCAATGTTTTCACTGAGTGAGAAAGCATAATGGATTTAAAAGCCCTGAAATCAAGGCACCTGCATCAGAAATGAATTTGGATCAATATATAAATATAAAAGTCAAGTGTGTGATTGTACTTGATTTCTAATGAGACACTAATAGATATGAAACTGAGCTACTCATACAGTGGCTTGAATGTGAGTTTTGAGTGCAAGAGAAATCTGCTGTCTACTACTGCACAGCACTGCAGAATAGGTCATTTATCCATAGTTACAGTAAAGCATGAGCACATTTCTAATCTCTTACTTGCAATTGTCTCACATGCTCATTTTCAATACAAAAGTAGAATCTACGAGTGAAATTTTATTAAATGATATCCATACAAATGAAGTTAACACCTTCAATTAATTTCTTTTTTATTCAGATGAAGGCTCTACTTGTATTATCTGCTTTCTACATTATTTTCCTCCACACACACTGCTACTATTGCTTTTTGAAGATAACATAATTCTTGTTCTAAAAATATGTAACTTTAAAAATAATTCTAAATCTTCTAAATCTTTTAGCAATTTTAATCCTACAACTCCAAATCCAACAGTCAGTTAGAGATTGTGTTAGTTAATTTTCAAATGTAGTTTTTATTATAAAACCAAGACCTGCTATCTCCTATTTTCCTAACCTGATCTTGAGATGGATAAAGTTTGTTAATTGTCCTGCTGAATCAATAATTGAATTTTCTCTTTCTAGGAGACAATACCCTGTCCACCTTCAATGACAAAGAAACCAGATAGGAAACTACCCAATTTTCATCAGCATGGCAATGTGACAACCCATTCAGCTAAGGATCAGCTCCTGGAAGAAGAAATGAAGAAATTCTCCTTATAAAAAGTATATTAAAGCTAATTATAAAATGACAGATGAGTTGGATAAAAGTAGATTGTAGAGGCGTGTATAAATAGCAATGGATTTTTAAGAGCCAAGTCTTTAAGCAGCATCTAAATAGAATCTATAAACATCTAAATATTACTTAATTTTCAATAATAGGGCTGACAAGGAGGTGACAACAGCAAAGCTGACGTCTGGAAGGTACAATGAAAAGCAGCAGAATATCCCTACCATAGCATCTTTTGCCTCTCAACGAAAGCGTGGTGTGCAAATTAGCATGACTCCAGGGGTTTCAAGGAAGTCATGCCCAGACCAACCTGACCTGAACTCGGGGGTGATCCTGTACTGAGCAGGAGATTGGACTACCTTCCTCAGAGATCACATGATTCTATGGTTTGCACTATACAATGATTTAGCTGCTGACAGGTGAATGCACAAATATTTTTTCTGCATAGAATCCCTCTTAAATCGGTTTTACAGAAATATTACTAAATCTTAGGAGACAATGACCAGTGCCTGGAGTTTTATGCATTAAGAACTAAGTATTTAGAAATTCTCAGTAGCATATGTGAATAAACACATAGGCCTTGAAGTTTTTCTTATACTGCATTTAGAGCACTGTAGTATCATTGATTTCTCCAACTGTCCTGATTCACAAGCATGCAAGTGAGAGGACAGACAAGTCCAGAGAAACACCATGCAGAAATGCAGATTTGAAAAAAAATAGCTAAGGGCAACTTTTCTTTCTCTTCTGTGTAGGATAACACAGGAATTAACCCAGTGGGATTTGTCCCAGAAAAATGTCTTTTGAAAGTAGCAAACATCAATGTCTTAATGTAAGAAGAAATCTATGTAGCCATCATATGCAATAGAAAAGGTTGGCCTTTCAGTATACTTTGTTTTCCTGACATGCAGGTACACATTAATGTACCTTCTATAGTGCTCTAGTAGAAACATATTTTCAAATTCTTAATCCAGCCTCCTAGAAATGAGTGGCTGACACTAAAACCCTTCAAACAGCTTAGACTCTCAAGTGGGATTTGTGTTTTATATGTACTTGTCATTGTAATGGAAAACACATTGTCCTAATGCCAGGTTCTTAAAGTAAAGGCAGGACCTTTACAACAAATATAATAGTAATTCCAGGATTTGCAAACTAATGCCTGTAAGGTTTCTCTTAAGGATGGATTTTAGCTAATCATGTAAAAAGATTCCATGTTTCCTCTAAAAACAAACCAAAACAAAACACAACACACTTTATAAATGCAAATAAGGGTATAATGCAATGTTTGTGACGTTAATGAAAAAAGGCATAATTATGCAATAGGGCTTTAGGATTATATGAGGAATTTATAGTCACAACCTTGTGGATTTCATTCAAATCTAAGAATTCTGTATATATATGCAGGATTGAAAACTTCAGTAGAAAGCTGATCGTTGTTTTCTTTATTCTATCTTGGACTCCAATTCCTAAGAGCTTCTGTCATAAAGCTAATAACCCCTGGTCATTGATTAAAGTTCAACTCTACTGAACATGTAACAATTCTAATCAGAAGAACTTGGATTGGTTGAGGACTGGGTGTCAGGTCAATTTGACAATGATCGCACCTCAAAACCCTCTCTGATAGTTAATGAAAGTTCATCAGTGACAAAACTCTTAGCTTTCTTCAATAGCTTGAACAAATGGACATCTACACATATCAAAGGCTTAATAGGAAAACTCTATCTCCTCATCTGAAAAGGGGGAAAGAGCACTGTGAGTTTAAAGAAGTCTCTATTCAGAAAGTTCATTGATATGTAACTTCTGTTCTAATCCTTAAAGTCAATGGTAAGGTTTCAATGTTCCAGACAGCCATTTTATTTATTCATTTCAAACCTGTCTGTACATTGAAGCATTAATAAGGATTAAATAACTGAACTGACCTATTAATCCCTGCCCTTTAAAAGGAGTAATCCTTTTCTCTCATATATCCTCTCCCTTGTCTCTCCTCTTAGCATAATTTACTTTTCTGAGCTATCTTTCTACCATTTGAATTCAAATTATTTCATTTGGTTTACCAAGGAGATGAAAAAATAGAGGAGACCTAGAGAAAGGACAGGAAGGGGAAGGAGGGAATACGAGGTCCAGAGTGAAGAAAGACTTCAGAGGGATTGGGACTGTCTTTAGGGACTGTCTAAACATACCCAGTTACAAATAGCTACATTTTGAGCAGCAAAGGCGTTTAAGATCCTGGATATGACAAACAAGATTATATTAGTTGCGTGAAAACTCTATATTGAAGTGACCATGGCCTCCAATACTCAAAATATCTTGTTCAGAGGTAAGTAAACTGTGTTGAACTGGGATGGGACTGCTAGTTAAACAACTTGTTCTGTTTACTCATGCTGCTGCATCTACAGGCCACCTTGTACACTAGAATTCTCAACTTCAGCAAGACTCTGAAAAGTTCTATTGAACATTTATCTGACAGTGGAAGTCTGACAGAGTACAAAACAAGCAATTGGACTAAATTCTAGCTCTCAGGAGGAAGTGCTGTACAGACAATCTATACCTTTGAATCAAACCTAGACATTTTCCCAGGGTTTGATGACAGATAAAACAACAAAAGACCACAAGAATGCAACTATAAGAAGTAACATAGCCTTATTTGGTTTTAAAAATAAGTATTGAAAAAACTTTAAGCAGTTTCATTGGAGTGAGACTAACGGCTGTAAATTAATGTTTCATATAAAAATAAATGGCACCTTTCCATTAAAAGAGGAGACAGTCTGTTTCATTGCAACCACTGTAATTAGAATACATTCTACTAACAAAGCAGAATTGTCCACCGATCAGTGCAAATCCAAAAGGATTTTGTGTCCTCTTTGCAAAGGCAAAAAAGGAACAAAGACATGACTTTGTTATCCTAATGGACAAGTCACCAACAGCATGGCTCTGATAGCAATGTGGTTTACACTGGAATATGATAAAAAAGAATCAGAACCTAGGGTTTGAGCTGAGTGCAAAACAAAGAAGGAAAAAAAATCCCTTGGTGTATATTAACACAATATGGTATAGATCCATTGTCTAAAACATATTGGCTTGCTTTTAACTCTCAGCCTGAAGCCAAATCAATTTCAACAGTTTCTGCTGGACAGAGACCAATTGCTAACCTTCTTTCTCCACTTTCCTGCTGTTTAACAGGGCTACCAATAATGGTTTAAAATTACTCTCAAAGACCTACCCACATGGTTTTCACAGCAGAAACCAAAGTAACTTAAACAACAAAAAATCATTTGCATTGCATGGTGGAATGCCTCTGAAATACACAAAAAATTCATCCAGAAATACTAGTGGTCTACTGTTACTGCAAGGACCACTGTAAGGTTTGGATTTGCAATCATGTAAAGCAAATTTAGGGATCAAATTTAAAACAAATTCACAGAACTCAGAGAAGCTTTAGACAAGATTTTTTAAAATGCTGTTGTAAATTGTTAAGCTAGACTTTCTGATGAGCATAAAACGTGGGACACTGTGGTTTTAAAAGTGACTTAAGTGCCATAGACAGCCCTTGGAGGATGTGTTTACTTGCTGAAATGTTGGGATTCACGTAACAAAATAGAACAGGGCTAAAAGAAACAGCTTGCCAAATATGCATTAGAAGCTTAGAAAAAAGGGATGTAAGATAAGGAATATCAACATTTAAACTATTGTTATTCCAAATACTGTAAGGATTTGATGTCCATTAGTATATTTGGTATGGATTTGTCAGAGGGAAAAAAATAAAAATAAAAATCCCAATCAGCACTTGGCTATACAGTTGAAATTAAATCCCATTATTCTCCACTCTCGTTATGGTTGCATCTAGCTCATATGAGAGTCATCAAATATTTCTTTGGAATGCAGTAACAAAATTAAGGATTTTGGCTTTTCATCAAACTCTGATAATAGGACAATAACGTTCAATTTGTTTCATACCTCCCAGAACAGAAAAAAAAAACCCCAAAATTATGAACTTTTAGTCAGTACAGTAGAAAATGTAATAGTGATGATAGCAATAATGACAAATGATTTTTTGACCAACAAAATATTAAAGACTTCAAAAGAAAATCTGACATGCTATATTGTCTAGGAAATAAAAATGTTTCCTGTTTTTATCAATACAAGGTCTGATCGTCTGTTGAACTGTTACCTTATAGTTTGCAATGAACACAATGCTATGCTACACTAATAAAAGACTATTTTATTACTAAAGTACAAAAGTAGATTAGATAGATATGAACTTCCAAACCTTGTCAAATTCCAAACCTTGTCAAATATCAGATTGAAATGACGAAAACTTTTCTCACGTTACATTAAATACTTAATGAAGGGAAGAAAGTAAATTACTGTTTTCAATTCTTGATTAATATTGTCTTTTTAGAAAACAGTTTGTGTTTTTCTTCTTAATGTAGGTTTTCCTTACCTGCCTACCATTTTCTATCAGCTGCTTATTGAAATGCATCTCTGACATAATTTAAGTATTGTGAAACAGGGATGGTATTTTTTCGTCTGTGTTTCACTGGACTGGTAAAAAGAATCAATAGTCTCTTATTATATGAAGACATAATGCCTTAGATTGAAACAGTGATGTATTAGGTTAATTGATATGAAATGAGTTCACACAAGGATAGCTCAGACCAGAGAAGAGTGTGAAACACCAAGAGACACACCTACTAGAGCTCTGAAGAAGTTTTAGCTTACTATTTGGCACCTAGAAAAGAACATGAATTATGAATCTAGATTTTTATAAAATAAGTGTTTAAAAGTAAGTAACTGAGGCAGTTTCCTTAGAAGGAATAAATACAGGGAATATATTTTATACAGAGCAGCTTCAGATTAATTTGCTACTTATCATATTATCATCTATATAATTACATATGATTTATTCTTTTAGTATGTGTACCTACACGTGCATACAAACTGCTATTCAATTTCCCACTAACTCATAAAAAATGTCTGGAAGGAAAGGACAAAAACTATGTGCCAAAAATTTAGAACAGTGCTTTTCATAGTTGATAATTAAAGCTATGTCAATAAACTTCTCTCAGGAGACGGGCCGTGATTGGTATGTAAAATGCTTTTGTAGCCCCTTTAGATTACACAGAATTATGAGGGAATCATTTCACTTCCAAATGTTAAATTTATAGATTATGAAGAGTCATTTTCCAGAGAGAATTAAGCATGTAATAATTTGCATTTTCCCAAAAGTTAATGAGGAACTCTAAAGGAAATCTTACTCATATATGTGCTGCAAACTAGAACAATTCATACAAATACACTGAGATCGACCTAATGTAGGTGGCTCTAATAATAATAAACTACAGCACTATTGGCTACGAGACCTTTTTTTAAAAGCAAGCAAGCAGTCAGTCCCACTAGAACCGATAAAAATTACAAGTGATAATAGATATCCACTCATCAAGTTACCTAGACAATCTAACCTAAGGGCTCTTCACTTTCATTTCAAATCAAATTATCACAATCTTAGTAATGTTCCCATCTATCCATAACACATTGTGGTTGAAGAAGAGATAAAAAGATCTTGTAAAGTACACAGTGGAACTTCTGGTAAGATCTCAAGAAACAATTTACCTTACAAAAGGACAGTAAAGGAGAATGGATTTACTCTAGCAAAACAGAGGCTGAGAGACAAATGGAAAAGCTAAACATTAACATAGTACATATTAAAAGCCTAATAAAAAAAAAAAATCCCAAACCAGGTAAAAATGGTCCAAAATAGAAGAGACCATTAACTGAAGGAGCCTAACAGTGTTGTTGTGCTTACAATAATTACAAGATACTCTATCTAAAACACTGTCAACCTACTATTTTTTCTGACGTATGTAGACCTCTGGTACAAACTAGAGAAAAATTCAATAGCCAAATTGAGGTGACATTTCTCAGGGAAGTATCCATATTGCGGGGAAATGATGCTTCCTGTACTTTAGACAGAAGGTGCACTACAGGACATTTTTTGTGACTTCTGTCACATATGCTATTCTCTTCCTCAGCATTATTATTTGCCAACATTGATTTTCTGTTCTTGTTCTGCAATAGAAATATATGGGTGTGTAAAGTAGTTGTCTGTTTATACAGGTGTAGATACACAAGTACCATCATTTATTCATCAGTTCAAGAGCTTCATATGACAAGCAGGTATTTTACATTTCAGATACTGGCTGCTTCTGCAAGAAGGCATTTTTCATTACTGAGTATAACACACAAAGAGGATGGAAATATCTAATATTTTCTCCAGTCAATATTTTTGTTATATTGTACATAGACTCAGAGTAGAAGGTTCCAGATGTCAAGAGAATCTGTGCAAGTTTCTGTGGAGTTTGCAGAGACAAGAGTCACAACTCTCCTCTCCTCTTACAGATCCAGAATCTGCTTCTTTTCAGAAGCTGCTGATTCTTTGCAAATCTCATCCAAATGTCTGAGAAACTAAAAACAGTGCTAAACACAGATGATTTTTCTAACACTGAAGTTTAAAATAGTGTATGAAATACGGTCTGTTATTTATCATTCATCATGTCCTACCACCATAAATACTGCTGCTTTAAGACTTCTGTGTGTGGAAGAGGTAGTTTAACCAATAGCACTGGAGCTGCTACTGTATTGAAGAAACAAATAGTTCTATGTTTGAAATACGGACAATGCTTTTCATTTTTCTCTTAGAAACCAATACTGTTAGAGGAAACAATCTTTTCTCCCAGGATCTCTTTCAGTAGGGTAACTAAACCTGTTAGAAAAACAAAGGCATTCCACTTATAATACTAGCGAGTAACTGCAGATGTATAGTAGATCAGAACATTAGCATTGTCTTCAGTCTAATGAGCAAGTCATTAGTTTAAGTCAGTTATGTCATGATGGAATCTTCTTCCCTTTCTTGGTGTTAAATAATTACTTAAACTTGGCATAAAGAAACAATAGTTGTCATTTTTCAACAGGTAAATCACATATTAAGTCTGCTTGGGAATTATTTATGTGTCTATTGAGATTACAAACAGTAGATGGAATAAGATGGGATTATGTTGGTTATTAAAACTTTCTCATTGAGCTTTTCTAAAAATGACCAATATATACAAAAATCACCTCTGTTGTGAGAAAATGTCAGACAGATGCTACTACACAAATCCCAAATGTACATCTACAATTTAACCTGCAAAAAAAAGCACAATAGAAATCATATAATGAAATCCTACAGAAATACACAATTCCCTATCTTTGAAACAAATTTCTGCATAAAAATCACATGTTGACCTTGACACTCCTGCCACATCTGCAGAATTGAAAGGGAAAAATATTTTGTAGTTCTCCCTCACACTATTAACATTTAAACAGTTACCAATTTGCATCATACACTAACTATGCTAAAAAATTTGGTCCAATTAAAAGACTGTTATGATCAGTATGTTTACTTTCATGACCCTCTCATCTTTCCTCTTCAAAAATAACGTTCTTTTGGGTCTCGTTCACTTTCTTGGAAGATAATGATAGCCTGTTTCTACAGTGTGTTGGAAGTTTGGCAGTGTTTTAAATGTAACTAACTCCTTTGCCAGGTGGTGTTGTCAGTATTGAAGGCCAAGTTTAAATATCATGGCAATTTTAAACTAATGAAGAAGCTCAACCTATTCAACTACCAATCCATGTGTTATATTCCATAAGTCTTAGTATTGATAAGAAATTATTCTCATTCATAAGATATGAGTCAATCCTAATGAAAAATTTATAATGAGAACCCTAAACACAGAACTGGTTTGTTCTCTCCATGCATAATTGCACTTCTTTATGCATATGGATGTATACAAATTAAAGAAATAGATAAAATATAGACTTTTCTCACAGTATCACGTTAAACGAATTTCCCATGGAGGATCTGAAGTTTTGATAACCAAGTGTCACTTGCACCTTATTTTCTCTCACGCTGTTAAATTCAGTCAAGCTACAGATCTGTATTTCCATAAGCAGTTATGCATTGCTGCCCTTAACCCTTGCCCAATTTACTTTGTATGGTATCATGGTGGATATTCAGAACACAGAGTTAAACCAGAAGACAGGTATCTCAAATGATCAGCTGATTAGTTGTTTTTCATAAGGTAATTTTTAACTAGTTGAGATTCCTGTACTGACTCATTGTAGAGACAGATGAAAATCTGTGCTGGCACAAGGAAAACAGCAGAAGAAAAGAGTCAGATGTGTGCTTATTAAATTTTTGGGATACCAAAACCAAAAAATCCTGTGCCAGAGCCAAGATACAAAGCCCTAAGTGACATACTATTGTATTTTTGACCTGTTCAGAAATCAGAGAACCCGCTTTTGAATTAAAGCTGATGGAAGGCACCTTTTCATCAACCTATGAAAGTTACATGAGGGGAAAAGAGCTGTGCTAAAGCAGAGTGGTGAAAAATTGACAAGAATAGTCTCAAGCTGCCTAGCACTTGAAATAGAAAGAAAGGACTATATTGCCTATCAGCTTTTAGTAGTCTGGTACAGTTTCTAAAATTTTCCAATGGATAGCTTCATAAAAGTTACGAGGCACTTAAAGATGTAGAAAGGTAAGAGGATACAAAAAAAAATTATCAAGCTAAGTTGCTATTAAACATTGAATTGTCCATTCTTACAATGGTAGTATCTAGACATTCTCTCTATAGTAAAATCCATAAAAATATCAGAGGGGTTTTTTTAAATGCAGAAAACTTTGTTTTATTTAAAATAAAAACTAGAAACATTTTCAGTATAGAGAACTCAATACATCTACAAAAAGCTGGAACTAGAAATATTAACACACAAATCAAATCCTACCTAACATGTCCTAACTTGTGAAGACACAATGAAATCATGTTTTTAGGTGGCAGCAAATTCTGCCTGGTCTGTTCTAGCTCCTAGAAGGTTCTTCTCATCCCTTCCAAAGCCTGACTAGTTGGCACTGTTGTCACATAGTTCCTCTACGTGAAGTGTAGGCTCCCAAATTTGTTTTATGACTCTCTTGCCCACAGTATCCTTGGAGCATCTGAAATCCCTTCCCTCATCTGGCTTTGGAGATGTCACATTACAAAAGTCACTTGAATTTCCTCATTGTTACACTTTGGCAAATATTTGATATCGATTGAAAATATTTTTTTCAAACTGATAAGTAAACTGAACCTTATAAAATCTGTACCTGTCAGCAAAACTGTTCATGTTCAAAATTGTACTCAATGTATGTTTTTTTGTCTGCCTTTAGTCCTGGTTTGGGTTTTTTTATATTACTATACAAGATAAAATTAAGAGGTATTGGTTTCATAAAAGGCAATATCATATTTCCCCCAAATTCTACTATTTTTTTCTGGTATGTTATTTGAAGTTTGAATTGATGTTTCCATTTAGGTATGGCAGAGTCTCAAGGTACAAGTAATTGAAAATAGGGAATATACATACTATTATGGAAAACTGCATTATATCATGCTCTCATAAACAGAGAAGGCTAATCAAATCCATAACAGATTTTGGCTTGAAAGTACTCATTGACTTAGGGATTCTGATTTATTTTAGTTACAACAGAAACAGTGAGTTTTATCTGCAGCAGTTTGGCTTAGATTTTCTGATGGAATTACTCATGGAAACAAATGAAATAACATAAAAGACTGAGGTCTTTGTAGTATTTTATCTTTATAGAGACATGTTTCTATTTCAGCATAAGACTAAAGCAAAAAAGTTATGTAACAGAACATTGTTTAGTAATTCATATTGTAAGTTATTGCTATCACAAAAAAATAACAGTAACCAGCAGCTAAGCACAAACTTGCAAAATTACACAAGAATTTCTTGTGTAAGAATTTCTTGGCGAAGAATTTCATTATACGTTGGTCAACAAGTCATATTTTTTTTAATATCATTAATTTTACTGAGTATTGTACTCAATAAAAAGATTTGCAGCTTTCATCAGGTCATTTTTTAAGTTCTAAAAACGACCAATTCAGCTATCTATTGTGAAAGGCAAAACTGTAGATCATGAGGCCTTGGCTCAGCTACTGATAAAACTGAGCATAGCAATACAAAGATCAGCATAAACTGTGAGATTTGAAGTTACCACTCCAATGCTTAGTCTGCCCCAAATTTCATGCCACTTTCCATTTTTGAACATTTCATTTTCCATTAAAGCCAGGTTGACACACTAAAGCAAAGTTATCCCAAAATATGAAAAGATGTGCCTATAAATAATCTCCTTGAAGGATTCAAAAGACATGTTTATATTCCAGTGATACCTGAATCCAAATCTTAATCCCACTATGGCTATCAATCTGCAGATACTTTCCTATGAACAGCACATACACGTCTTTTTGGTTCTCAAATGACTGCATAGGCTGAGGCTGTATTTTAATAATATTTAAAAAAAAAATCTTTATGTATTTATTTTACCTTTTCCCTGTTTTCAAGTTGCTGTTATGCTATTTATGCACATCTAGCTGTTGAAATGCATATTTCATTTTAATTACTTTATTTGTGCTGGTGATCTTGTTTTCACTAGTAAAACATTAGAGGACGTTCAAGCTCATTTAATATATTACTCTGCAAGATTTTTTTCCCTGTTTGGTGGGTGAGGTGTAGCCTTCCTATATTGGGAAGATTCACATCTCTGAAACTGCTCTCTCATAATATGATCACCTTTTTAAAAATTATATTGAAGAGAATAAAATGTAGCCAAACTTTCAAAGTAGTATGTTGCTTATTTTTCCATTCTGCTTCTTTACAAAGCTCCAAGGAGTTCAAGGTTTTTCTGACATGTTTTATCCTCTCTCCTTCCCTTTTACCAATCAACCACCTTCAAACATCTAACTGGCTTTTGAAACTTTCCCATTAGAATATAAAAGCTGTTTTGATGATCAGTTGTAGTACCAAATTTATTTATCAGCTTCACTGAAATTAGTGAGCAGCTCAGGTTTTTAAAGGCCTTGCTCTGTCATTACCCTGAACAACAAAATTAAATTAGGGACAAGAAACCCCCACATTATATTACTAATACTGTACTATCTACTGTACAGCTAAGCTTTTTATTGAAAGAGAGGATTTTTCACTCATTAATTTGATGCAAGCAAAGTAGCTGAAATTTCACATTCTCTAGTTTCTTCTGCCGCCATGTTTTCAAAAGGTAGAGCTACAGCAATTTCCCTGCAATCAGACTTTGCTACTAAAACATACTTTCCCTTAAATTACTAGAAAAATAAAAGTAAAAACAAAGCTGGCATGAAATTAGGTTACATGGTATGAAATTATTTACAGCAGCCCACCAAGCCCTACACCAGGGAAAGTCATAGTATCTGAGTCTGCAGAATTTATGCAGCTTGACTGTATTACATCTGGAGGTCGACAGCTGGTTATTATGTACACCTAATTTATCCAAGCAGTAAATACCAGAAGTAGAGAAATCTATTCACCCAAGGCTTATGGTTCAGTTGGTTTAGTATTTTATGCTGAAATAAAACGTAGAATAAATTATGAGCAACTCTTCTCCACACTTCCTCAACAATGCATGATGCTCCAGGGTGTTAATACAATAAAGTGTCTTTCATCTAATATTAAAACTGTCAATGAACCTGACTCCTGTTTTCCAAAATAATTATAATAATCATTTAAAATTCTACCAGTTCTTAAATAAATGATTATCAGAACAGTTAAACTACAACTGACAGTTATGGACTACATACAGCCTACAGGAAGAAGAAACCCAGCAAATTGACTTTTGTTATGTCAGTTTGTTAGTACTGAGTTTACTTTAACATGGGCTATTAATAAGAACAACAATAAAAAAACTATATGACAGAAAACTAAAAATGAAATTCTGTCTTCAGATATTGTCTTCTAAGACAATCTAGATCCTTCACTCTTAAGAGATGAGATTTTGCAGAAAGACAAAACCCAAAGTCTATTCCCTCTTCTTGAACCTTCTTAATCTATATATAAATCTGAAGGAACACAATTGTCTTCTTCCTAAATAACCAGAGATGTCTCTTTCTTTTAGTGTGCTGTGTACTCATTTGTAACAGCAAAGTGTCTCTAAAGAAAATGCCATCGAGACAGGTCAAGGAAAAATGAGCTTCTACATAATCAGTAAAACACACTGAAATTGCAGCCAAGGTTTAAAAACCCCATTACTAGGTTCTTATTAAAAAAACTCTTAAGAATCAAGTTCTCATTCAAAACACTTGTTAAGCATATGATTAAGTTCTTCCTTCTTCCTGCTTAAAGACTGTACACAAGTTTTATTGACTAAACAAGTTAAAAATTTATGTTTAAATGTTGTTTTAAGCAAGGATACTTAGTCATCAGAGCCTAAAGATTTGCTTCAAAACCTCACAGAATCAATAACAACTGTATAGTTGACTTTGATGGTTACTAAATTGAAGCTGTTATTTGGATAATTACAGACTAAGAGGGAAAAAACATTTTTCTTCAAAGATAATACTAATGTATCAAAAGAAACCTTCAAATGATGTCAGGGGATAGCATGGGGGGGTGGGGGGGAGGGGGGGTGGGGAGGGGAATATATGAACAGGAGAAGAGCAAGGTGTAACTAGAGAACAGAATGTTTATAGGTTAATGGATTCCCATTCATATATTCAAAAAGAAAGAAAAAAATGGGACCATTCACCAAACACCATTCAGCTAGAACTCACATGTTACTGTAGAGTAATAATGACACTTTGCATACCTATGCTAACTTCCATTCAAGTATCTCTCAGCATATGCAAACAGTGACTTAAAATTTAAACTGCCTTATGAGGGTATGGCTAGGTATAGTTAAATAAAAGAAACTTGACTACAGAAGTAAGCATTTAAAGAAAAAATGTTTTCTAGATAATAGTTCTCAGTCTCACTGAAAAATTGGATAAAGGCAAATAATCCAAAAACTTTTTTTTTGTACCTGTTTCATTTTGATGAGGAAAAAAAAATGTATGCATGTAATGAAATGTCAAATAAGTTTCTGTTCAAATTACTTGTTGAATTTAAAGTCAATATCTAGCTTTTTCTCAGTTCTCAGCGCACAAATGGATTAGTCTTTTTTGGGCTTATCAGGCTTGTGCAGGAAACAAGGTATAAAAATCTACCTGTATAATATCTTTTGAAGAAAATGTTGATTTGCTGTCACTGCCTCCTGGGGCCATATGTCTTCACTCTAAAGAAATATGAGCCATTAATTTGCCAGACCATGCTCTAAAAATTAAAACTGCTATTTTACAATCAAATACAAATGTTTTCAAATTGTTCAGGTTTATTTTTCATGTACTAATAATTTTGAAAACGACTTTGTTCATAGAGGAGAATATACAATGGATGGGGGGAGTTATATTTGGGAAGAAATATAGCAGTAAAACTTTTAAAAAGCAAACTTCTGAAAGTATTTAGACAATTCATTTTCTAGAAGACTAAGCTAGATTCTGGGAAAGTTCCAAGTAATCTCTCTCATTTCAGTAAATATCACCTCCCTGTTACTGTATCTATCTGTTCCTTGGAGTTTTATTTGTGCCTCATTGACAGTATGTTTATATAACATGCAGAAAATACAAGGAAAATAGAATTGAATAGAAGAATTTAGAATAGAATGCAAACTGTCATTATTTTTTCTTAAAAAATGTTTCTAAATATATTTCTATTTAATTCTTGTAACTTGCTTAATGTGTGACTTACATTGACCTGCACAACTTGTTTCTTTATATTAGCAGAAAACTTTTTAAAACACACACTTCACAATAATATATTTAGTATATATTTCTATTTAGTATATTTAGTATGCATTTCTCTTTATAGTAAAAGTTCACAAACTTAAGCAAGTTGGAGAAGTATAATCAAGCCATTTACTTTCTCTCTTAATTTGAATCTGTAGTGTCTGTATGTGTCCTGCAAGAATTGGTATCTGAGACTGCTTATTCTCCAGTCACAAGGAAGAATGGGGATAGTATTAAAAGTTTGCCTTGCAATAACCAAATGATGAGTAATTTATATTCTATAGCAAACTTAGCACTCTCTACCATTAAAATGTAAGAAAATATTTTCTACACAGATGTTCATGACAAAAACCATGGGGAAAGTATATTCACTAGATAAAGTCTGAGGAAGTTATGGTGGCTTTCCTTGGAAAGTGCTGGAGTGTGCCGGAATTATAGAACACACAGATTAACATTACAAGCAGATGTCATTAGCTCTGCTGAGACAGGTTAATAAGAGGAGAAACTTGCAAAAATCTTACAGCAGGCAGAAATTCAGAGTTACTCAAATTCTGTACTGAGAGTACTACTATATGTATATGATAGATATCGCATGCATATGCTAGATATTATATGTTATCATAGAATAACAGAATGGTAGGGGTTGAAAGGGACCTTTAGAGGTCATCTAGTCCAACTCCCCTGCAGAAGCAGGTTCACCTAGATCAGGTCATATAGGAACATGTCCAGGCAGGTCTTGAAGACCTCCAAGGAAGGAGACTCCACAATCCCCCTGGGCAGCCTGTGCCAGGGCTCCCTCACCCTCACAGTGAAATAGGTTTTTCTTATGTTTAAGTGGAACTTTTTGTGTTCCAGCTTCATCCCATTACCCCTTGTCCTGTTACTGTCTACTATAAAAAAGAGGGATGTCCCAACCTCCTGACACCCACCCTTCAGAAATTTATAAATGTTAATAAGATCTCCCCTCAGTCTCCTCTTCTCCAGACTAAACAGCCCCAGTTCCCGCAGCCTTTCCTTGTATGAAAGATGTTCTATACCCTTGATCATCTTGGTGGCCCTGCACTGGACTCTCTCCAGCACTTCCCTGTCCCTCTTGACCTGAGGAGCCCAGAACTGGACACAGGACTCCAGATGAGGCCTCACCAGGGCAGAGTAGAGGGGGAGAAGAACCTCCCTTGACCTGCTGGCCACACTCTTCTTGATGCATCCCAGGATGCCATTGGCCTTCTTGGCCACGAGGGCACATTGCTGGCTCATATTTAGTTTATTATCAATCAGGACTCCCAGGTCTCTCTCTGCAGAGCTGCTCTTCAGCAGTTTGACCCTTAGCCTGTATTGGTGCATGGGGTTGTTCCTTCCCAGATGCAGGACTCTGCACTTGTCCTTGTTGAACCTCATGAGGTCCCTCTCTGCCCAACTCTCAAGCTGGTCGAGATCCCGCTGAATGGCAGCACAGCCTCTGGGGAATCAGCCAGTCCTCCCAGTTTGGTGTCATCAGGGAACTTGCTGAGGGTACACTCTGTCTCCTCATCCAGGTCATTGATGAAGATGTTGAACAAGACTGGCCCCAGAATCACTCCCTGTGGAACTCCACTGGCCACAGACCTCCAACTCGACTCTGTGCCATCATCACCCTCTGGGCTCTGTCATTCAGCCAGCTCTAGATCCACCTCACTGTCCACTCATCCAAGCCACGCTGCCTGAGCTTTCTGATGAGGATGTTGTGGGAGATAATGTCAAAAGCCTTGCTGAAGTCAAGGCCTGTAATTTCCTGGGTCATTCTTCTTGCCCTTTTTGAAGACTGGTGTGACATTGACCTTTCTCCAGTCCTCAGGCACCTCACCTGTCCTCCATGATTGTTCAAAAATGATAGAGAGAGGCTTAGCAATCACATCAGCCAGCTCTCTCTAGGATGCATCCCATCAGGACCTATTGACTTATGAGCCTCAAGCTTGGCCAACAAGTCTTTAACTTCTTCCTCTTCCATCCAGGGCAAGTCCTCTGCTGTCCTGGCCATCCTGTTATCCTTGCCGGACTGGGCTTCCCGAGGGTCAGCCTTGGCTGTAAAGACTGAAGCAAAGGCGGCATTCAGTACTTCAGCCTTCTCTGCATCCTCACACACCAGGGCACCCTCAGCGTTTAGCAGCGGGCCCACGTTACCCCTCACCATCCTTCTGCTGCTGATGGACTTGAAAAATGTCTTATTACTGTCTTTAACATCTCTGGCTAAATTTAATTCTAGAAGGGCTCTAGCCTTCCTAGTTGCACCCCTGCATGCCCCGGCAATGTTCCTATACTCTTCCCAAGAAGCCAGCCCCTGTTTCCACCTCTCATAGGTGGCTGCTTTCTGCCTGAGTTGTCCCAGCAGATCCTTGCTCATCCATGGAGGCCTCCTACCTCCTACTTGCTCCCCCAAGGATTTTAAATGCATCTGGATCCTGGAGATGTCATGCTTCATGACATCATTCATACCTACATGGAACACAAGTAGGGGGTAGTAGCCTGCATCCCTGATGAGCCGTGGCACTCTCTCGGCCACATCCGTGATCTTGGCCCCAGGCAGGCAGCACACCTCTGTTGACTCCCTCCCTACCTGTTCCACAGACGGGTCTCTCAGTGCCCCTTAGCAGCGAGTCACCCACAACAAGCACCCTTTGTCTCTTCCTGCGATGTCCATTACCTACTGCAGGTGGAGCAGCTGATGGGTTGTTTAGTGGGTTTTCCCCTCTTGGAGCTTGCTCTTCTGCTTGTTGCCAGTGCCTCATACTTAATTTGTAGTGGGCACTCTGGAAGGAGGGCTTTGAAGACGAGCCTTTGCCATTCTTTTTTTTTGTAAACAGGGTCCATGACTTATTGGATTCACTGGAGGCTTGTACTTGATTGTGGATGTCTCCATCTATCTCCACTTCTTCCCCTCTAATACTACAGAGCCTACCCACAGTTTCCTGCAGCTCTTTCACCAGGCACTGCAGTTCTTGAACTTGAGGGCACCTATGACACATTCTTGCCTCAGAGGCATAGGTCTCTAAGCAGTCTAAACGCTCCCTGCATATAATGCATATGCTGTATATAGCTATATATAACAAAATACTGTATGATATACAACATGGCATTTAACATGTAACATATATAACATATAGGATAATATATAACACACCATAGGTTATATTATTACACGTTGTATAACTCCTTGTGTGTTTGTGCAATGCAAATCTCTAGAACAGGTCCTAATATATTAAATATTTGTTATGAATTTTTATGACTAACAACTTCATCCTCAAAATAACTTCCAATTAGGCTTTGTTTTGAACTTCCTGGACTTGATACGGCTCTCTACTCTTATTTACTAGGAATCATTTTCACTCTCTAAACTTTACCTTAGAAAAACTTTACTCTCTGCTTAACCTACTAGATTAATTTTGCTGGCCTGTTACTCCTCTAGAGGGTTTTTTTGCTAACTTGTGGCATACATGAACTCCAACATAATATCAAATACATTGACTTTAAAAAAATCTCTCTGCTATCTGGAATCATCAATCTGGTTAAACAGGTTAACCTTTTATCCATTTCTTTTCACTTTCCTTTAAGCAGTTTCTTATCTTAGAAGTGCTCTAGGAATTAAATTACCTGGCTGCTTCTCTTATATAAAGATGTTAAATTTAGATCCATTATGACCTCTAGTACATCTTGAATCAAATCTAAATTGAGTGCTACATCTTCTCTTGGAGATTTTCTGACTGATTGCTCCAAAAAAGCACTGACTCAAATTTTAGATATGACAGAAGCAAGCATTCTGTCCTGATATGACATTTATCCAAGATTTATGAAGTTAACTGAAGTGTCTCATTATTACTATACTTTGCAACCTTCTTACTCTTTCATGTTTCATGTTCTTTGCCACTTATCATCATTGCAAGGTAGAAAGTACGGACCTGATGCAATTCTCTCCGTATTTGGATACCATATTTAAATCCATAGAGATTCTATAGCACTGCTGAAACAGTTGCCTTTATCTCATCTGACTCTATTTTAATATTTCATGTCAGTCATGAACTCTAAAATTTATCATAAAGTTACAAAGAAATATTCAATTTGGAACTACCGTATCAAACATTCCTATAGAGATGACTATTTTGTCATAATGCTCATTTAAATGTATCTAATTTGAGTCATTTAAGAATAGTCTTTAAGTATGTAATATTTATGCAGAAATACACATGTGCTAAAGTCTATTTATATGTATTTCATAATTGAAACTTGAAAAAAAATGTTTTATACTCCTTTGTTAGCATATATATTACCTATGTTCTCTTCTCTTTTCCTAGGATATAGAGGACTTAGAACTTAATTCTGAAAATGCAGGCCTTCCTGTACCAAGTGTTTCAAATTTCTTCACGCAGACCTTGCTTTGAAATACATCTTAATAATTAAATGTTTTCTTCTCATCTAGTTACATGGAATTTACAGACCTCACCTATACGACATTTTCCTGAGTTCCCAATTCCTCTTCATTACAATATTTTTTATTCAAATATCGCTGAAATCAGCTGTTTTGGTCAGCACAAGGCTCTGCATTAGAAACAGGAACACAGAATATTCCAAAGACTGCTACACTGTCTTTACCTTCCATATAGCAAGTTAAATTTTTCTTTTACTGTGCCATTTGAATATATTGCTGGTAATCTTACATGCTATGATTGTTTAATATTCTATCTTGCCAAGATCTTAAAAGATCTAGTTTGCTTAGGAAGCAAACTACCAAACTTCTCACTGTCATCACAAATGTAGCTCTTTATGTATGTCCAAAAATGTCATCACTCGGTACTAGTTTCTCCATCTCTCAGTTATAATCCTCAATGCCAGGTAATTTCTTCTTCAAGATATTATAGTGCTGTTATTCAGTACCATGAACAGGATGCATTGGTGAGGGAGAATGAGAAAGGCTGAGAGGCCAGAGCTCCAGAACATTCACTAATATTTTGTCTGTGTATCTTTCTATCTCTCTCAACTCTTCCAGTACAACAGGGCTGGTCTCAAAAAACAATACTCTGCTCCAGAGAGCTATGAATTACCTGCACTGCAGTCATTTGTACACCATCTGCTGAAGTGATCATTGTGTAAAGAAGTGACCCATTTTAACCCTCCTGATAAACTCTGAATAGAACTCAGAAGATCATTCCCTAATACTAGATTGCCCATTTGTCAAAACTAGAGTCAGTTAGTCTCTGCAGATGTTACACAATACAGGATCTTCCTAGTAGAAGGCAAGCTTTAAGTCCAATGCATTTTGAAAAAAGTTCAAACATTCCTTTACAGAAGTTCAATAACAGACATTTGATTTGCTAATTTCAAAAGTATTAACAGAGTATGGTACAGAGCACTGAAAGATAAAAAGAAAACACAGTCCAGCAGTAGAGATTTCATATAATTTCTTCTACTAGTTGAATGAGACAAGAAAAGGGGTAGGGTAAAAAAAGAAGAGAAAAAAAACATTGAAATCCATGACCAGCTATTCAGGAGGACTTAAAATACACATAAATAGGGCTGTTTTTCAAACCATAAACTGTCCTTCACTGTCCTGCTTGGACGTTATCTTCTGAGCATGAATGCTGAATACTACAAGTAATAATATATAATAATCTTACATAGCTACATAATGATGTTAAGACTAAACTTTTCCACATTGAATATTTAAATCTATAAAAATGTAGCTCACCTTTGGGGCTACAACTTTGAATATTTTTTATCAAAGTACATTGACATGTTTTCTCTAACATCAAATCAACCTACCACTGTCATACATCTGTTATAGCTTCAAGATGTAATCTATCAAACAATGCACATGTAAATAAATAATAGGCATGCACATCTCCTTTTCACTTCCATCATGGATTTTATTGCCCTCAATTTCTTAGCCTTCAGCATTTCTCAAATGACTGCATTGCTCTCCTACAGCTTTCCTTATCTGAACAGTGCAAATATCTTCAGAAATCCCTCCTGTTTTGTCAAGCTGTTCAGCTTAGGTAAGTAATAGTTAAAAACAAAAAGTTACAAAGCAAGTCTAAAACATGGCTGCTAGCTAAAAAAAAAAAATCAGACACATTTAAAAAAAACAAAGAAAAAAATACCAAGAAAACTTCACCAACAGTTCTGACCACATTGAAAGGGAAGCAAGCAGACATTTTTCCTAATTATTTTCAAAACTGTTGTAGGGTTTTGATTTTAAACTACATAAAATACTAGTTCATTGAAATAGAAACAGGGTATGTCAATAGTTTTGCCAATTTACTGATGCTCATGATATTAGGATCAAAAAAATAAAGGCTATATTGATTTATTAGAAGCTTTGTTTGGTTTAAGTGTATTTAAGGAATAAGTACATAATATTTTTCAACTTATTTCTACTAATGCCATACATTTGAGATGGTTGTTTAAACACCTTTATGGTGGCCCTTCAGGATCTCACTATGTTTACCTGAAACAGTATTTGCTTTTGATTTTCCCCATTATGTTTGCAAAAACAACAACAAATGAATAAAACCACAAAAATTACAAATAGTATCTGCCTGTAGTTTGTTTTCCATTACACAAATTGATTAATAATGCCTATAAGATGTGGAACTCAGTAGACTCATTATGCGCTGCCATCCATTCTAGTTATAAAAGCTTCTGCTTTAATAGTTTAGACTGTCCTTCAGCAATGGAAAGTTTACAGTTATAACTCCCACAATGTTGATTAAAATAATTAAAGTCTAAAACATAAAATTGTTGTGAAACAATTCAAACCAGCATTATGTCTCCCCATTTTAATGTATTTTTATTTTCAAGTTACATTAAATCACTCATTAGATTAATTTTAACCAGATCATATGCTAACTCAAAATAAACACACGTCTTATAATCAGCAACCTGTGTATTGGCATGTGCATATATATGAACGCCAGAGCAGGACTCCTCCCCTTGTTTTCCAGTAAAGATCCTTTACTGATTTTTATCATCTCCCTAGTAGTATCATTTGCTACACTGAGAAAAAGAAGCAGATCAGAAAATGGGTAGGGGACAGTCTATAAAGGACATGCATCTCCTATACAACAGTAGTATATTATTTCCTAGAACTACTCGATGCTTTCCACTTTTCTTAAGTTTGACTCTCTTCTTGGGGATCAAAAAAGCAAGCTACGAATGAATAATTTCTGTTGTCCACTATTGAAATATTACTGGGAATTAAACTGTGCATCTCATCAGCTTACAGTAAACCCTGCAAGATACCGTCTCCGATGGTACCCTGGTACTCAAAGTAACATAACCTACGAAAGGCTACATAAATCTACCAAGACAATCATGAAAAAGGTGACAAAGTTACTTTTGCTATAAGCAAAATAATTGAACATAAAAGCAAAATATGTAAAAAGAATGCACAGCTGGTGTTTCACATGTAAATGTTGGATATTATCTGAACACTGATAACTGTCCTCAGCAGCTCACTGCAGATATTTCAGATTTCAGAAATCAAAGCCCGTAAGCAAAATAATTTCACAATACATAAATGGAAGCTTTAATTAATATGTTTTTTTCAAAATACTTAATCATCAGCCTTGCTCTGGAATAGGCTTGTGTATGCTATTCTGTTATTTTGACCACTGGTGTAATCACTGTATCACTGCATTTTAATAAGTGAAAATAGAAGTATGTATTTAAGATTTGTGAAAAACCATGTGTTAAATCCCCAGGGGAAAAAACCCACAAAAAATCAAAACCATAAACCACAACACTTTGAAAGCTTTCAAATTCAATAATTCATGGAAACCTAACTTTAAAGGGTTGTCTACTATATTACTCTATTCATACTTAGCAGTCATCTACATAACAACAGTACACACCGTCAGCTCTACAGAAATGTATGTTCAAAGGCATTACACTTTGCTTCATGTGTTGTGTTTTCTAGCTATGCTACGTCATCACAAAATTGTGACGGAGATTGTAACAAGCAACCCCAGAGTACTTCTATTTTGAGGTGGAAAAAATTATAGATAACTTATTTCTGGAAGATCCTAATTAAAAGGGTTAATTTAGTGCTTAACAATCAAAGCCACTCAATTAATCTAGAAAACATATCATATGCATTTTGGAAAGGGAGAAAAGAACCCCCAGAAAATCTGGAATAAGAAATGGCTTTCCAAAACTAAATAAAACAATGAAGAAAATTTAATTGCTTCTCACATGATGCATCATATGGAGGAACATTCCCCTGTGCAACCACATATTACCTTGGTGAATATTTTATAAACTTATCTCACCTTTCACACTCTATTATAAATCTACAAATAAACAAGTCGGATTAGGTTTTCCCTCTCAGTAAAGATGAGCTACTTTTGCCACATCTAATCAAATATTTAATTTGTGATGACTATGAGAACAGAAGGAAGGAGCATTCCCCAAGATAGCAAGTGTAAAATGCTTCTTGCTGCCACTGAATAACGCCTTGTTAAAGAAAAATACCATAAAACTATCAGGAAAAACATCTAAATGCAAAAACTTATATAAACACTTACCTTCAACAGTCAGAATTACACATACTATGTCTAAATAGTAAAGACTCATTTACTCCTTGTCTTCACCTTCATCTGTGTTCCAGTGATCTCACTGTGTCTTTGGATATAGTCAGACTAACTGGAAGTCTGAATATTTACTTTCAGCTCTCCCAAACTGTTTTTGTGACCTTGATACAGCTACTTAAGTAAGCTCTGATGGTATGAACGTTCCTTTTATATGAAGCAAATGTTTTCTCTTCTCTGGATGGAGAAGAATTAGTAATCATAAAAAGTCAGAAGAGTCAAGAGCCACAGGTTATGGAGTCACCCATCTGAATAAGCTAAATCAAGACTCAAAAATTACTATCAGGAATCACAGAGACTGCAAAGTTTTGAAAAATAAAGACTCGATATGTATTTGTACAACTACTTTTCTTCTGGAACAGTATACCCTAAAAGTCAGGACTATCTGCAGAATTGGAGGCTTGAAGTAGAGCTTTCTTAACACTTAGTTTTGGCAATTTGACAGTGTTTTAACAGTTGTCATCCTTTTTTGATTCAGATATCTTTTTAATGAGGCTCATCAGTAAACAAGGCAAACAAAGTATTTATAATTGCATTACATAAATTTTTATGGTTGAATCTTTTCTCTCTAATGCAAATTTATTTTCCACTTTGGAACTGTCTGAAGCAGCTTCAAACTTAGTGAATAATATCTAAGAATACATGCATTGGAAAATATTTCCTTAGATACAATTAAACAATTCTATTTAAGGCTTAATGTAGTAAAGATGATCCAAAATAATAACCAACCAACAGGATCCAAGTAGTACAGTAACTTCAGTAATAAGTTGATTCTAAATAACTTGCATATATGAAATAAGTAATCCTGGAAAAATAGCTTTGGCTCAGAGACTGTGTTTATCAATTTCTAAGAGAAAGAGTATTTGTGCAAGAACTAGGACAGCTAATCATCTTACCTTATCTTCCTTTACCAATTCTTTCTCTCACCTTCCATGATAAAATCTTCTTATGGAGTATAACACAGACATGACAATTCACAGTCCCAGTTTCCTGTTCAATGTTGATCTCCTGGTGCCTATTTTAACGAAAAGATTAATGTAACTGTCCAGTAGTTGATTTGTTTGTAAAAAGCCCGACTATTATCAGCTATGCCAGATACTATCACCAGTAATACATTCCCGAGAGGTGTAGTGTTTCCACTGGAATTAACCAGACTACACAGATTTGGCAGACATTCCCAAGAGTTATATGCAGATTCTTGACAACATTTTTCAGAACAGATTCCAAGGTATTCAGTCAGACTACTTACTACATTATTTAATAAATAAGGGTAACCCAGAAACAGCTTTGCTCCCCACATGCTGATCACCTGCCTTTATAGAGTACAAGATTGGAACAAGATTTGATGTTTTACTTGCAGAGGAAAACTTCTTAATAGTATTAGAAATATTATTCTTTAGATCCTGTAAATATCTCTCAAGTCAGCACAAATATTAACATAAGAGAGACATATTTTTTTCTCACATCTGTCTTCAGGTTTTCAGAAGAGCTCTGGAAGGCTCAGGAAGCAACATCTTAACACTATAAATCTTTTTAAAAATAGTACACAAAGCTGCATAGGCTGATTCACAAACTCAAACACTAATATTTAACGTATTAGGATATTTGTTCTTAAATAATACTACAAAGGAATCTCTCTGATAATATCTAGGTACAGATATTCATTATTCCATTATACATTTTTTGATGTAAGGCTGAAATTAGATCATTCTACTAAATCCTAATCCATAACAGGGTTTACATAAACCTTATTTTACTGATTTGAAATTGAAAATAAATTCTTCAATTTTTTCCTTGATAGTTTTTATACCTACTTCAGACCAGTCTTCTACAGCAGCTACTATTATAGGTTATTTCTCACAAAGACTGACATGGTAAGCTTAATAAGAGTTGTCATAGAAGAGTCATGTGACATAATTTAAAAGGTCTGAAGAAGTCTATCTCAATGGAAAATATGAAAAAAAAATAAATCTGTATTTGTTCATATAAAGTAACCTGAAAATAGAGACAAAAGTGCACCAATTTTGTCAGAACAGTCAAAGAAAGGTTACTCTTCAGAGTTCAAATGACACTCATTCTGACCCTATGAAGTTTTCCTTCATATATTTTTTCAAATACTAAGTCAAAAGTGGAAAGGAATATGCTGAATAAAATTGCATTGGCATATAGATGGCTATCTGCATATAAATTAATATGTTAATTACATTCTCATGAGTTGCATAGAATGAGATTTGCAGAGAACACTTAATGTTAGGCTGCAGTAGCCAATGTGCAAATTACATGAAGTTCTTTTTAAAATTGGTCTTTTACATAAACTTGCAAAGCATTTAAAAATTCCAGTAAGTTTTATGCTACATTGTTTTTTAAAAGAGAAAGATTCGTGGAGATATTGTAACCTAAGTAATAGCAATTGCCAGGACTGATGACACATTAATAGCAAAAAACAGGTATCAAGAGAGTCACCAGCATACCTCCACTATTAAGAGCATTCCTACTTGATTTGATCTGCTAGGTTGCTGCTACCTTGTAATGTCCAGATATAAAATATTAAAGTACAAGCTAACTGTACAGATCTGGCTCAAGATTTTAAAAAATAATTACATAAAAATTCCAGAAGCAAATAATTTTCAGAGGAAAAATCTTATGCACTTCTGAAAAAATCTTATTCTTTCAAAATCAGAGAGAACTGAACTCTGGATAATCATTATATACAGCATATATACTATACGATTATTCATATGACATTTTCATTGTACATTATGGCACTGTACAGGAATTAGCAATATAAATTCAGGCTAGTAGAATTAAATGTTTAACAACAGTGGCCTTTAAAAGTATGCCCAAAGCACCTTACAGAACTACTATTAAACTTTAGTGTAACAATGTAACTCAGAGTAAAGACCGACTAATGGATAAAGTAAATTTATTAAAGGCACAAAACATCTTTCACCAGTCATTATGCTATCAATCTAAAATAGGCTAAGTGTTCAGTTTCTTCAAAACACATAGATAAGAACTGCAATAATACACAGAAATTTTCCGATTTGATCCACTGCATAAAGTATATGAAATAACTGGCTAACAAATGCTTCCATGAATCTTTCCACCATCTTTTACTACACAGTAGCTCAACTTTCTAAAACTTGCATTGGGATTGAAATTTCTGTGTTAAGAAGATTTAATGCCAATATGAAATGCTGAAGTCCATAAACAAATCCACAATTAAACATCTACATTTTAAGCAATTTTCACCTAAAGAAGACCCGTTTCCACTGATAAGTTCAAGAAGTCTCTCTATTTCATTTGAAAGGAATAAACAGAAATATGATCTTTGTTTTACAGACTGTATTAGGAAAAAGATTGCCAAATAGACATTACAGGTTTTGAGACATAAAATCTACAAAACATTTGTTCTATCCAAGTCAATGGAGTATATAACAATTTAGAGTACCTGTGAATATTCTTTATCTGAATTGCGTTTTATGTGAAAAAGTCACAAAACATAGCAGTATGTTTATTACTCATTTCTATCTATGCAGTACATACAAGGGCGTGCTGTTACTAACAAGTTTTTCCTAAAAAATACAGATAAAGTTATTTCAATATTGATCAGTTAAGTAGTTAATAACTATAATTGTTCTTTCTGTATTAATAAGAAGTAAGCCTAACTTTTGACTTCTTTTAGGGGAGAATACTTCAGATATAAATTTGAGTTGCTACTATTTCAACTACAGTTCTGAATGAAACTGTAGGGAAGCAGTAAAAAGAAACTTTTTTTCTTAAGGTATTAAAAAGTAAAATATTCAAGTCCCAAATTTCTCCATGGAAAAAAAAAATCCCCCTCTCAAATCTGAATGTACAGCACATGACTTCCAAGACCATTAGTTTAGTATAACATAAAGATGACTGAATGAGTAATGAAACGTGTACACAACACTGATCTAATAAGCACTGTATCTTCAAAGGCTCAGGTACAACATATTGCAATGAGAATTCATTTGATGGACTGGAATACACAAAACTACACAAAAAGTCTCATTTCAAAGCAAAAGAACTTAGTAATTTTAAATACATACAGGCACTAAACACTACTAGCAATTGAAATAACTTAAAATCAAATGTGAAAGTACTTCCCTTGAAAAAAATAGAGGTTAGTGTCTCCTTGCTTATGTTTCTTTATTGTATTTATTTTGTATTGGTGAAAGGTTATGAGAATTTATAAAACAAGTGGAAAAATATACTAGCAGCAAGATAATACTTTTACAGTTACACTGGGTTTTCTTCAGTGAAAATGTCTTAATCTTTTTCTTTTGTGTCCCACTTGCTTGGAAAAGGACAGTGCATTGGACTGAGATTTCCTCCACAAGACTAGTCCAATCTACCCATCAGTAAAAGCCTTCTCAGTTACACCAGTGAGCTTTGATGTAACTGAGAAGAAACACCAAGAATAAAATAATAGGATGTCTCCAAGCTTTTCAGCAGCGTCACAATTCCACCCACTCAGCATCATGTAATGCTGACTAATACTGCCTATAATTTCTCTTTCCCACCTAGCACTTTGACCCTCACACCAACAGGCTTCCATTTTTTTTACCTCCCTAACAAATGTCCTGAACAAATTAATTAGCAACATAATTCTAAAAACTGAAGAGACTAATTGTTCTTGCTCTTACTTTATTCTCTGCACCCTGCAGTGATGATGTACTTTTGATGTACAAATAAATTATAAACACAAGCTTTCTGGTCTTGATCAAGTTTACGGCATGCCTAAATTTTAGTGGGATATTCCATATTTCATTCTGTCATCTACAGACGCACACACACAATATACCAGGAGAATGCCTGCATGCTTCCATTCCCCCCCCGCCCAATTGCTTAGTGAATGCATTATTCTATTTCTTCCTTCTGCACAGATGCTGCATTGTGATTTTACAAGTTCTCCTACTGTTTTTATCAAGGACACACTTTTCCACTTACACAGCTGCTCTGATCACAAGAATGGAATATAGTTACGTTTCTCTTAATAACTCATTTAGCATTTACTATAATCTGCAAATGATTGAGAATTCATGCAGTGTTCACGTGAATGTCACAGGTACTTCCACATGAATTCCACTGTAATCCAGCATATTTAAAATCCAATTAGCATCATGACCTGATAGACCTAATAACAGCTGGAGAAACAGAGAGCTCCTTTTGGTACTTCAATACAATGTAGTAAATTGTCACATGGCATGAAGAGGGAATAACAAAACTAAGCAGACCATATAAGTATTTGGGTCAGGAAGCATTAGGGGTAAAGACAGGTACTTTGAATTTTTCATCCATGACTGTATTCAGAATTCATTCACATGATGAAGGCGAAGGCAGGGAAGGACCCATTTGAAACTATTTTGATCATTTACAGTGTCTGAACAGGAAGACTGATTTGTAGCACTCCTCCCATATGTTAAGGGATGAAAAGGTTATAAAAATACAATAGTCAACCTAAATTCCAGGAAAATATTTTGAAGACTACTAATAATAAGCCTTAAACCCTTTCAGACTTCAACACAACTTATCTGAAGTCAGCACAACTGTGTTTAAATCACTGCAAAAGATCAAAGATATTCAGTCTGCATACATATCTACAGTAATGGAATAGAACTGCTGTATCAATTATTATAAATATAGTGTAAGCTCTAACAGACCCTACCCCTAATGAGAGGCTGCTGTTTGTAGACACCATGTAGTGACAGCTACAGTATGAACAATTTATTACCATTTGGTTTTGAAACTAAAGCTATTTCTGCATACAGTAAATATTATTACCAGTTAGACATCTGGGGCTAGTCCCCTCTCAAATTCACTGTAGCTCTGGGGACATAAAAATTTCATAGGTTTCACAAAATGCATAGATGCCCCCAAAGAGTTCTCTTTACTATGATGAAGTAGCTCAACTACTGTCACATAATTTTGTTCTAGACAGTACAACTCCAAATGCTACATTTCTTCTATACGACTTTTTTTCACCTGGAGTGGGAGGGGAATCATCTTAAAAAATTGGGGGCTTTTTCTTGTACAGTCATAACAGATAGCTAAAACTGAAAGCATCCAATTTAAGAATTAATACAATAAACAAGCTATTAAAGTGTTATTTTATGCAACCATAACTTCAATACACCACAAAATCCTGTCTAGAATAAGTTTGTTTACTAGTATATCATTGCTCAGCATTTACTTCCTTTGAAATAGTATTTATATTGTCTTAAGCATCAATCATCCAACTAATACGTATGACTAAGATACCTGAACTATACATTGACAAAGTGATTATTTCGCTCAACTACATGACTTACTTTTGTTCCAGTAGAAGAAATATGGACAATGCAATGATGAACAGGTGAGAGTAAATAGATTAGGACATTTGGTGGTGAGATTAGAGACTTTAACATACTTATTTTTTCTTAAATTCTATGAACATATGCCCAAATCAATGCAGTTGTAAAATCAAATTTCATATATTTTCTGCAATATTTTATAACTGCAGGCTAAAAGTAAACTAAAAACACAGTAGGACTGAGGAAAATGCCAGACCAGTAGTTGTAATTTAGCAGTGAAAAGCAGTTTTGGAGCATATTTTAAAAACTCTATGTAACTGATTACAGCACTAGAATATGAATGGAATTTTAAAAATACATTCTATAACATAAAACATTAATGAAAATCTATAATTAACACTTTATCAAATTAAACATCATGAGAATATAACTTTCAGAAATACTACTTTCTCTTACCCGTTACCTGCAATCATGAAGTAACACTGCAATAAGAAGCCGACAGCTGTTGTCTATATACCTATGCCAAAGGTAAGCAGTTGGCATAAATTTCATGCTCTCCTAATATAAAATTCATTGAGGAAGGAAAAAAAAACTTCTGATGCCTCTATCATGAACCTGTCAAGCTAATTTAATATTCCTCAAGCATGATTTCAAACTTTTTCTTTCTGTATATTTCCACCTGACTTAGACAATGTCTAGTGTTTCTAAGAACCAATGCTTGATTATGTTTTCTTCTTCTTCTACTGATAACCTCTAATTCTCATACCTAAAAGCATGTGGAGGTAAATGGTACATATACTTTCCACCTGAACCTAACAAGCACTACAGGTGATAGTATTTTAGTTATATACACTCTGTTATTGACTGGAGAGGAACTTGCAAAATGGGTTCCTAGCACTACCTCAGTGATAGGACTCATTGCACCTCATATTTCTGCAAACTCTGGTTCACAAGAGCCCTCCATCTTCTACTGAGGTGTTCTGGTCCTATCATAAATCCAGTAGATCACTACTTCTTTGACCGACAATGCCACAAATAGAGACAGATAAACCCAATTTTGCTATGTATAGTATTTTAGTTTTGTTTCTCTAGAAAAGATGGCATGTGGATTAACAACACCTTGATAGCTCCATACAAGTTCTCAAGGAGAATTCTTAGTGCCCAGCAACTGCAGTTGAATCATTCTACTGAGTGGTCACAAGGACCATTCAAACAGGGAGTCTGTGTTATGTGGTAACACTGAGATCCGATCTGTATCAAGTCTTGGACAAGTATCCATGGAACAAACGGTTCAAAGCTGGGGAGCTTTATTTCAATTAATTCACTGCCCACCAAAATAAACCTCTAAATCAGTGATTCAGATATTGACGAGAAACAGAACATGATTAGACAAACTCTTACCCTCCCACCTGTCCAGTCACAAATTATCTTTGCTGAGTCTAAAAATTCCTCTTCTGTGCAAACGGCAGTAAAGCATGGCCCCATTACAAGTGTCCCTGATCCACCATAGAAGCACTTCCCTCAGGAATGTCCACGCTGAGGTATGGTAGCAGTTTGGATGGCATTTTCCTCAGGAATGTCCCAGCCCTGGCATGGCAGCAGCTGTAGCAGCCCTTCCCTCAGAAACATCCAAGCTCTTGTGTGGTGGCAGTTTCAGTAGCATTCCCTCAAGAAATTTTGGCACTTCCCTCAAGAATTTTTGTTGGCACTTCCCTCAGGAATATCTCAGCTCTGGCATGACAGCAGCCTCTGACACTTCCCTCTGGAGTGTCCCTGCTCTGGTGGTGTGGCAATTTTGGTGGTATTTCCCTCAGGAGTATCTTCAGTCGGGTGTGGTAGAAGTTTTGGCGAAACTTCCCTCAGAAATGTTCCAGCTCTGGCATGGCAGCAGTTTCAGTGGCATTTTCCTCAGAAGAGTCTTTGTTCTGATGTGGTAGAAGTTTTGGTGGCACTTCTCTCATGAGTATTTCTGCTCTGCCATGGCAGTAGCTGCATTAGCATTTCCATAAGGAGTGTCCTCATTCAGGCATGGCAGCAGTTTTGGCAGCACTTTCCTCAGGAGTGTCTCTGCTCTGGCATGGTAGTAATTTTGGCGGCATTTCCCGCAGGAGTGTCCTCATTTGGCTGTTGTAGAAATTTTGGTGGCACTTCACTCAGGCATGTCCCAGCTCTGGCATGGCAGCAACTGAGACAGCACTTCCCTCAGTAGGGTCCCTGCTCTTCATTGGCAGCAGTTTGGGTGGCAATTCCTTCAAGAGAGTTTCCACTCTGTCAGCACTGCTCTGAGAAGGGAATATTTCCTCCTGTGCAGACAGCACCCAACTCAATGGCTGCAGTATCCTTCAATATAGGCACCATATACCTCTCTGGTGAGTAACTATGGCATATACTGGTTTCTTTCTTCCTGATTCTTTCAGCCACAGGGCCAGATGAAAACCGTTGTTGTGCAGCAGTTCATGGCTGCTCCATCACCAGTCACCTGTATGTAAGTCAAACATACCCGAGAAGATTGTTGAGAGGAAGTCTTACCAGGCCATTCCCACTGAGTCTAAATCATTACCTCCTAATTTGCTGGAGAGCACAATCTCCCCAAAAAAATTTGCTTGAAACAAAAAAATTCATGACTGTTTAAAGTAGAAAGGCTTAGAGTAAAATTTCAAGACAGTTTTTGTCTCAATAGACTCATTTTTAAGGTGCCTGTAAAAAAATCCATGCTATGGGAAACAGGCTGATAACTCAGGAAAAGGTCACACTAATTCTGAAAGCTTACCCTCTGAGCTAAACTACTTTACATTAGTGGAAGACTTATACCCATATATTCTGAGTAGTCCACATTTACAGCAAATTGTGTTTTATTTTGAATAACTGCTTGCTCTTGGCTAAGATAATTGTGGTTCAGCACTAGCAGCATATAAAGTCATAACCCTTTCTCACTTCGGTGCCATCATATTCTTTTGTAATTCATCTTGACGTGTAATAGGCCTATATACCATTATATGATTTGTTTCTTCAATTGTTTATACCTCAGTAGAGCACAATGATACCTGTATTGGAGAATTGGAAGATTTTCAAGGACCTAACTCAAAACAGCACTGAGGTATATGAGGCTAGACCTTCAACCATATAACATGAGCCTGGATTAAGCCATTTCTTTACTAAGAATCTAGTCCCTATTTTGCAGTGTCACAGAAAAAAATATATATACTTATTTATACTTTCTAGTTTAAATTAGCATTTTTATAACCTTTGTACATCTTCCTCTAGGAGTAGACTTTGTAACAGTTACAATGATGAAAAGTATGACTTTCAGAAAAGACAAGCAAAATAATTAAGATGTCTGATGAGGGAGGAAGTTTTTTAGAATTACTTTTTTCCCCCTCTCCAACAAGGTGACCCTCACTACTTCTATCAAACAGGAAAATATGTAAAAGGAGAGTGTCAGGAGAATGGAGCCAGGGTCTTCTCAATGATGTCCAATGATAGAACAAGAGTAATGAGTGCAAGCTGGAACATAAGATGTTCCAAAGACACTTAAGGAAAAACTTCTTCACTGTGAGGGTGATTCTGGAATGGGCTGCTCAGAGGGCTTGTGGATTCTCCTGTGGCAGTGGGGTTTCACTGGATGATCTTTTGAGGTCCCTTCCAACTCTTGAGATTCTGTGAAAAATGTCTCTACACTGAAAAGGTCAAATTATCTACAATTTCATTACTGTAATCTTTGGTAGCTTCTAGATACAATATGTACATTACTAAAAGTACTTTGTAAATAAAACTAATATGCTTTTAATAAAAAATAATAGTAAGAAAGAAGAGACTGTGTTAAAAATTGCATATATTTCACCTCCTTCTTTTCCCAAACTTTGTTTACTTCTGAGTGTAGAACTATTCCACTCCAGCTTGCTTCTTAATGAAAATGAAGTTCATCAATCTTTGCTATGTCATCTGTGCTATTAAAGGAATCATTTTTCAGTACGAAAATGTTTTCTCACTAGATATAAGTAGGTAGGATTTAAGTGTATAGCATTTTAAGTATAGAACATACAAGATTTTAATTTGTATGAGTGATATGGACTCTGATATCTTGGCCTTTGAAGACAGAATTGGACCGAAAGGTCTCTGTTCCTTCAGTCTGTGCATTTTGATTGGATTGGGTTTTTTAAAGAAAAAAGCTAGCTGAGCCCAGGAAGTACTTCTGTTGGTTATCTGTTTGTGTATATCACACATTAATCACTAGAAGACAACACAGAAGGAAAGAAAATTGTAAGCATTTAGATGAATAACTACTAAAGTTATTTTTGAGATAGTTTTTGCAACTGTGCTGCAATTCAAGTTTACAAAATACAGAAACCTGTACTCTGACTTACATCTTCTTGTCACAAAATGAAGAGACAAAATAAGATTTATTGATTGTAGTTTCTCTCCAAATGTACTAATCAGAATCTATGTTTCCCATGTAGAAGAAAACGTAATGAGAACAATATTAGTGACTTCCAACTCCCGCCTGACTTCAAATTTTCTATCTAGAGCATTTTAAAATATGGCATTAACAAAGTTTACTGTTATTGCTTATGCAGAAAAGGTCTGACATAAAGCAAAATAAAGATGAGGTATAAAAACCACACAATTAAACAACTTACTTTACTGGTGCAGTAACAATGATGACACTGTTACCAATGCAATTAAGTCTACAGGTCTGATAAAACCCATTAAGACAGCTGAAAGCCTTCTGTAGAATTCTGTGGCCATTTAAAATAGTCTGTTCCAAACTTACCCAAATTACTCATGTATATCAACATAGAAAATATTTTCTTCAGCATCATCAATTATTTTCACTTTGCTTTCTAAAATCAGAACAGTAAGGCAAATGAAACATAACTGGTGTACTTACTCAAATATGCATTATTTTTTAAATCAGCCGTTAGTCATTTATAGCTTATTGAGGGAAGATAAAATAATTTATAAGCATTTTCATTAACAGTCATTGAATATTGGGCATTCATTATTCTATATGCTGACAATGTTGTCAGGGAAGACTTGCTCAGAATGTCTATGATGTGATTTTGTTACAGTATTCAATCATAATCAACAATTCTTGAAGTCGTAATAGTTCAAAATGGCCCCAAGGCCCCATAAAACAAGAACTGCTGAGCTCTGTGACCTTGATCTTTAGAAAAGGTAAAAAGTTTTAAGACTAGATCTGAATAGTAGTATTCATGAGACGCCATCTAAGAGTTTTACAGTTTTCAAATACAACACATAATAATTTTGATACAAGTGTTTAATAGCTTCTTTATTGCAAAACTTGGTGTTCCTAACTGGATGTAATTGATCTAGTTTTTGATATACAGCCACTAAAGAAACAAGATAAATGCTGCAGAAAATGCGATATGACCTTTTCATTATTGCTTTGTCAGGACATCTGTCAAGAGACTTTTCCTCTATTCCAAAGCAGGCAGACATTGCAATGAACTGTAGTAAGGTATAGTTTGTTCTTGGTAGGCAGCCAGACTATGTTACCCAGTAAGATTCATAATGTACTGTAGTCAACAAGACATCAAGATACAAGGTACATAATAAAGCCAAATTTGTCTTTTGAAGTAGTAAAGGTCAACAATTCACTACATTTTAGAAAGGAGAATATGAAAGGGCAGGAGAAAAAAACGCATCTTCTACATCCCTGTTAATATTCTCAGAGATTATACTTTAGAAATTTTATTACACAAATTTATTCCTGAAACATTTTGAATGAGCAATTTTGGAACATAAACAATGAAAGGCAAATGAGAAATGACGGTTCAAGATTTGCAGAAGAAACAATAGACATAGGCAGACATTTTCTCACAAAAGGAAAAAAGTGCTTAGATTTATCAGATTCTGGAGAGTGTAATAGTTATGACAGTTTTTAGGAAGCTGCGAAAACCATTCTGTCTTCTCAGATTAAAATGAATTGTTCCAGAGACAAAAGCAGCATGACAACTCCCCCCCAAATGAATAACTTTTTACAAATGCTTGTTATACAGTCGAGACAAAAAATGACAGAGTATGTTCCAGTGTAAATGTACATATTTTCTAGTGCCTTTATATTACTTCTAAGAAAATTGCAAAGACTAAGAAAAGTACGAGATAAATGTCAGTGGTATTGACAATCCTCTCGACTGAGAATGTTTTAGAGTCTTGCTAATGAAAACCATCATGGGTACAGAACAAGCTAAAACTCAATAGTAATTAATTGCTGCAACAACGCACTCACAAACAAATATTTGCTACTCATGAGCAGACATGCCTTTATCCTAAGGAATATACAATAGCAACATTTAAACTTTTTACTGGAAATGAAATGTATTTATGTTACTACCGTCTTTTTCTTTTTGTTTTCTCCTGGTCTCTCATTTAATTAAACCTCTAATATTGTAACCAATTATATGTAGAAAGAGTGTTGAACTTAAAGTATGTCCCCATTGGAGTATTTCTACCTCTCATTTTACAGCTGAGGGATGAGACATTCTTTGGAGAAAATAATGAACTAGTGCAAGTTTCTAGATTTGTTTTTTAAAGTCAAAGAAATCATTTGGTTTATAAATTCCTGTTTTAGTGAGAATCTTCAATTTACAAAACACAAACGTAGCAGGATATATTTAGCAGAAGGTAGCCAGTTTTTGAAAGACTATAGGTTCAGCCCCACATTGTCAATGCTACAGGAATCCAGAGCCCAAGAAGCTATGTAAATAAGCATAAGTCATCACCATAAAGAACAATTCCAGGAATTTTCAGTCTTGTTTATTAATACACCAGGGAAAAAAAAACAGGAAGACTGCTCCTCAAAGTGGTATCAAATACCACTGAGGAAAGACATTATGATTTAGCAAATATCTCCTTTCTTGATTAACTCCATATAACATTTCTATTGCTTTTCCATTCTTTAGTCAGTTCCCCCCTGCCTTCCTTACAAAAAAAAACCATCCTGGGGGACTTGTTTAGTTACAGCCCAGTGGCCTGGTTTATTGTCATTTTATGGAAAGGAATCATGCCCAGTTACTATTATTTCCTTACACTTTTCACAGAGTGAATAAAGTTGAACTTTGAGATGAATGCCCACAGGGCTACTGCAGCTGTCTCTGCTGTAGAAGTTTTAGTAGTGACACATGATTTTGAGAGCTTGACATCCTAAAGATAGTTTACAAATGAAATTGCAGTCATGAGAGTACATATTCTTACCTATTGCGAACATGTGGGATTTCTTGCCTTATCTTAACTAAATAAAATTAAGTTAAATCCACAAAATTTTGCAACAATCGTTAGGGAACTTAAGAGTAAGAGAAGGATAACAGAGAAGCTGTCTAAACCTGGTTTGGCACTGACAGTAGTCACCTCACTGACACCAAGGCCTCTAATTAAGCCAGGAAGAGCATCTTGCCCCTCAGATGCCATAAGCAGCCTACATCCAGCCAGAAGAGTGACGATGCAAGGTGCAGCACCTGGGATCCAACCCTCTGTGTGTGGGATCATGGTACCTTTCTCACCATCATCTCGATTAGCAGGTTTTAGGGAGCAGCAGAGTACAAATAAAGCTGGGGCACCCACATCTCTAACAGGAAATATATGCAAACAGGAGAACCTGGATCCCCAGATGCAGAAGGTGGTGCTTGCAACTTACATGGCTTGAAGGAGAGAGTACGCACATAGAAGTGAGTGTGTGACTAGAACGTTTGAGGAGTAGTTGTAAAGCATTTAGAAAATTTTAAGTCTGTTAACATTTTGTGACTGCTACTGTAGCTATTCTGAATGACTGGCTCACTAATAGACAGTCAACAACGTGTCATTAATAAATCATTAAGCTGCTCCAATCCTTACTTGTCCTAAATCAGAAGCTGAACAGTTTTCCTTGTGACAGCCTACCTCTCATTTTTATTATATACAAAGCTTGGTTCTGTATACATGCACAGAATAGTCATGTGACACAGTAGAGTGGAAAGATGCCTGTAACTTAAACGTAAGAAAAACCTGTTTCACTGTTCAGGTGAGGGAGCCCTGGCACAGGCTGCCCAGAGGGGTTGTGGAGTCTCCTTCCTTGGAGGTCTTCAAGACCCACCTGGACATGTTCCTATGGGACCTTATCTAGGTCGCTTCTGCAGGGGGGTTGGACTCGATCTCTGGAGGTCCCTTCCAACCCCCACCATTCTATGATTCTATGATAATACCTCTCCTTACTACAGATATTTATCCTGGCCTATATTAGAAGTCCTTAGAGCTCTGTACTTGTCTCTAAACATGTCAACGTACTCATAGCTGTCTACTGCTAAAGTTTAATAAGAAAAGTGATGAGCATATAGAGGAGGTCTATCAAGATAGCATTGTCTTTTACCAAGGCCCTTCAAGTTTTTCTCAGTACTCCTTAGAGTAATATTAAACTGTAAGCAAAGCAGGTTCTGACGGGACTTATAGCTTGGTAAATAGATTCCTACTTTCAAAGAACAAAATATAGATCTTAGATCACCTGGAAAAAGTGGTATCTTGTTTACTATTTATATTGTTTCAGTGAAGGTTTTACATTTAAGTAAAAGTAATTCTCTAACAAAACAAAAAGAAATAGGGCTTAAGGGAAATTTTGATGTAAGTAATATGGGTCAGTCATAATGATCTTTTAGATCTTGGAATACAGTCACCTGGCTAATACTTTACATTTCTCCCACCACTGCTAATGTTCCTCTTTTTGCAATGCAGAAGAGGTTTTTTCCTCAAGTTTAATTATATTTAACTGAGAGGTTATAAATATACAGTTTTTATAATCATTTCCATGGAATGTTGGAAATATGATGAAATCAGCTCAAGAGGAATGAAATCATGATAAAATGTAATTCAAATAAATCAGTTCTTTCATATTTATTGTAGTTTAATGCAGGAGTCACTAACTTTGAATTTGCAAAATGTACTATCAGTTAGAACTGCTGTGTACTAAGTCTGCATGTGATTTGTTAGCCCTTCTTCCCCAAAGTTATTGAAGTGTTTCACTAAGTCTAGACAGCTTTTGATTACTTTCTAGAGAGAGAAAAGTATGTTTTGTCTGCCATTGAGTACAAATTTAATCTGCAAGAGTCATGTACAGAAAAAATCCCACACTAGATAGAGGCATTTAAATTTACAGCAGATTCAGTTATGAAGTAAATTTGCAATAGTGAGAAGCTGCACAGACTTTGACAGTTGTCTTATGTTATACTAGAAGAACTTGCTCAATGACACTCCTATCACTAGTACTGTCATACTGTAAACACTCCTCTTTTGCCATAGTATCTGAATATATACAACAAACCAACTGAGCCAAAAAAATATCTCAAACAAAACATTTGTTTTAGGATATCATGAGTCACATAAGGTCCCTAAAGACTTTGATATTACTTTTAATTAGATGTCACTTAACAAGTTCCCTGAAGTTTGACAGATTCAAACTAATTACAGCCAAACTAATACTCTGAACAGTGAGTTTCTCATTAGAAAAAAATGAAATAATTATTATATTTGCAGATATATAAATATTGAGACAGAGATTAATGTAGTGGAATAATCACGGTGAAAAGCAATCTTCATTATTTGCTAATACAGGCACAAGTTAAAGAGATTAATCTGACTTTATGGATAAACATATAGTTTTGTACACAATAAAAAAAAAATATAGTTTCTGCTCCTTAAGAATAGTCATTTATAAAACAAAAAGAGCTCTGGGAATCATGAGTACACGCTCACAACAAGACAATGCAGTAGAACATGCTAAGTGTAAGCTTCTACTGTCTAGTCAAGAGATAAAACAGCCACCTTATGTCTTTTTTTATTATCAATATAACTGCTATTGGAGTAGTATCCAACGTCCACAGTGAAGGTTGCAGAAATTGGAAAGGTTCAACTGCAAATGTCATTGAAGGTTTGGAAATCTTGTAAGACTGAAGCATTTTGGTCTATTTACTCAAGGATTCAACTCTCAAAAGTTCTTACTTTATACTATTGAAAGCTAAACATCTTTCTTCTCTTTTTCCACAGGTCTAGAGTGAGGGATGGACCAGTACTAGCACTGCAGCTCATACATTGACTCCTTGCTATAATTCTTCTGATACTGTAAGTAATAATACATATATTACTGTAGTTTATCTTCATGATGGAGATTTAAATTTCTCTCCCACAGCAATTGCAAGCAAAAGCGTTCATTTTTAATAGTATGGTGGTTTGTATAAAAAACCCTGAACTTAATCATATTCAGTATAATATTTGCTACATACGTGAGTTCATTTGTATATAAATACATATATCACATAGTGCTGCCTGCTTTCAAGGATGAATAGATTTTATTTAAACTTTGTGAAATAAATCTAATTATTCTACATAGAAAAAAATTATAGTGTAAAATATGTTTGGAAAATTACTGTAAAATTGGATTTAAGAATCTCAAAAGACCTAAAGTTTCTTCTTTGTTATTATAATATCCCTTGGATCCATGTTTCAAAATCTTACAGGAATAAAATCAGCTTTAGTCATTGTAATTTCAGAGAGGTAGAAAACCAGAGAAAAGAGTTGCAGAAATTAAAAAATCTATGAAGATTAGCTATAGGACCCTATTTGCCAAAGTAACTTTCCAGAACAAGAATTTAGAAGCTTTGTTGACAGGGATTTATCAGTCTTCATTACTTCATATTGCAATTGGCTCAGAGCCATAGCAAAAAATAAAAACAAACCACAAGAACCAGAATTCCAGTGAAATGGGAATTAGAACTACTGCAGTCATGTAACATGAAAGAAAGCCACAAATAATGTATGATCTTTACGTAGAAAACCAAATAATGTATGTTCTTTATGCAGTGAAGCTTGGTAACAGACATATATACAAGGACTTCTTGAAACAAAGGAATTTGCTTTAATATCATTTCAGATGACCTTTAAGCATGGACCCCTTTGAAAAGTTGGTCTATACTGCAAGCCTCCAGCATATCTTGAGTTAAACATTCATAATTGTGATTCTACAGCAGACATGTAGAAAAACAATCATCATAAGAAGTATAGTTTAAAATGACTTAGAATAGTGAACACTAAATACACCTCCACAAATTATTGATGTTTGAGACCATAATAATTATCACCAGTGAAACTTGTGAAAAAAGTCATCTCATCAGTGAGCAGACATATAGAGAAGCATCAGTACCAATAAACAACCTGAGGTTCAAATACTTGCTCTGTTATTTAGGAAAGCTTTCGTTAAAAAAGAAGAAAGTAAAACAAAACAAACATGCGAACAAAATAACCCCAAACACAATGGAATTTTACCACAAATATTGATGAACTATTTAAATTGCTTAATTTTAAGCTGATAACAGATTGTGATATTGTTTGTTTTTTTAAAACGCATTCTCTACAATTGAGAGTTACATCAAATAATAAAGTGGTTCATACTTCAGTTTCACGGGAATTTAGAGCATATAAGAAAAAAGCATCAGGAAAATATCGCTGCAGCTCACCTGAGAACTAAACGTTACAGCACGAGCATCTGACAAAGTGTCAGCTCAGTCAGACTCCCTTTCTACAATATATCAAAGCAGATCTGTCAGGAAAAAAAGTTCCATTTAGGACCACGTCAAAATAATTGCTTAATACTAGATAACTTTTACTAAATATGTTGAACTATCCAGAAACTAGAAACAACCAAAACCAAGAATGAAAATACAGTAGACCAACATTTCACTTCCAGTTAACTTAAACCTTACCTTTTCCTATCACTAACACTTATGGAAATAAGAGTTGACTGTTTTTCCATGCTTTTATTAGTTTAACACAGACCAAATTTCTGTCTACTTTCTGTTAGTCTCAAAGTACAGGTACTAGGAAATGTCTAAAAGCACTAAGAAACTTATTATAGATGATTGTGTACAAATTTTTGACTGTGATAGCACTTTATCTTCTTTCCCTTTTTTGGTGACAGATAAGCTTAAAAAAATTCAGTTTGAAACTGAAGATAAGCAGCAAGCAGCAATATGTTTGATGCATACTCAAAGCTTATCTGAATTGCCCATACTTCCTGAGACCAGTCAGTCTCATAAGATCTACAGTTCTTCCAAATTCCAGACAGTTCAGGAAAACTGGTATTTGCTGGTTTTAATCTTTGTACGTTGGTACTTCTGTCTCTGCAGACTCCAGATAAGATCTGCAAATGCAAAGCCGTACACAAGTGAAAAACAAATATGCCTTAACAGTCTGTACTTTAAACAGTTATTTGATTTTTGAGGACTAGTATAACTTTTATTTTGGGAGCCCTCAAATGCTACATTATCCTGAATCACGGGTCTGCCTCATGACTTGCCAAAAGTTAAATGCTATTAGTCACATCACCTGCTTCTGCATCTACTTGCATTTTATTTTTCTACACTTTAAATTACTTCTTTACTGTAGCGGGATATTATGCACTCCAAAAAATTTAAGCTGTGAGATATAAAAAAGAACACAAAAAAGAAATTGCTCCTAAAACAGTACTCATGAAGAAAGAGAATAAATCATTGTAAGTCTCAACGTAATAAATCATTGAAAGAGAATAAATCATTGTAAGTCTCATCACCAAGACTGAGAAACTATTTAATTTTATTTTAACATTTCATACTTGCATGGTCTATTTACCACCATGGTCAGCAATAATCAGCCACAACTGCCTCTTCACTTGTGCTTATTTTTAATATTGGAGGGATATTATAATTCCTTAGGACTGGATTACCTAATAAATTAAACCAAAACACACCAATTTCGCAATATCTATCTTCTTTAAAGATTTAACATTTTTTTTCTTTCCAGACAATAATGGACTTCAAATTTTGAAGCTGCAAGCAGAAAGGCCCCATGGCTGAGAGTATTCTAGTTTCTGACAAACCATATGGCACATCTTTATTTAAATGTTAACGATTTTCATGTTCAGTGTGAACTCTTTGAAGTAATGCTGCATTTGTCTTTGATATAAAGTAGTCTGATATAAAATAGCTTAATTAAAAGTTAATTTAATAAGTTTTCAGAGTGATGCAATATTATTCTTCAGCGCCAAACTTTCCAATCAGGGCATATTGAATTGGTTAAAGCATTTCAGTGGTTTTAGGAAATCTTTTTCAGTTACATTGGATTTATTGTTACGGTTAGTAGAATCGATGCCTTTTTATGTTTTGTTTCTAAGGAAGTTAAATCCCAAAGGACAAAAAGCTTTATTTTAACAATTTTTTGAAATGTTTTCTGTTTGAAATAATTGCAAATGTGCTGGTTGCTTTTACAGAATATAATATGACTTCAATTTCTGTGCAAAGATCCATGAAAGACATTTTGGATGCACAATTTCCCAAGGGAAACTAATCCATTGTTTGAATAGAAAGGACATCAAGACTTCCATGCAAAAGCTAATATACTGCAGTTTTAATGTTAGTCTGACAGTACCATGCTGTTCCTGCCATGTATTTTGCTTATCCTCATCAAAGCTGGATTTAAAGTCGATGACACTTCCAGTGTTCTAAACAGACTACCAGCAGGTGGTCATGTCGAGAAGACTTTTTGACAAACCTCCCTGAGGTATAAGTAACAGAAGTTACTGCTACATCCCTGGAAGAGTATCATACTTACAGTCAATTAGCACTTTTGGCAATGTAGCATGAGGAATGGCATTTGTGGCAGCAACATTATCCAAAAAACAACATGCAATCTGCTTCTAGAACTGAATGTAGAACATCTTCTTTGGCAGTGACCTAAATGCAGGACTGTTCCAAGTCACTATTTGCTTGGTTTTGCTCAAGAAGTGCACCTGTCCTGCAAACTAAAAATCCACAAATTTGGAATCTGTCCCCACTAGATACAAATTTCATTTGGTTTCTTGACCTACATGAAAATGCTGTGCATCTTTCTGATATTAGGCTAAATGTTTATGAATTGACTTTCCACTGAAGTGCATCTATCCTGCTCAAGCAGGGCAACATAGTTGTTCAGTGTCATCTAGCAACTTAATTACCCCGATAAACATTTTTTTTTTCCTTAATAACACAATTTAAAAAATATACACTTCTCTAATATAATTTAATTTCTTCTCTATAGTACAAGACTTTTTCCCCTCTGAGACTCAAGTAATTCCTTCATTCCCTGAAACTACATTACATTCCTGTTGCTGTAAAGAAGGCTTTTTTTTTGCTCCCAAACTGGAAATATAACAATAAGAACAGGTTCAAGTAACAAAAACAGGTATAGCTTTCATAAGTGTACATTCAATCTATACCGTATCAAAGAAAAAAACCCTCCAGGTGGTAAGTGCAGGATATGATCCAAAAGATAACAGACAGGTAGCTAACCTGAGCACACACCACATACTGTTGCTTAAAGCAGACCAAGTTCTGAGGAATTTTGCGGTTTTTTGGTGGTTTTTTGTCCCCTCTTATTTAAATGAGGGAATATAAAATTCTGTTTAATTAATTCATGCTCTCTAACTAGGGTACTAAACAGAGTTCATTTTTAAATGTAGGATTGGTTTATATTCTTTCTCTGTGTTACTACAACACTATGCTGTATTCAAAATTATGTCTGCATTACAAAAAAATCATGTTGCTATTGGCTTGTGGGCAAGTTAAGGAAATCATATAGCTGATCCACACAGATTTTAATATGTAACTTTTCCCTTCTTAAGTGGGAAGGTCAAAATGCCCTGTTAGAAGAGATCGTCAGGCATAATACCAGAAATCCAATAAAATACATCACTTAAGGTGTACTTTATAAAACAACATATCTCCTTTGTCTCACATTTCATCATAAGATGACAGTGATCCTGTAAGGTATTGAAGCTGATGCTGTCAAATGTAAAGCATTTACCATGTAATGATTACTTACAATGACTTGCCATGATATGTCAGAATCTCCTTCAAGAAAAGGTGAAACAAGCTGCTAGAATACTAAATACTACACAACGATCAATGGAGAAAAATTGTTATGATTGGTCACTTGTCAGATACTATTCATTCTTTAGAACCAAAAAAAAGGATGACCATAATAATTCATGAATGATTTATCTAAAGATAAAACATTTGGAACAATAATCAACAAAAAATGAATAGCTATTCTGAGATAATTAATATCCCCATCTAACTACTGATTGTTATTCTTGTACTACAGGACATTGTGTAACAGATAATCCACAGAGTGCAGTTAAGCAAGCATTACATTGCCTCCCATTTAAAAGCTGTGCTGCTTTTCTTATTTGAAGATTTTTATATACGTGCAGCAAATTGATTGTTTGGTAGTAGCTTATTGATAACTGCAGTTTCTACTCATAGCAAAGCCAGTAACACCTAAAATTACTGTAAAAACTTTTTCAGTAGAAAACACACTCAAGATTTCTGTCACAAGGCATAGAGTTAAAATCATAATATTCTTTCAGGGAAGAAATGCCACTTCTTCCCTTTACTTAGGTTTTCAAACTCAGCACATTTCAGTAAAAATCTATATCCAGGAGAGAATTGATGCTTTTAATGTTGTATCATAGCTATCAGTTCTTAATGATTCTTCTCCATGAGAATTAAGATACTATTTGGAATAAAATATAACCTGAACTTTAACCACTAAATCCCAAATGAGAAAGAAGCACACTGCAATCAAATTCTCAATATTTAAGTGCCATTCCTGAAAGTTACTTCTGCAGTGAATTGCATGTACTGATCCAGAACATACTGGACTAAAATATAAAGAGCTATAAGACAAAAAATAAGAATTGTTTTTGTTAGTAGCATGGTAGCAAATATCACTAGATAATGTTATTATTTCTGGGAAACCATTGCATCAGTTATGCCACTCAGTTCAGATAGACCTCTTCCCACTGTTTTCTTTCCTCTCCTTCACATCAAGAGTAGATTCAGTACAGCAGCATCGAGGAGACCACGTGCAAATTCAGTATGATCTACTCCTTTTAAATTCCAAATTATACTTCACTGCCTTGCTACATGAAAATAGCAAGGAGTTGAGGAAATCATTAACAAGACCTTATCTTGAATTTTGGACAGTAATTGAGTATATATAGACAGCCAATTTATTACTCACTTTCCTAGGAATTAAATAATTCACCAGTCAAATTAAGCCATTTGAAATCACTTCTCTGGTTAGTTCATGGAATGTAATATTTAATCACTCTCCACTTAGCTACGATAGCCATCTTTCATTTAAAAGGAAGGGAACACATCCTTCTTCAGGTTATGCATCAAGACTCAGTTTCTACGTCAAGCATTAGGACTGATGCTAAGTTTGGGAATGCTATATGTCAGCCATGTCAGGTCAAGTGAGAAATCCTTTCTGTATATAACTCAGAATGACTCAGGACTGTAACATGAATCGACCGCCAAATAGTTTTTCTAACTATTTGTGTACACGGTTCACAGATGACAGAAATATCTACATGTAATCAAGAGCTGAGGCTCTGAACTATTCATGTAAGGCTTTTTCTTTTACCTACCAATGCCTTCTGACAGCAGTATATTTTTGTTAATGTCACATGCTACACTTATATGGCTTTTGGATGTTGAACCAAATAATGACAATACGGAATGTCATGTCCTCAGTGCAGCACTGTAGAAATAAGGCCTTGTTGTGTGTACTCACTGAATATCAAAGAACCACGTGGCCTTCACAGGCCACAGCTTCTCTCAAAATATTGTGACTGAAGGTGTGAAATAAATCATTCCTGTGGAGTTAGTTATATCTCTAATTTTTTTCCACGAATACAGGTTTTGGAATCATGAACTACAATTTCCAATGACATTTGGAAAAGCCTTGTAGAGTCACACTTACATACAAAAACCAAATTTATGTTTGCATGACAATTACGTTATCATGACATCTGATCTTATGATGCTCATACTCTGAATTATACACTTAGATGATTGACAAAACTGATATCTTAACCAGGAAGAGTTCAGTTAGCAAACTAAGACAAAGCTAAATAGAGCTTTCATGGCAAGAATATAAAAAATGAAGTCTCAGGAAGTAGTATGTAAAAATAACTTCCTTTATGGTAGTGTGGTGCATAATTTGTTCTGCCTGCATTAACAATTTCCTGCTTGTAATCTGTACTTACCTATAAATGTAAATAGATGGAAAGTCAATGCATCTTAATGGACATTTTGACTCATTTATGGCCTAGTTGGATTTGCAAGCTGTCTGTGGTTTTTATTTCCTTCTGTTTCTTTTGGAAGGCTAACTCAATCAGCACACTGAGGGAAGTATTGATCTCTTGGGGAGATTACTTTCCGGTGGGCTGAATAACTGCTGAAGAAAAAAACCCTAGCATTAAGTCTTAATGTGTTTTTTTAGAGTCTCTCAAACCTGACTATCTTGTAAAAGCACATACACAAGAAAATTCTATTTAAATTGCAATGCTAGCTATTAGTTAATAATATATTTTTTAAAATTCCAATTTACCGATCTTTTTGATTGGGTTTTTTAAATTCACAAAGTGTCTTTCTAGACATGAAAGCCATTTAGTAGGTGTTAAAAAGGGATGGTGGTGATACTGGATACTGTTTATAGCTGTTTATTTTGATTTTTTTCCGAGTAGCCCTGTCGTTAAAAGAAACGTGAAAATGATTATTAAAGTGTAGTACTATGGAAGATTACATGATCAGATAGAACTGCATTATTTCTAGCAAGATATATTAATTTTCAGACTTTGTTGGGATGACTACTGTACTTAAGGATTTAGATTCCAATTCCAAATTACAATGGAATCCAATGAAGGAGTTAGCTCCTACATTGTGGTTTACCGGCAATCCAAAAGATATATAGTGACAATATAAAGAATCAGAGGAGCACAGAACTGAGACATGCAGCAATTATAGACATCAATAACAATATTAACAAGAACCCAAAACTGTGTAGCGTTTTGTTGCACAATATCTACCACGATGGTTTTGGCTGCTTAATGCTCTTTGGCCCAGATGGTAATAAGAAAGGAAATTAGCTATATTAATAGTTTGGTTGGATTTCACATTACTGACCTTTCCATTCTGAACAATCCCAAGATTTGTTATCATGTAGATTTCACAGATTTATTTTAAAAAAAAAAAACAACAAACCAACAAAGCACACCACAAAGTAAAATACATGTAATTATTCCTGGCAGTAGACACAGGATTCAATTTAACTTTTCAAAGACAAAGCTTTACAGATTTCTAGCATCTCATTGCTCAGAAACTTAATCTCCGGCTGATGTCAACAAAGCCTTTTATAAATTAAATCTCTTCCTTATATTCTTATAATTTAATGGCAAAGAACACTTTCCTGGCAAACTACAGGGTGGCAGCCAGCATTCTTTTCTCTGACCCTAGGGAGTCATTCAGCTTAACAGAAAATCCCTCAACTCTACATTAGTATCCTATGGAGATTTCAATAATAGGCTGTCAACATTTTCTGTTTCAGCAATTACCCAAGAGATGACTTCTTAATGAATTAACCAGGCTGCTAATTTACTGGAATTGTCTCATTGCCCATATGTTTAGTACTTTCTGCAAATGAAGAAATTTTTCTCTTTATTCTTTTTTCCTTTCTCTATCTCACAAGTGTTTTCCTATCTGACAAGTGTTAATCAAATTGTATTCAGATTTAATTTTATTTAACTTTATTTGTGCTTGAGGACATGTTATTTTACTGAACTAATTTTCAATTTGAAATTGCTTTTATTGGACTTCCTCATTATTTTTGTGTGAAAATTCCAAGACACATTCCAGAAAAAGAAAGCACAATATATTCCCTTTCTTACCATTTATATACCTCCTAAAACCAGGAAAATGAAGTCTTCATTCAGCACAGTAACATTTGTATAAGCACATCACCGCAATATGAGGCTGTATCTTTATTCAAGAGATTTAACCTGCCTTTAAACAGACTTTGATGACTAAAATTAAAACATGAGCCTCTTGCACCAAGAGTAACGGGTATTTGCATGACAAGTAACAAGTTCATTCCCTTTCTGAGATAGCTGACCCTTTTAAGACAACAAATCTACTACTTCAGCCACAGCCCATTAGACCATATGCTGGTATCACCCATAACAATCTATGCTATTCTGACAGCCAGAATGGAAAAGAATAACCTGTTCTGTCTGACATTTTTACTGAGGGTTGCTTTCATCATATACTTTAAAGCACTGAGCAGATTCCTAAAGCTGAGTAAACACTTAATAAAAACAGGTGTGCCCAGGTATTCAAGAAGATTTGTGCAATATTTTGTTTTGTGAACTGAAAACATCAAAATTTCTAACTCTTAAGAAGTTATGAACACAAACGTTCCATTTTATCCTACCTTACACTGAAAAAAAAAGCATAAGATGACTAAGAAAATCAAACTATCATGATGTTAAATATAGTTCTTTGTTAAAGCTGTGACCAATCAGCTCCAGGACAGACCCCTGTTTAGGGCATAATACTGAACTGAGCTTCAGTTCTCTTCTTCATCATATCTTGCTTGAGTTCCTTTAATCACCATGATAAGAGGGCACACTGGGTTGTCTCAAAATGCTTTTCTGGATTTAAGAAAATTTATGTTTGGGGATTTGGTCAAAAAATTCCAAGTTACATTTAATTACCTAATGTTGCATAAACAATGAATGACATACAGCTACAGAATTCCTCAGCTCACCTAATTTGCTTGATAGCTGTGAGAGGTTGGCAAAACTACTTTCTTCCTTTACTCTTACTTTTTTTTTTTTCTACTTTAGGCTACAAGGATAGTGGTTGTTATTAGTTATGTGTTCCTAGCCCACATTCCTAGCTTCACATTTTGTTTACTATTCTGCAATTGTTAGATATTTAACACGTGGATATTTGGTATATTAGCACAATGAAAAGCAAAAAAAACCAATAACTTGAACTCCAATAACTGTAAATGTATGTTTTGTACATATATACACAGAAGATTGTGCAAGTTCAAGGTTCCTGAAAAGAGATAAAAACCTTGCAATTTCATTGTAAGTTTGGTAAGTCTGCTAAGAGCTTTCATTTGAATATTCCATTGTCCAGAAGGACATTTCATATATATCCTTACCATGACATTGAAGCATCTCTTTCCAAAAAAAACCCCCAATTACCACAAACAAAACCAAAACCCCTACAAACAACTCACACCAGAAAGATCTGTGTCAAAATGACAGTTTGATGATGCATTTACTCTTTTTATGACAATGTTATAATGGCTGACACTGTCATTAAAATAAGTGTTCTCAACAATCCACAGTCAGCTTCAGCTATGAAAGTCTCAGAATTTCTACTCCACTATTATTCACAATAGTAGTATTGATTAACCAAAAAAAACAAAACCCACAAAAATAAACAAAAAAATCCAAACAAAAAAAAAAAAAAGGAAAAAAAATAAGGAAAACAAAAATAAGGTTCCTGTGTGACCTGATCTAGGTGGATCTGCTTTGGCATGGGGGTTGGACTAGATGATCTCTAAAGGTCCCTTCCAACCCCTACCACTCTATGATTCTATGATTTATTAAGCAGTCAGTTACAAGGAAATTGTAGGATTGGCTGGCTAACAGGACTGTGAACTTGCTAATAAAAATGCCTCCTGTACTTGCACAAGTTCTTAAACCACAGATAAAAAGGCTTTTTTATCATAGCGACCAAACAAGCATGGCATACGTGTCTTAACTTTGTATGATTTAGTGTCAGAGCATCTTCCAGTTCCTGAAAGTTTGGCTAACTGGGATCTTGCACTACATAGCTTGTTGATCCTGACCCACGGACTTCCTTCAGGCTTAAATTCAGAGTTTACTCATCACCAGAGACTTGTCTGGTGATCTCTGATGTCCTGGCTGTGCTTGGCTAATCTCACTAGGTCTCCTGTTTGCCTTGCTCAGGCATTGTGAGACTTTGTTCTTGTCAGTGAGGGCACTGTTATGCTTCCCTGGTTCCCCATGATCACAGTTCCTAAATCTCTTTCCCTTGCAGAGTTACATCCAACTGTGCTGCTCCTCAGAGGACTGTCTCTATAGAAAATCTAGTATGGAAAAGATAGGTGAAATTAGCTCATCATTATACAAAAATACACTATAACAAGGTTGAGAATCTTTCTTTGAGAGAACATTCTTTCACAGTGGAGTGCTCTTTGATCTACTTTGACATTCTTATATTTCTCTCCTGCAAATGATAGTATCAGCATAGTACTAGAGTTTGAGCTCTGAGATTTGGTATTTTTACATTCTGGATACTAAAGTGTGAATACACTAGAATAAACAGAATTTAAAATCTCTGCTAAGTGGTCAGTTTCTGTCCCTCAAAACCCTCAGAATCCAGAAAACACAGAAAAAGCCCTCAAAAATCTCACACAGTCTAGATAAATGTCAAATTGTTAAGTATTTCTTGAATTCACTTTTAACTCCTAGTTATTGCACTGATATTACAGTAAAGTTTCAAAGTCAATGAAACACTGAAATATTTTAAGAGCAATGAATTTAGCAATTAAGATATCTGCAGAAATACTTCATGTTGTAGTTTAGAATGTGTTCTGAAGTTTAACAAGCCTTCCACAAGACATCTCTGAATGTTACAGGGGATCTACACAGATCTATACTTTGGGAATACAAAGCCTCCCCGTTTCATACTTGTGTTACTTGCATTGTCTAAACACATCACAACCATCAGATGGCAATATGTCCAAAAACTATGAGACTGAGAGCACTGAGGTTGAGTGTAGACTGGAGTCCAGAAGATTAGGGAATAAATGTGTCAAGACATCTAATTTTTCTACGCATGGATTTCATTTATTAAATTCTCCCTTACATATTTAGACTGTTACATTATTTGAGACATAGCTTGTGTTTTCTTTGTTTGCATCCTGAACAATAAAAATGCACAACAGTAATTAATTGTGTCAGTTGTGCTTAAAATGAGTGGAAAGACTGATTGCTGCATAGTCCAAGTCTAAGTGCTAAGGCAGTGAAAGCAACACATCTTCCTATTTGACTTTTTAAAAATAATAGAAGATTGTAGAGTCATCATATATTTGGAAGTAATAGTCCTTTCATATACTCTTAAAGTTTCTGAAATTCTTTACAGATTCCAGCAACAACAGCTGAGCTCACTTTCACTTATCAAGATACGTAGGGAACTCACAGCTTATAACAACAGTTCTGATACCCTGTGCTGCATGTTATGTAGCTGGAAAAAGTCACTAAGATTCATGTCTTGAACTATATTTTATTATGCTGGTTTCTATAAGTCAATACCAGAAATGAAATTTATATATAGATTGCATTCTTCTGATGTTATGCCTTACTAAGCCATATCTAGCAAATCTTATAAATCACTCAAATGCCCAAGGATCAATGTTGGCCCAGGTTTGAAACTATAGCAATTTTCTCCTTTAACTCTAGTTGGAGTAGAATCAATATTAAACAGACTCACAGAATCTTAAGGGTTGGAAGGGGCTTTGAAAGATCATCCAGTCCAATGCCCCTGCCAGAGCAGGCCAACAAAGACCAACACTTTGACCACTGTAATATCTCCAATTATAAAGCCATGAAGAGTGACCAAAAATCAGGGAACTAAGTCCCCTTATAAACTTTTTGAAGTGGTTAATAAAGGAAATAGCTACTGTTGTCCACATATCATCAGATATTCTTGAGAGCCCAACACAAAAATGTTTCAGTACAATTTTGTGGCTGAGAAAAGTGCCACATTACAACAGGGTCAGTCAGGAAATATGACTTATCATTTCCAGAATATTTGAAAACTCCCCACATTTTCTGTACTTGTACCTAAAGTATAAAGAAATTCAAAGAAAACATATATATTTTTTTATTAGAACATAACAGCCAACCTTGAACCACTCTGTAGCTGTACTGCACAAAGACAAGCTCTGTCTGAAGTAGCCCAGATCAAAAAAAAAGAAGAAAAATCACATGAAACAATATACTATTCCCTTTTTATAGATGATGGCCTGAGGCCCAAACACAGTAAGACCCTTAGAAATACAAAACCTTTTATCAAAGACCTCAACTGAATACAAATCTCTCTATTTAGGTCATTAACCATACTATCACTGCTCTTGCTTGTTTTTTTTTTTCTTAGGGCCAATTCTAGAGCTTTTATTTATTTCTTTACTTTTAAAGCAAAATAGAAGCTATAAAAAAGTTGCTTTTTCTGAAAAAAAAAAAGTTTAATTGAGTCTTTTTAACAATATTAACTTAGAGATACACTGTTCTGTATGCCATACTTTATTGTAATCTTAATTACCAGTATAAATCTGTTTTCTATATCTTCACTGCAATAAAAACTTCACTGCCATTAAGAACATCATTTCCATATGACACAAAATCATGATTAGAACAATCATTATCTAGCTATCTGGGAAAGAGAAGCTGTTAATATTCATACTGAATTATAAGCTTTTTACATAATCTTTGTATTGTAATGAAAGTTTCAATAGGTATGTGATATTGATTTTCCATGGTATTAAATTATTCAGATACATTTCAGTCAATACGACCTAAATTTATTCTATGGAATTATTATAATATTACTGCTTTCCACATATTTGGCACAGATTTTGATTGCTGATTAAGTGCTGTGAGTTTCCCATGGTCCCCAGTGTCCAGCTTAGGCAGTAAATGCAAGTGTTTATGCAGTATTCTAGACAGTGTAGATGTCAGTGAGTGGTGCATGAAAAATGCAGACGAAGTAGTTTTATTTTGCCAGTCTTAGGACAGCATAGATGTTTTTCTCCCTTTTACCTTGGCCCTTTTCTATGGTAGGAAGAAAGGACCTAGGTTCAACCCTAGACACAACTTTTCTTCACTTGGGATTATGGTGACACATTGTAAAATATTTCACAGGATTATAAAACTGAGGACAAGTGACCTCCAAGTGTCAGATACTTGAAAGAAACCTCCCATAGTGTCATTTGTTAGAAATCTGATACCATGACTTACTCTGAACTGAATCTAAATGAAACTATTTAGTGCTTGGATAATCTGACTTATCCCTGGTGGTGTGTTTGAACTTTATCTTATTGCAGGGGCACATCACTTAATGATGACAAAACTGCACTTCCCACTGATACCTGCTCTGCTGGCAAAAGAGCAGAATTGAACAGACTTACACCAGCTTGCCTCAGGTAATTTATTAGACTAGATATCATATTATTCTGCAAACAAATGCTATTCTGATTCTGTTAAGTTTTTCATAATAGACAGAATAATTAATAGCTATGTAAAGAAAACATTAAGCTTTTTGTACAAGTTTTCTGAAACTTCACTAAAAAACAAATTTACACTTATGTGGTCATATTTAAGAGTTACAAAAATCAAGTCAGTTAAACTCTCAGATACTCACTGAAGATAACACAGCTGTTCTGTTTCATCTATGCTAAGAACTTGATCATTAAGATTATTTTGTCATGGCCATATAAGCACATTTTGCTACAAACCTTGTTTATTTTTACTTAAGTAACACACCTTTGTTTGCTACCAGCTATTCCTTGCACTCTAAACCCTGGTGATCACATAAAAGGGAATATATTTTGAAAAATAAACACATATTCCCTGACAAAATGCCACATGTACACACACAAAAAAGAAACAAAACAAAACACAGGTAGTGACTATATTGGTATTTCCCCAACATACTTCCATTGCCATATTGTATCATTTTCAATGGAGATCATTATTTCCTAGGACTCCAGCTAACGGCATTCATCTCTACTTACCCTTTAATAAGGAAATTATCAAGTAGATAGACCTTGTAGCTGCCAGTCACAGACCTTGATAATATCTAACTATTGATTTTATGCAAGTCCACGTTAACCACATTTTGTTACACAAATATCCCTTTCTTGATGGTTCGTTGCAATTTTAAAAACTATAATCCAAAGCTACAGCTGTGGAACACATCTAGTCAGAACAAATGTGAATGTTTTGAAAACAGATTGCAGACCTTGTTTCCCTGAAGATGGGCTTATGCTATCATTTATGTCTCCTAATGGTGTCGGTATCTTAATTTGAGAGACTGCTGCTTATTCCAAAGTATCTCCAGTTCCTGTGCATATTTTCATGAATGTCTTTTATTAGTTCTTAAATTCCATTTCCCCTGTTGGTCTGCTTTTGGGACTTTGTTCATTATCTAATTTGCCTCAAATTCTGACCCCTCGTTATTGGCAGGAAACCGATTGCCCTTTATCTCTTTTGCTATTAATTGCATAGTTTGAACTGAAGGAATAAAAAGTCATCATGAAATGAAATTACACAAAGGTCAACTGTAATGATGGCTTTTATCTTCTCATGGTTTTTGTTCCAAGTTAACTGTGATTAAACCAGAAGGTGATCTAAAGACATTACTAGACCTTACTAGTGTTTGCAGGCACAGATAATTTCATACTGTCCATATTCTTGATATCATGGACTTTAGCAACGTTGAGAGTAACAGTGGATATCCAAAATGTATTGATTTTTGTTGTTGTTATTTTCAGTCATTCATTCAGGCAGAGAATGTCTAATAAAAGTTATCACAGATTAATCATTTTTCTATTATCGGAAAAAAACCCCAAGTAAACCACTCGAGAAGCAAAATCAATATCCCATGATTCCAGCAATGAACATGACTAGTTGTTTGTTATAGCAGGCAGTTTACAAATAAAGAAGAATATTTGATAAAAATTAATCTTAAAAGAAATATGAGTTTTTCAGAGGAAACTGAAAAGTCTTACATTTGTAAGATTTGTAAACAGAAAATAGGAATAAAGCTTAATGACTACAGCTTGCTGTAAAGTATCCAACAAGTCCTAAACCATTGTCATTCAAAGTTATCATCTACCTGCTAATTTGGGACTTTGGCAAATGAAAAAGTATCAACTACTTTCCACATCTTTTCTTCTTAGATTGTGAATATTCTTTACCAAAAAAAAGGAAAAAATGGCATTTGCCATTACAAGCACAATATATATGATAAAGAAGACTTGCTGAAATCATCTGAGATCTGTTGATTCCAGTCTATTCTGCAATGCATGCCTGTAACATACTTATGGACAGAGAGATGCTACAAGAAGAAAAGCTAAAATATGTTCATACTACAGAGAGCAGACTCACTCTTTCTAGATCATGTTTTTAAAGCTATCAGTCATTTCCTAAAAACTCAAATTCAAATTAAAAAAGACATAGAATAACAAAAGAAAGTTGAAGTGCTCTGCTAGACACAACAGTGTGTTTCTAAAATGCTTTAGGCATAACTTAATTGCTATAGTCATACTTTATTGTTAAACCTAAATTTGAACAGACTCCATAGAGCTAGAGGCAGGAAATTATTTTCTGGTCCTATGCAATTTAATTTCCCAGTGACCTCAGTATGGACATTGTATACGCAGCATGACAATATTTAGTCTTGAGTTACATTTCTGTCAGCATGGTATCTATCATGTAGGAATTTTGGACTGAAGTAGCTGCAAGGACAGAACCACATCACTCACTGCTGTATTTCAGTGGCTGACTTAAACCCAGATTGGATACTCTCACTACAGCCAGCGGAAATGGATGTCTTTAAAGGTCATTCACCTAAAAATGTCTCTTTTATTATAAACAATTATTTCTTATGGATCTGAAACATGGAAGCCCAGATTCTCAAATATACTTCGACATCTCACTGCCAACATCGGAAGTCCTTAGTAAGGGAGCAGAATTCTCAAGCATACAGGTGCAGCTTTGATATACTAAAGTGAATCAATTCAACATCACTTTTGCTGCATTACTGGTAAAAGGATTATTTTAAAATTTATTAAGTGTGCCTGAACATGTGTAGTTTTGTATTTTGTCATCTTACTTATTTCTTACAAAGACTTTGTTTGGATGAAATTTATTGGAACCCTACTGATCATTTTAAAACTCCAGATAAGTGGACAGATTCCAAGGCTTTCCCAACCCTTACTACTTCCAAGAAAAAGCTCCACTTATATGCCACTTCTAATTTAAGTCTTAGACAAAAAAGCATACTTGTTAGACAGTTTTTCTACCCTACCATGAGCAATTACAGCTTTTCTCACACGGCTATTAGACCATGCAAGGCTCTTGCTGAGATCTAACCAGTACATTGTAATTCCTTTAATTTTGTTTTTATGCAACTGGGATTCATGCCAATATCCTATTCCTTCTATGAAGTGCCAATACCTTAAGGGCTTTTGCTGCTTACTGTTCTCAAAGCTTTACTCAGTCACTGTGTTCTAGCACTTTCTCCTTTTTATTTTTCTAAGAATTTTTTTTCTTTTGCATTTATCTCCATTAAATTCAGATTTCTATACTATAACCCAGAACATCAGCTTCTATCTTCAGTTCCTGCAGAGAAAAAAAAAATACATACTGTAACTCAAAACAAAAGAGAAGGAAGTAACTTGTACTTGTAAACCATCCCCATGCCAAGCCAGGGCCACCTGTGAGTCACAACAAGCAGAAGGATTATCTGAAGGAAGGCCGCTCTCCCCAAGAGCCAGTATGATTACATCTGCCTATCTTGCTCAAGCTAGGAAAATATAAGCTCAAAACAGAACATCATAATGACTCTGCCATTCTATGATTCTATGACTTGATGATATCAGATGGCAAGAACTGGATGTCCTTGCCAGCTGAACTAGAGGTAACAGATAAAATTCAAAAGTGCAAAATAAGGTCACACAGTAATAAAAAAATTAATAACAAATTATTAAAAAAATGTTATGACAAAAGCTTCAGCAACAATCCAAGAACTTTGTAATCTGAAAGAACAAAGGAGATGTCTTTGAGCAACAGGGATATCAGATGAAGATTATGAACTAAAAATGAGATGCACCTTAAAAAAAATATAATAAATAAAAACAAGATAGTTAGATCTCAGGGTTTTGAGCCAGATAAGAATGATGATTTACCTGAAATAGTTTAATAATTTTTGTTCTTCAGCTTGGTTGTTGAAGAAACTAAAATAAGCTAAAGAGGTAACTTTTAGAGTGGATAATCTTACAAAGGAGGAAGTTTATTTTTTTTTTTTTAAGCAGAGTAAAATTAACATTGAGCTATAGCTTTTATTTTGAACACACAGTGCAAAGTTGTATTTGTCTATACACAGTTTAGTGTAAAAACCTGTGGGGTTGTCAGGAAAGAAGTCACAAAATACAAGCTTCAAAAATAGTTGAATTAAAAAATATCAGCACCTGGTAGATTTTCACAATGACTATCATTGAAGCACCATTAAGAATTTACTCTTCCATTCCTTTTACACTACTAAGTTCAGTGATTCTGCAGAGCCTTCATTTTCTTATGGGAAATGCTATTTCTACATTCTGCTGCTACTTTATATATAAAATTTGGCATACATTCACCTTAAAAGATGCCAGTGCTTCATGGATATGCCAAGTAAAAGAACAGAACAAACAAAAGGACAGGAAGCTGGTCAAAATTTGTCATGCATAAATGGCATTAAGGTTCAAATGTCTATATCAGCTGATATGAAGCAGGTATTTCTTTTCTAATGCAATTTAAAATTCCAGTCCAAAAGAGACCTATAATCCTTGAATCAATGAATTGTAATAATGATCTGTTAATAACTACTCAGTAAACTGTCTTCCGATTTAAAGTTTAGTACTTGATACAGAAAAGGCTCCTCTAATGCTATCAAGGAGCTCAAAACAAAAAAGGAGAGCAAGAGCTCACTTGATCAAGGAATAATAAGCAATTTGAAATTATTCCTGTTGCACTTCATTGTGGCTAATCCTAATAGCTTACATATTATCTTTTGCAGAGGGCTAACAGCAGGATATCTATTGGCAGCCATCAGTATTTGCAAGAGCCTTTTCCCAAAACTCAACAGGTAAAAAAAAAAGAAAAAGAAAGAAAAGTGCTTTTAACACTAAAAATTATGTCTGTCTACTACTGTCAGCAGCCACACAGAACATTTGATCTCAGCATAAACACCAGATGATAGCTCATTCTGCCCTTGAAATGCAGATGAAATGATGTAAGTGCATGCAGTACTCTTCCTTTTCAAGCATGCCAGCAAACTCAGTAGAGATTTTTAAAGGCACATTCTGGGTTACTATGACTTCAGCAGTCTCTGTGGATGTTTCAAATTTATTTTTTCATTTTCTTCCAGCAAGAAATGCAGGTGTCAGGTAAGTAGTAGCACATGATACTAATGATAACTTTCTGAGTACACAGTTAAGTGGCAGCAGGCTTCTAATTGAACTAGTAATCATACTCTTTTGGACATAAAAGGAAGGCAAGCTATTTACATCTTACATTAAGCTTGCTGAGTTTTGTTCTGAATGGCTTCTCACTGTATTTTCTGTATCTTCCTCCATTTTTTTTTGTGTGGTCTGTAGAATCCTCTTGAACATGTAGGGTATTGCATTCCCACATAATGAAAGACCAGAAAAAAATATTTGCTTAAAACTGTAGAAAGCCTGCCCAAGACAGCCACATCCTAATTTTTGGGACCATGTGAAAGTGTTATGAATTGGACATGAATTGGATTTTTTCTGACATAAATTTGAGATAATGGAAATGCACCATATCTTATTTATTCATATTTTTACATACTGAGCTTTCTCAATGCAAGCATGATACAGGATGATAGCTACTCAGAGTTAACCATTTGTGGCACAAAAAACAACTGCAGAGCCACGATGCTGCAACTGGAATTGTACTATAGTGCAATGGTTTTTAAGTTGTCACAAATGCAAGGATTTTCTTCAGTTTATAAGCAACTCTGAGGGTCCTTTTTTAAAAAATAATATAAAAAAACCCCTCCTACTGAGTCTTATTTACTCTACAGTGAAATGCTACTGAAGTACCAAAATTACTATATTTAACATAGAACTGCTGAGATACACTGATGGTTATTTTCTGACCAGATAGAAATAATTGCCTTTGATTAGTCAATATGCAACTGAATCCAACAAGGCACTGTACAGTGTCAGTGAATGCACAGTATGCAAAGCAACTGCACAGCTGCTTCAAATAACAACAAAAAAGAAAAAGTACTAACGTTAGTTTGGTTTTCCACATTAAAGCAACATTTCAAATGTTATTAAAAGCCATTACAGTTCGGTCAAACAGTTCCTTTTGAGTTCAGTGGACCTCAGATGAGGCCTCTGGGGAAAGAAATGAAAGTTTGATAAGGTTTACAAAAGATAGTTTTGATGAAAAATGAAATTTTTAAGAAGAAATTAAGACAAAAATATTTGAGTGCACTTACATCTATTATGGCACTGGTTCCTATGAACTACAGTAAATTGCACTGTCAGAAATGAAATTAATAATGGTAAGAGATTTCAAAATATAATGGTCTTAAAGAACCTAATTGAGAAATATCATTAAGACAGCTCCCGTGATGAACACCTGCTAGAGACTGCACAGTGCACTTCTGAACACTTGAGTTTGGAAACATTATTTTTGTGCTAATTAACAAACTTTGGTCTGGGGTAGCAGGTGTGAGATTGCTACCATTTGAGATTTTTGGCTCTGTTTTCTTAAACAAATAATGTACAACTTCACAGAGAATGAAAGCGAACTTGGTTTATGAAGCACCAGTCTCTCAGTGATGCTGAGAGAAGGGTTACAGGGTAGCCACATAAACACAAAGATTAGTTTCATTTCACCACTTTCTTTTTGTTGCATGGACTAAGCATATGAAAAGGTGAGACTAAGCAGATATATGTGAATAATGATAACTTGAGTTAGACAGATATTGTATGAGTTCCCAGTCCTGTCTATAAAATCAACACTAGAAACTTTTAACTACCTATTTACTCATAAGAATCCACTTTGCAAATTGAGCAGATGGGGAACAAAGGGATTAGAGTTGAATTTCTGCTGAGTCACAGGGCTCTTCCATGATGCTCAGGTAGTCACTTAAGCTTTTTTACTCAAAATTACCTAAGGGATTACAAATTAAATTAAATGCTGCAATTACCTATCTGTATAAAGTTTCTTCCAGTTTTCTGGATCACAATGATTGTGTAAGTTTTACAGCATTTCTGAGCTACATCAAAGTTTTGGAGACTCTCTAAAGACATAATTCTCAAAAAGCACCAACACTAGGGCAGCTACATCAAGGAGGATGAGCAGGACTGAAGCACAGGCTGTGCCTTCACCAACTGGCACCATCCATCTGAGCCTGATCATGGCAGATCATCCTAGACGCAGTGAGAGGATAGATGAGGGAGTCCAGTCAGAGGCAGCAGTAGACAGCACTGGAGACAAGGCTACAGTGTAGGTCTGTAATCCATACGGGAGACAGAGACAGGCAGATACACCTATGACATGGTCAGAAGCCGCAGACCTGTGCTCCAAAAGGATATCCTAGATGAAGTGTATGGGAAGGAAAGTGGGGGCAGGAGAAATATACACAACACAGGCTTCAGAAGTCCAGGCAAATGTGTTTCAGAAGTGAAATGAGTTAAATAGTTACAATCTAGTCCAATTTGCTCTTTATCAACATAAAAGAAAGCTAGTCCAATTGTCAGGCTGCCCAGGAGACAGACAGTAATGAGATGACAAGAGCTTGGCTGGACTAAAGTGAGCCCTGTTGGCAAAGCTGTATGGAAAAGCTTGAAGAGCACCTGCTCCCATCATGCTTGGTTCTAGCTGCCAGACCCAGCTTCACAAAATTTTTACACACAAATTTTTTCCCTGAAATGAATAAAAACATCACATAAAATATGTCCAAGGTAGTGTGTTTCTTTTAAATACGTAAAGCAGCAGAAGGAATCTATAGGAAAAATCAAGAAGTTTAAACACAAAACAAAAAGCCACAAAACACAGCTAACAAAATACTTCTATGAATTTATAACAGAACAACAGAAAGGTAGCAGAAAAATATAATCCAAGGAGACCTAAATTCTTCTGGCACAGCCTACCATGTAGCAGCTTAGTAAATTTTAGAGAAACTGTGCAGAAGACTTAACAAAGAATGCTTTGAATTAATGGCACTTCATACCCTCTCTGGATCCATGGGCAGCACTTTCTGTACATCAAAAACACGGCCAAAAATTATTAACTGATGTAAAAAAGAAAACAAGGCTCTGGACTTGTATGGGTGACTTCAATTGCCATCAAATCTTCATCGTCTATAAGCCTGTGATTTCCCTGACTACCTGTATCATTTACTCTAATTACTACTAGGCATTGGGACCAGCTGTACAGATCTTGTACTCTTTCCCTATCCTCATAGCCACTGTATTTTTCGGTTTTGTTTTCTCCATTATCTTCACATGTTTGTTTTTCGACTTTTTCCATTGTTCCTCTGTCCTCTCGGGATCCTTGTACAAACCCAAATCTTCCAATTAGTCTCTCTCTTTTTATGTTATGAAAGTGCAAATGGGAGAGATGAAAAGGTGTCATCGGAAGCAAAAAACAAAACTCAATATGTATTTAGGTATTAATCTGACTACACTGAAGTGACATCTTTGCTACGTGGATATGTCCAAAAGCTTAGGCAATAACTTCTATCTGACCACACACAAGAACATTTTGATAAGACTGCACTGTCAGAAGGTTTATTATTTTGAACATACTTAGGTTTGCTAGGCTAGATATGTGGATACATACATGCCACTTTTATTACTACATGCTAATTCAAAAAGATGTTGGGTTAGTCATACCTATATCTATATTGGTTACTACATTCTTAAGCCTCCATGAACACACTGTGGAGAAAAAATATATATGGAAAACATATTATGTTTCTCCAATTCCAGCTCTATCAGTATTCAATACAGATCTTGGGCAGCAAAACTATTATGGTTTATGAAGAAATGAAATTATTTTTTAATGTGAGAAGCAGAAGAAAATGGAATTGTAAAGCTCTTTTTGCTGCAATAATAGTTTTAATGATTTGTCCCCTTTAAAATTTATCACTGACAAACTTAAGAGCAGTTTTTATAAGCTATTCATATTATCTGTCTAGTCCTCTCAAGGAATTGTCCTTAGCTCAGCTTTTGGATACACGAGAGGGAAGACAGGCTTAGCAGAGTAATGGTACCATTAATTATTGTAATTAATGCAAATTATGCAAAACCAGTAGAACTCAATTACCAAAGAAATAATAACCTTTGAACTAAAAACACAATAGTAAATGCAGAAGTTCAACTTCTAATGGTTTAACTGTGGCGGAAAGAATGCTGAGCAGAGTGTTTAGATTTGGTTCTACATGTGAAGACTGTTTATAAAAAGCTGCATAAGTTTAGAGAGTGGAACATAACATATGGAAGATAATATAAGGAATGGTAGTATATGAAACTGTTTCCACACAGAAAAATTCTCTTTAACCATTTACTTTATAGGATTTGATACTGCTCCTTAAACCAGCTGCTTTAAAAATAGTGCACCATGGGTTTCTCACAGGGGATAACAGTCTAGCTGGATGCTCCTTTTTGAAAGGAAACTACATTCTCCCTTGTTTTACACCAGTAAAGTAGAAAAATACTTACACAATCACTAGAATTCCATAAAGCCATAGCTCCATGCACAACATACCAAATATGTCACTATTCTGAGGCTTGTTGATGCAGAAACATGCTTGCAATCCTAATCCTAAATCCTTACACACTTTAGTCTCAGTTAAGGGGTTAGGAGTTTGGGGTTTTCAGTATTTATATTATTAGTAATACAAATACTATAATGGTAGAATTGAAATGGTCAGTAAAATTTTGCACAAAATCACAGAGTTCATGAAACTCTCCTCATGTTATTGAAATAAAAGAGTTCTGGAATTTATGTCAAAGAACTGAAATTTCACCAAGTGTTGTTTTCAAACCCAAGATGAGGGATCTTTTAGATTCACAGCTTTCAGTTTCAAAGCTCTTCTTGTACCTTTGTCCTTATTTCTGGAAACCTATTATTTGGCTGAATAATAGGAAGGATTGTGCTATACTATATGAGTAAACGAACCACTTTAGGACATTTGAAAAATCAGCTCTTAAAAGCAAAACAAATTTTCACTTCTGTACTATCAGATAGGAAATAACCATCTTAGGAGAATGGTATTCTTATTTTCAAGTAGTGCATGATCTTGAGTGTGCCAGTTTATGCAAATTTTAAATATGTAATGTAACTGTGGAGTTCTCATGCATTTCTTTTATGAATCCTCCAGAGCTCTCCAATTCAATTATGTTGTTCAACAGTCTGTCTCAAATATGAATTATGTGTGGTACTAAAAAGGAAGTAATTCATATGTTTCATTTTACTTTGCTCTCATAAGATAGCTTTCTTTGGAATAAAGAATAACAGGAATGTTTCATACCACACCTTGTAGATTTCCATTTTAAAATTAAGACTTGCCTTGGTGTCATATATCTTATATGATTATATTGTGTCAAATGTGTGAAATCAAAGATGTTTCTTTAGAGAGGGTACCATTTAAATTCACCTTGTCATCTACTTGTATGCCATGTAATATAGGTGCCTTTCCCTGCAATTCAGGAGATAATGGCTCACTTCAATTAAAAATACAGCTGCTGTTTATCTGAAGAACAAAACTACAAAGCTTTAACTGTTGTTTTAAAGTATGTGTTAAATGATGATCAAACACTGTAAAATACCAGATAGCCTAAAAAACTGACAGCTGTGAATATTACTAAGGTTCTTTGGAGAATCATTGAAGGACAACTGGGATAATAATGTTAGTAAAACATACTTCCATTCTATGATTCTTTTCTAGAGAAAAATATAAATGTTTAGGTAATGTATATTTTTAAATAAAATACTGTGTGTATATCTGTATATATATAAATGGAGATACAGGTTAAAAATATATTGATTAGCTACATGCTTATTTTAAGACACAGATTACTTACAAAGAAGAGAAACGGGGACAATGTTGTTGATGGTAAGCCAGTCCTGGAGATGGGGTTTGCCAGTAGCTGCCTGTAAGAAAATCGATCAACTTTGAAATTTATTGTTATGCATTAAAAAAAAAATAAGAGGAAAAGTTAAAGGCTTGATTCTATGACTTGTTTGAAAGTTGGATTGCACCTTTGTGGCATGTTTTTTCCTTGTATTGACTTCAGAAGATCTTGTGTTAAGCTCTGTGGGTACAGTTTTATGCCACTTTGAAATCAATGGGATCGTTCACTTCCCTAAATCCAATCATGACTGTGTTTGCAAGATCATTACCCAAGTCTTCTGTTAAATGCTTCATACAGTACTTTATAAATTTTATTTTAACTGCCTCTCTAAGTGAGATTCAATGCAGACTCGTTTTGGTTTGAACAGAGGTTCAAAAATGCTCATTTTATAACATGCAGATTTTTGTAAACATTTTTGTGCCACTGTGTATTCATCACATCACTTCGTGAAACAGATTTTTTTTTTAGAATCTTATTTGGTTTTTTTGGTTGGTTGTTTGGAGCTTTTTTTTCCCCCTCAATAAGAGAAGTTTAGAAGCCATGAAAAGAAAACTTACAATTGGCTTATTTGAGAAAACTAACTGAATAGCCAGCCTTGGAACACTGAGTTCAGACATTGCCAGTGCAGTAAGTGAAAGTGAAACCAGAGTAAATGACTGGGTGGAAAAACGCCAGAATAAGATGCTTGTTGGTCTGTAATGGTAGGTATTACTCCTTATAACTAACTTCCAAAATTGCTTCCATGTATCTTTTCTCTTTGTAGGATTCAATTTTCTTATTTTACTTTATTGCATGTTTGACTTTTGCCTTTCTAAGGCCATAAACAAGTTTCTGTATCTTGAGCTGTAATCATACAACAAATAAAAGGTGAACAGTAGCACTCATGCTAGCATTCATTCAGCTAGCACAAACAATAACTACCAACTAGACACATCCCTTACAACCCAGGCAAAACCAAGCATCCTAAACCAGCAGCCTCAAGATTGATCAGTAATACCTTTACTACTGCTGTTAATCATGCTTCCTACCTCCACTTTAACATGCTTATGCCAACATGTACTGCAATTACATTATTTAGCTGAGCTTCACGTCTGACAAAAACATGCATAACTAGGTTCATCACCTTTTTTATGTTTCCACATGACAAAAAATAGTGAACTAAACTCCTCAAATCATGAAGTCATCTTAGAAATGACTAAATACATACATGCTTTGTAAAATGATGTGCTCCTAAGAATATAAAAGTTTAAAAGATAGTTTTAAAAATGCATTATTAAAGTTACTGCTCTTTTCGTCAATTTATGCCAATAACAGTTCTTGGAACATGTGTTCATAATGGCAGAAACAGGATTTTGGAACAGAAAAATCAGGCAGAAGAACTGTTTCAATGGAAGACAGCTATGGCCCTGTTATCCATTTTTATTAGGTGTTCTACTGTCAACGTACATCAACTGTTCACGAAAGGTGGTGGCCAAGCAGCTGATCTTTGCACAGCCTCAGCCATAGCTGGCACTGCTGCTGTAGCTTCCACCAAGGACTAATTCAGGGTGTGAGTAACAGTGCTGACTATTAAGCAGTTGGAAGTCTCACAATATAAACCTCTTACAAGATCTGTTGCTGTAATTCTTATAACTTTGCTTTCCCTGCTGAGAGCTCTAAAACTCATCTTTGCACATTCCTGTATGTTTAAGCCCCCAATACAAATCCAGACCAGGTAAATAATAAATACATATATGTAAAAGTAAAGGCCACCCAGCAGCAGCTCATTATGTCAGAAGTCACATGAAAATTGCTTTTTATATGTCTGATCTTATTTAGTGTGACAAATCTAAATTCAATTTGGTGAGAAATGTTTGCTCAGTTCCTGTGAAAGAGGATATTTGATCTGAACTCTGGAACACTGAGAATAATTAGAGCAACACTGTATTTGGGGATTTTTTAATAACTTTGACTTTATCTAAGTATCTGTGAAAAAGTAGTAACGTGTGATACATCTTAAATCCTATGGAAAATATTTTTATTACTATTATGTTGTATTTTATCCTTAATTTTGACAAATAAATTTATTTCACAAATTCATTGTATGGTGACTTATACCCATAACCTGGCAATACCCAATGCTGACTGCCTTGATTTACAGCTGACAGGCCTAAAACCTATAGATATTTATGTATGCTCACTGTGTCTATTATAAAACTTATAGCTTTTGCAGGAACTGAGTAACTTTTCTTTCATCTTTTTATATGAATAATTTGGCTTAGACTTCCACATGTTCTTCCCTGATGCCACTCTGAATTATCAACAATCACAATGTCAGTTTATATTGTTGTGGTAGGTTTCAAAAGATGTCAGAGAAGAGAGCTGCCAACATTTCTTTAATAAAAGATCAGCACTTTGGGAATGAAGAAAATTTCCTGCTTAAGCAATCTCTGATTAATTAATTCCAGAGACAAAATCAGTCCCTGAAAGCAGAGAATTTTGTACTGAACTGTACATTGCTTTGACACCTTTGTTTTACTGACAATAAGTTAAAATAATACACAAATATGCTTGGGCTGTACCCTGAAGGAACAAAGCTGCTCTATCCTTCAGGAAGAGTATTTCTAAAAACCTGGAAAGCCGCTACCAGTCAGCCATGAACACTGTCTGGAGCAGTCATACTGCTCTGTCTTTCTTCCATTCTTAAGAGTTCCTTGATGTATTTGTGAAGTTAAAGACAGAGGGTAGCTCTGGGCTGGAGAAGGAAATGCAAGTATTCTGTAGACATTTAGGGCTTTGATTCTATGACTTTCTGATTAATCTGAAGGACTGCAACATTTCAGAGATCCATGGTCTGAACTATTTAATTCTGATTTCTTGACGTTACACAGATTGTATGAGGATTCCACCTCTGCCAGACAACTTTATTCTTACTTGTAATGAACTAGGAAAACATTTCTATTTCACCACTCTTTGGTCAAATCATCTTTACATTAGTGGATGAGCTTGTTCTTTTTTTAATTTTCCCTTCAATTGCCATTTTTTGGCAGCACGGACATAGTACTGAATTATCTACCATTAGCAACATAGAGATGCTGTTTGGGACAAGGGAAGAGCTTGAAATATTTAACTTCTGCCGCTGTCTACATTTATTGTCTTAACAAACTGTTATTTCCCTGTTTCTGTACTCATAATTCAGTGTGAATTAGTGAATTTGGTACCTGGTGCAACCCATTATCGTAGATAAAACTACCTGTTTCTCAATGGACTGAGAGACTGAAACCAGTGTCTATAACATCCTTACAAACCAACACACTTTCCCAATTGCAGGCATATTTTGATTAATGTGGAACAACAAAAATTGTGCAGTGAGATGCAAGTATATTAATATGGGTCACGAAACTACACATAATACCAATCTTTTTTCAATAGCTTGCTTACAACCTTGTATGATTAGAGTAGCCTGCATACCATATTTTAACCTACATCCTTCATGTGATATTCCTAACAGCAAAATTTGGTATACTCTAATTACGTAGCATGTATACAAGTACTATAGCTACCTCTTTAGAGCTAAGCCTTTAATCTACCTTCTAAAATAGAAATGCTATTAATCAGAACCAGACCTGCTGAACTGGTAACAGAAATCTTCAGTGTCTTCCAAGCATTTTAGTTTAATTTTAGTGATATGAGACCCAGTTTGTAAAGATCTAGTGAGAACAGGGATTAACCCAGTCAAAAGCAAAATAGTAATACTCTCCTGTTCCCAGAAAGGACCTAGGCTTTTAAGGTTTCTTACAATTTGGGAAAATCTGCTACTTTGCAGAACTTATGTCCTGGGAACACTCAGCTGTAAATGCAATGAAGTTTTCTCATTTTTCACCTACTGTGGATCTGATTCTCTTCTCTGCATGTGTCATGTACATATTTGAGTTTGAGTATATTATTAGTGTTACTACTATGTCTCAAAAATACACCAGTAAATGGAATGAAAACCAAACACTTTTCAGTTTCTTCACTTCTGCACTGGGGCGGGGGAATATAATGGGGATAATGTACTGTCAGAGCCTAATTTAAAATGAGGGAAAGTGATAGCAAATTCCAATGAAACTATTCATCAAGTTCACTCTTTATTCCATTTAGCAGCATCTAATGTAAAGCACAAATATTTAGCTGACGTTGCTGTGCTGTTGTTCATCTCTCATGAGGCTTCAAACTATGCTTCTGATAAAAACAATGCTATCATTAGGAACCTGGCAGCTATGTAGCTTTCCGATATATCTTTTCTTCCATTGTCTCTTCATACAGACTGCAGACTCACTACTGCATAGTAATATTAACCTCTCTGACTGAGGCAGTGTTAAAAAAAAAACCCCAAAAAACAAAACAAAACTAGACAACAGAAATGTTTCAGAGTAAAGCCATACTAAAACAAGTAAAAAAACCTCTTATTGCCAAATTTAACTGCAAATAATCAATCTTGAAGAATCACCACATGTTGCTCACAAAATGAAGTTCATTTACAAGTAGATGTATCTTTTAGATAGGTATTTTGCTAATATGAAGAAATGCACAACTTTTAGTGTCTGGACAACTTATATTCTGTTACTTAAAACCAGTTGAAAATATTACTCTTTCTATGCATAAGGTATCATGAGCTCAGCCTTATCAATTTTGTACTTTTTCTTCCCTGACATTTGATACTGAAATAGTCAAGGTGTTAAAAAGCAACATATATGAAGATAAAGACTAAAATAATGGTCCAAGAGCTCACTTGATAAAAATCAGTGAATCTATCTCACTTAAACCAAAATTTCTAATAAAGTCACTGATGGCTTCAGAGGATCTCTAGTCTAGTACTATACCACAGTCATGTTGTCATAGAAACAAGAAGAGGTTCAGGATCATTTGGCATTTTATGAAGACATTTTAAAGCTATTTTATATACAGACAAAATGGGAACTCTAAGGTACTTGTCCAATTTTCCAATTAAATAAGTCAATACCAGAAATTCAAACATCTATTTCTACTTTGTCTCTAAAAGTAATGTAATAACTAAGGATGAGCAAATATCATTATCACCTGATGCTATTCTTCACTATTATTTAATTCAGCTGCATAATATATGTAACACACAAAAAAGAATAGCCAGTTAAATACAAAGTGAATTAGAGGTTTTCTGTCAATCTGGAATACAGTTTGATATTAAGTAGGAATAAAAAACCAAAACAGTTGGTACAGAGCACATAAATATTTTTAGGTGTGAGAATAAATGCTGTGCACAGATTCATATTAAAGTGATTTATACATTACCTTAAATCTATCTTGGTAAGTAAACTTTAAAAAGATATATGTATGAAATTATTCTATAGCTAGATTTAGTTGTTGTTGTTGTTGTTAAATTAGAATATTGAAAGCAAAATATTTCATTAACTCAGAAAACAAATGAAAATAACAAAATGTTCAAGTCTACTGTAATATCTGCTGTTAGAACAATTGTTGGTGTAACAATATAATGTTACTGGTGGAACACAGATTACTGGAAAACTGTATCTTGACTGATTATATATCACAAGTACAACTTCAAAATGACTATCTTTTATCTAATTCCTTGAAGGAAAAGATATAATGTGCATACACACAGACATTCAGACACTTATGTGGTGAAGAACAAAATATTTAAGGCAAAAATATTTATATCGTCTCACATTTCTATGTGCACCACAGCCAAGTAGTAAGATACTTGTATTGTAGTTGAGACCATACTCATACATGTAAGCATCTGTATTAGAGAAAAAAGTGAGCATGAGCAACATGCTTACAAGTACGTTCTTAATAGTCAACTGGATAGTCTCAACCCTTCTAAACTGATAATGCAATATTATTGTTTATATGTGTGGAGTGTTTGATTTGGTACAAATAAACTTGATTCCATTGCAGAATTATTTATGAGGAAAGACTGATAGAGAAGATTTTTAAACTAGGGAAGAGGTGAAATCTGATAGATACTTTAAATCTGATATTTTAAATCTGAATACAATACCATATAAAAAGACAGTCTCAGAGGAAGGATATTTAATTTTTTTAAGTCAAAAAGCTCTATTTTATTCTTGCAGAAGTACCTGAAGAGTCAGTAGACAAAATAACAGTAAAATAGAAAAAGTGTAAATCTGGAAAAAACAGAAATGACTTTTCAAAGCTAGAACATTGTTTAAAGGATGGGAAAATGGCTTGATATTGCTTTAAATATTAAATATTTCAAAAGCAGGCTAATTAATAATGCTTACAAAGGCAGTTTTCCATGTTCCTTTTCACAGCATCTACATTGTCACACTGGATCAGAATAACACCATGCAATAGAGCATTACTTTACAATGTACTTTTTCTGAAATGACACAAGATCTAATGTATTGTATACAAAATGAAAAAATAACTCCATTACATTTTGCCAACTAGTTCTTGTGTGTGCAGTGTGAGGATAGAAATTGTCCCTAGAGCATTTTCAGATTTTCAACAACACTTTTAATCTCTTTTTATTCCATAAGAGATTATATCTGCAATATCATCTTGCATTAATTTTAAACTAATCTTCTTTAGTAAGTTCATATTTACTACAGAAAAATAATGCATTTGTGTATAAGAATGAGCTTGTTCTCAGGTGTTCTTACAGGTACTACATCAACTTGAATTTCAAAAGACAAGATAGCATCAGGACTTGAAGTAGAACATGGCAATTTTTGCTGTAAAGCTTCTAAAACTTCTACCACTTTACCCCTTTACTCTCGGCTCTCCACTTCTGTAAATACAAAGTTATACCCTTGTAATTTTTCCATACATTTAACTACAATTCTTTCTCTAGTTTTTCCGTTCTTCATTTTCTCAGATGGAAACTTTTGATGGAGCTTTCCAATAATTTCCACTTCTATTGGTTCTCCCGTTCTTCCCTTCCAGATGGAATCTATATGGAATCTTTCTTTGTACCTTTCATTTTTGCATCTTTAATGTGATCTCATTCACTAATGTATTGCAGTATAATAACCTTGCTATGCAGGTGAAAAATGAGATAATATATACAGCAAAGAAGTAATTTGAAATTTTTTTGTTTGTTTTCTTGTTTTATAGAACCTTTCTTTTCTCCTGTAAAACTTGCTTTGACATTCTAAGGACTCACTCATGCACTCTGAATTCCCTGGATGCGTGCTTTACATCATAACCAAAACGATTATTGAAAATTATTAAGATTTATTGAATCCTTAATTTATTTTGTTAAGATTTATTCCAGCAGATGCTGGAAATTCTAACACTGGATCTTTCCTGCACCTCTGTGCTCTGGGAACTTTGTTCAACTGAGGGGAAACTGTAGAGACTGGTTGTTGGGGGTTGCACATTATGTAATGTGACCAAGTCAATCTTAGATGCCTCATTCCAGGTAAGCACACGTTCTCTTCTCCATTCCACTTTTTTTTTCCAATTGTCTCTCTACAGCATTGTCCCTCAAGGCTAATTATATGGATGAGCTTCATAGAAGCAAACTGCCTGCCACAAGCAAGACTGTCTCTCTACTCATGCTATCAAACAAGGCAACTCTTCATGAACAATGAAAAGTCTACTCCCAACAATTACATTGGAACTAATGTATTCGTACTCTGTGCAAATCTGCTTTCTCAATTCTTGTTTCGAAGGATAACCTCAAAACATCTGTAATGACTTCCTGCCTTTTGATTTTTCATTAGACTTATTTTGCTTCTTAAAGAAATGTGAGAATATAGAATTGTTGCACAATTTGGAGTTCACTTTTCAAATGACGTCCATATCACATTCACAGAGGAAATGCAGAATGTGCTCAAGAGCCACTTTTGTTGATGTTAATCTGGCTTCATATTAAAGGTCTTGAAGAGTACCAAAGGAGCACGAATATAATTTAAAAACCTTTTATATTATAGTTTTAATTTTCTTACTTTTGGCTGACATACTTGCAGCTAGAGCTTGCCTGCTAGATGTGCAGTTATTTACTCTGTAAGTATGAAATGGTAATAAATGCTGAGATGGGAGTGGAAATCCAATGCTTTTACCTTAAATATGCAGGATATGTGAATCATTTCCACATCTAAGAGAACTTCAAAGCTACACTAACCTCTGTAGACGGCAATCTAAGCAAAGGACTTGATGACTAGCACAACAACATACTATGTAGTATTCCATTTCAGGAAGGGAGGATAATTTCCAAACTTTCATCTGGACTGTGCTTGATTGGGAAGGTAAAGTAAGAAGAAAAAAAAAAACCCAATAATAAAATAATAGGGTAGAAAGGAAAATTCTTTATAAATTTCACATTTTGTATAATATAGAGACTTAAAGCCTTGAAATTTCAGCTGTTGTACAGGACAGGTTATTAAAGTATCAGCAGTTGATTTCCTTTTAATTCTACCTCACTGCGTCTCACAGAGTTACAACTGCAAATAAGCATCCAGTAAAACCTTTATACTCTCTATTACCATATTGCTTGCCCATTCTTCAAAGCACCAAAGAAAATCAGGAATTTCATCTATACTTATAAATATGCCCACCCACCTCTGATTTCAAGATACTCATTGACATGAACCATACTCATAGAGAAGGTTTGTTATTTCAAGAACAGCTAATGATACCAGGATATTTTCCCTCTAAATGTTCAATGTGGTGTTTTAAAAAGTTAGATATATATAAAATATAGACTATTTTAATAGCTGCCTAAATATAAACAAAAGATCATCATTTTTTCTTGATTTGTGTTCGTACCATACACTTCTATTAAATTCTATTTTGCCTATATGATGCTGGAAGATCTTTTGCTATAGGTGGTTTTCATTGAAATTTGGGGGGTGATACATGAGGGGAATATAACTTTTTCTAGGAAAACATATCAGAGTATGACATAATGTATTCAAGTGTTGCTATGACTTTAACCTTCTATAGACTTAAAACTTGGAATCTGTGGGCAAGCTCAGAGTTTAACACAGAGTACTGCTTGGTGTTTTTGTTTCCCAGTTACCTAGTTGTTAATGGTGACACCAGTGCTTGCTTCCTTTTATCAACACTGATGTGCAGTATCCATAAAATCTGTGTTTTAGTAAATTGTTAAGAGTTTCATATATAACACCAGTTCTTAATCTAATTAATTTTGCAATTTTACAAAGAGAGAAACGTGGTACTTCTTGCTTACTGTTGGAAATGTTAATATCCAAATCACAGAAAGACCTGAATTTCTTCTCAAAATACAATCCCTTTATGTAGCTCATTCTTTGACACTTCAGACTGACACTACAGTTTGTGTATATTCAGTACATTTTATGCTACAAACATTTTATGAATATTTATTCAAGAGTGACAGTTTCCATTACAGATATGACAGTATTTTAAAAGTGGTTTTGCTTTTTGTGTTAATCAAACCAAGATCATGAAGACTGATGATTAAAATGGATGATAAAAATAAATACTGCAAGAGCAAAATTGCTAATGAACTTTGATATAACACATGCTACTGAAAATTCATTTTCTTTTACAGAGAAAGTACAAATATAAGATGTAATGGTGTACAGTATATGAACAGCCAGTAACATACAATTTTACTATCCCTATTATAGTTCAGTATTTCACATAGTGTGCATTAAGTGAAAACTGAAGATCTCAAAAAGAGACACTTCTGAATCAGGCCAGAGATTAATTTTGAATCACATCATATCAAAGACAAAACCCAGGCAGAACAATATAAGAATGTGTCATCTTGAAAAAAAATGAAAAAGCAGCAAGTCATGAAGCACTACAATTACTGAAAGTCCTTTACACAGGAATGAATTAGAGCCTGCTCTGCATCACATACGCACAGGCTCATCTACCACCTGACATTTTTCAACAAGTCATGGTCATTCTCGTGTTGATATCTGTTCTTTACTAGGTGGCTCTTAATCTGCTTCTATCACTGGCCATTTTACTTAGCCTTCCTCTTGTCTTTGCCTCTAGTCTCTTGGCTGTTCTAAAGACTCCGGAGTGACAGAAGTCCTGCCACATCTAAACCGCCCCATTGTTTTTTCTTGTCAACTCCCTCACAGATTTTCTACCTCCAGAGGAGCTCAAAAAGCTAAAGCTCAGTTGTTGCTGTTCAAAAAGGCTATTCATCCAGATGGATTTCTAAATAGTCTTAGATTAACTGCTTTCCAAGTGAGTGGAAACTGATATAGATCTTTACCCTTAAACTATGAGATTTTATTCAAGTCTATGGTGCAAAGCCAGAGAGGTATGTAGAAAGGAAGTAATGCATCTGAGATTCTGGCTAGGAGACAGATAGCCTTATGTTAATATACATGTTAATGCATAAATACAGAATTGGGGTTCCAGCATCCATATATGCTGAAAACAAAGAACTGAACCTGCTCATTTCTGTTTAGCCTGACTGAACTATGGTTTTTCATCTGCTTTTCCACCTTTACAGTTAGAACTGGAATGGATCTCTACTGTTCTGATTTGAGAGTGACATTTGTTATTAGTTGCTGTGTCCTATATGCCTCAATTTATGAAAAGGAAATAGTGTATAGAAGCAAATACAGCTACTGATGAGATGTCTATGCATCTACTGCAGATTCAAAAGATAAGGGAGTTCTTTGGCTGCAGTGATTTCTAATATGCATGCCAATGTCTTAATCCTAATTATTAACTATAATCTTCCATGAGAGTAGTGACTATATCTTCCATCAATATGTCTAGACATGAAGATATTTGGGTGTCTAACTCTACTTCTGATGGATAAGAGGACTAAGCAGCTTAATGAGTTTGAAATCTCAGTGTAGGCATTTAGCAAATCAGCCCGCAGTGAGCTTCAAGTTTGCTTTTACAAAACTTGCAGAACAGGAAAAAGGAGGAAAAACTGCTTTGAACAAGTATAGATTTCTTAGCATTTTCATAAGTTTTCAGAGGAAAAGAGCACAAGAGGTAGTGAAGAATGCTATATCTGACATGGGAATACAGGGAGAATTTGGATTGACTGACTGTTATCAGAACTTTTTATTTGGGTAGCATATTGGGGTTAGTGATCCTATTTACAAAAGGTATCAGGGGATCACACTTGGTACAGATCTTTTGAATTGATATAGACTAGCTGATCCAAAAGATAGTATAAACAGAGGCTCAGAGTAACCTGACATCACACTGAGACAGTAGATGAATACTTCAGGGGGTAGTCATTTGCAATTCCTGTGGCATTTGTTATTCAAATATTGACACATCTTAATCACGGTTCATTTGGGTGTATCTCCTATCCTGATGTCATGACAAAGTGTTGTTCAAGATACTGCAGCTAGCTCAACAGTATCATAGTAGTGTAAATCCATAGAGATGAATATAAGTATACTTGTCAGAGAGCAGCTGCAACTAGATGAAGGTGTTCTGTCTATACTAAATAGCTCTTCTAAGAAGTCTTTAATAGGTATGACTTGTTTTCCTACAAGGATAAAAGCAATAAGCATGCAGATCCTTGATTTTTCTTCATCTGACTTTTGCCTGCAACATTCAACAGCAGTAACATCCTATGACCAAAATATCATTCTTTACTTTGCAAATGCTGTTCGCCATATCATGAAAAAATCATTATGGTGACAGTAAGCCAATTTTTAAGTAAGCCAGTTCCTGTAGCCAATGCACACCATCACACTCAATCCCTTTCAATTCTCCGGAATGGATCATCAGATACCATCTGTATCGTCCAGGCCTCCTATAAAATCTAGTCAAGAGGAATATCCTTTATGGATCATACAATTTTTTTTTCCCTTCCACAATTGCTAAAGAGCCTTCCCAACTAATGATGGATACATGAATAATTTATTTATTCTTTTGCCATCTTTGCATAACACAGAAGCCTGTCCGTAAGTGAAGAGAAAAATAACTAATTCCAGCTATTCTTCTTTGTGGTTTACAGAAAAAAAAAAAAAAAAAAGGTAAATCCTTTTTTTCTCAAAGAGCTTAGATAGTATTTTGAAATATTGATCCAGTATATAATAATATATGACTACATTTCACATTTGGCCATTCTTAGCGCCAGGTACCTGATGGCTGGTTTAAGCAGAGTAAAATCAGCTTCAAATTCCCAAGTCACAGAGCAGCTGTTCGAAAATTATTTTTTCCCAACTAAACCTCCACTGCAGTAGCAACACTACTATCCAAATTCTGTGCACTACATAACACATTTGCACATTTAATTTATAAAGAAGGTTAATTACATTGCTCTGCTAGCATGACCTGCTTCCACGCTGCAGCCAGAAAGCATTAATGATTTTAAAGAATGCATCAAGGGAGTGGATTTTTTCCTCTAGGGTTGCTTCTAAGTCGTCTGTGCTCAGCCAAGCAATAAGAGATGTACACATATCTGCTGTGATTATATTCAGAATCCTAAGGAGTATGAACCTGAAGGAATGTCAAACAGAGCTCAATAATAAATGAATTTTTGATGCCAAAACAAAGCAAGCCACATAATTTCTCTATAAACCTTAAACATATTTCTGGAAAACCATAATTATGCATCCTGTATCTTCTACCATTTCCAGCTAACAAGTTCATGCATTATTCAGGCAAATTATTTCCTAATAATTGCAATTTGAAACAGTAGGATAGATGATTTCTTTTTTTATAGAGAATATTAATGGAGAAAAATAGATAGAAGAATATTCACTGTTTGTATGAGACAGCACATTCATAGAGTATCTGGCTCGACTACATTGTTAATGCCAGAAAATTATGATCATTCCCTGTGTACTGTAATCACGTGATAAATATGCGAGACAAAGAATAATAATTCTCTCTTGCAACAGTAGGACTACTGAGTAATTAGGGAATGATTGTTTCAGACCTCTTAAGCAGAGATCAAGATGAAACAAGTGGATTGTGTTCTTCCTTTAATATAAGGACATTGATTGCCCCTAGCATTTATGTAAGATGCCCGCATGAATTGCAGAAATGATACAGACCTGTCACATACAGTAAGTTGAAAGAATTGAGGGGTAAACAGTGCTTAGTCACACTAATGGTTACTTTTTCAGCGCAGCTACATCACGCCTCTGAGAGATTCCTCCCAGTCAAAGATCTTTCTTGAATTGGATGATTGATTACAAAAGAGCAATTTTAATACACAAGAGCTTCAACACTGACTTCCTCCTCATTTAATGTGGGCAAGAAAATATTAAAATGGTTACAAACCTTTTCAGTCATATCTGCAGTTATGTAGAAAGATATCAAACATTTTATTACTCTCAAACATTTTATGGCTCTTACACCTCACACAAAGTAACAGAGAGCATCAGAGGCTTTTGTGACTTTGGATCCCTTGGCTTACTCAACTCTGTGTGAATCAGCAAAACTAACTCATATTTGGTGGGAAAACATGTTAAATAGCTTGCTCAGATTTAAGAGACACGAGTAGCCTGTCTGATTAGGGTTTTCCCAGATGAAGACTTCAATGAGATTGCAGAATTATGAGGATTAGGTCCATAGATTTAGGGTAATACATTTAGCATTTACAATGCTCTTGAAATTGTCACCTAAAACACTTAGATACAGTAATCAAGCTCACTCAAGAAAGTTGACATTTATAAAACAATAAGATTTTTTTGAATAAATATGGGAAAATCTCCTCAGCAATTCCTCCCCTTCTGACTAAAGTAATTGTTTACTGATATGTAGCTATTTATTAAATGATCTCACATTATGGCTGATTAATGCTAATAGCGTGCCATGGTTTAGATATGTAGCAACAGATGAGAGGAGAGAACTGCAATGCCTAATCAAATTCGATGAGCTTTATACTGCATTCTGTTATGCAGTTATTTATTTCAAATTGAGAAGTGGTGTCTGATACAGAAGAGCAGGATGTCTGATAGAGAAGAAACAAGCAGTTCAAGAAAATGTTTAAAATAACCTTCAAAAGCATAAACCACATATGAGAGTCCACATAAACCAAACAAGTTGCTGTTTACACGTGCTTTTCATCCGTGCATATAAATAAAATTATTCAAAGCAACAGCAAAACAGACCATAAGAACAGTGGAGTTGACTCTTTTTTAAGAAAAAGTATGATTCTTCCATAAATATAGAATTTGTTTGCTGTTCCACTTGTATGGTGTTTACTGTTTTATTTTTCTTTTAAAGCATATTTTATTTTTCACTGTGTAAGTCCCTTCCCCCTGCCCTTCCCAATATCTTTTTGTAGAATGTTCCAAGTGAAGATCACATTAGAAATTCCTTTCCTGTTAAGGAAAAACATCTAGTGACTCAAGTCACTAGTCACACTTGAGAGGTGTGTGAACAAAGTGGTAGAAAATTATATGCAAACATTTAACACTCCTTTTCCCATTAAAAAAACCTCCAATATATTTTTCTTGTAGACTTTCCCTGACACTGATTCTTACCAGTTACTGAAATGTCTGTCTTTCTAATAAAAACGTTACTCAATGGCCAAGAAGATGGTGATATTACCTTTTTCCCCAAAGAACTTGCCTGCAGTGTCACAAGGCCAATAACAAAGGCTAACAACAACAATAATTACTGTGTGAGGTATAGACTACTAATTGAAATGCTCCTTTGTTTGGACTACTAAATTTATTATTTTAAAAAACATTTCAAATAACATGTTCAAAGAATATATTATTATTAAAAAACCCGAAGATAACAAAAATCAGTGAATGAGGGGTTTTTTTAATCCCTCTACATTGTCTATTCTCTTGCATGGTTACCCTGTTACGGGCACGATGTATTATCTAACTATAATACACCAAAAAAAGACAAAACAAAAAACTACAACCCAACCAAATCAACAAGTGTTAACATTTTATATTAAGTAAGCTACTTGTACTGAACATTCTAAGACTTCTCTATTTTATACTTGTATGGCCTATCTTTATTACCTGTAAAACACAACATTTAGAGAAACAAGGAGTTTTTCAATGTACCTATAAAAATAATAAAAGTTTCAATCAAAGCAATATTGGTTTGAACACATGCAAGGAAGATTCTGAGGTAATTCTCAAAATTGATTTTTACTGTAGGCTCTAAATTATTTTAAACTCTGATGTCTAGGGAAATTAAGATTACATTGACACATAGATTTCTGTGCTGCTTCTGGAAATTCAAATATTTATGCTGCTATTAGTTTGAAAGTATGCTGGGTCCCCTTCCTAATTAAATGGTCATTCTGAGCATTTTACAGGTGTTCAGAGCGGGTTCACATCATCTGTGTACTGCACCACCATATGAAGACTATTAGGGATTTGAGTTTGAAATATTTAAGAAGTGTATTTAAAGAATTCTTAACATCTCAATCTGCACAAACTTTTGATGCAAACATAATCAGACCACTTTTGAAATAAGAAAAAATTGTAATAAAATGCTTGAAAACACTGATTGAAACTGACATTGTCAACGAACTATTATCAAAATACACTGAATTCTCTAAGGAATAGAGTTCTTGCCACTACACCCTTGTATACTCAAAAAATAAATACAGTAAATGGTCAAATAAAAAAAAGAAAAAAAAAAAGAAAGATTCCAGAAGTCCTGTTCTAATGGGTATTTTCTTATAAAGGATTTAGGAATTTTTTGAGGAAAAAAAAGCTGAAATTTTAACAATAGTCATTCAACATCTTTATCTTGTTGACAGTAGCTTCTAGCTTGAAACACCAAAAGGTCTTTCTTTGACTCACTATATGTCCTCTATTTAACCCTGAAAGGGCTGAGCTAAACCTCAGCTTTAGTATGCAGAGAGGGTGGAGAGAAACTGCACTACCTAGAGTTTGAGAAATCATTCTCAAATCAAAAATCATTCTTGATTTTTTCTTGCTAGCCAGGCTTCCTCAGCTGGCTTCCCCAGATGCTGCTGCACAGGGCTGCAGAGGCAGATGATGAGCTGTGAGGCAGCCCAGGAGCACACCTCTCATCTTGATTCTTGGTCATCAGTGGGGTACTACAGCAAACTGGTGGGCAACATCGGCTTCAGTCTGATGGCACCATTACCCTGGAGCATGGTTAGCCTATGGCTTACGCCAGCTACTGGGTAATTGTGTGCACAGGTGACACATCACAGACAACTGCTGCTTTCTCACAGCAGCTACTTCACCAGCTCACAAAAGCAGGATCAAATGAAAGATCACCACTAAGATTTGAAACCAGATGAGGCAGACACTTCACTTCTTCTCTCTCAAGTCATCAGGAACATTTGTCACAATCACTATCAACTCCAGTGCCTCAGTCAAAGGATGATCACTGTGTCAACTCCAGACTGATAGAGTATCTGCAGTCTGTGTTTAATCAGTTTGTTTAATCATTTGCATTAGTGTTAAACATCTAAAATCCATTTACATGCAGTTGCAACACAAATTTTCATTTAAGATGCAGGATAATGGTGAATTAAGTCCAAAGAATGCCACTCAATATAGTTAGAGGGTATTGTGCTTTGAAATTGATTTCTCATGCCCGTTCTTTTCAGCAAATCAAAAAGCACAATGAAGTATTTACTGCTTTGCAAGCCTTCCTGTATTTTATTTTTCCTTCCCTACATTTGTATAGGTTTTGAATAGATATTGCTATTGAACATATGCAAAAATTTAAAACGCTTTTTTAATAGTTTTACTGTTTCTATTTATGGAAACCAGATAACACATACAGAAAATTCAATTAATGTGTTATATATATTGTTTCCCTAATTACGTTTCTATAATTGCATTTCTATAATCGCATTTGCAAGTTTCAACTATGCATTATTGTATATGTTAGTAGCAGGAAATGTTGGACTTCTCACTAATCAAAACATCCTTGAGTGATTATAAACCAGAATTCTCTCATTAATTTCAACAGAAACTCAAATTTACTCTTTGGCAAATACCTTGCATGTTAAAACGTATAAATAACTCCCCTTATCTTGGTAAACATAACTGGAGATGCAGGTGACTGCATTTGCAGCACTTAGAATTACATCTTTTGAGTTCTATGCACGGTTTGTTCAGTTAATTAATTTTACACATTCTTACTGATTTATGTTTATTTATCAAATTCACAGAATGCAAATGCTGACCAGCACTTCCACACACAGTGTCTGAAATTTGCACAGGTTTCCTGATTTGAGGAAGCAGCTGAGAATCAGTGAATACACCTCAGTGAATGAAAACATATTTACAGTCACACATGTTAACACCTGATAAAACAACATTGAAAAAACAAATTGCAATTATATGTCAGTAGCCTGGAAATTCATAATTTGGTTGCTTATAATTAGTCATGCATTGAACTCCCCTGAAATGTTGCCACATAAAACTAGGCAGAAAAAGAACACAATGATCTTGCTTTAAAATAACTGTTTTTCTTTTAGTCATCTAGAATTCCCCTGTTATAAAAGCAACAAATGACATTCCTTGTTTCTTTACTAATTTCTTCACACATGGAGTTGTAAAGCCTTAAATAATATCTGTTGGTAAACTAGGCTGCCTCTACTTTTACTGAAGCAGATGAAGAGTCCTCACATCAACTTTTTCTGCTAATTTAGCTGTAGGTCAACAATTTCAAGAAGAGAAACAGTATCAAACAGCTGGAGACCATTAGTATCTTGATCTTGCACAGCCATTTCTAGAAGTATTTTTGTCTATTCTTAGCACATTTCCAGCCCACACCTCCCGTGTTGTCCTCTCAGCAAGCATGTTTGCAAACACAGTGGTTTATGTGGTAGAGAGGGTGATGGTTTCAGAAGATCCAGCCAGGGAAAAAATGAAATCCACCCTACACACACCTACACCTACAGGTGAGGATGTAGAACAAACAGAAATTTAGTTTATTGGTGAAGAAAGATAAATAGTCAATATACAGTAACTGCCATGCTGCCATAAAGCAAAGAGATGCAGGAAATGCAACAGCACCACTGGGCAACAGAATATATTTGGAGCCAACTAAGGTTTCTCCAATTGTTTTTTAAAAAATATAAATATAAAAATATAAAATATAATTATTTTTCATTATTAAACAGAAAGAATGCTTCTGTCTTTTGACTATGTTAAAACTTTTCTTTTATTAAGAAAAAAATTATTTCTACTATGAGGCTCAATGGAAGTGTCTCCTGCTAGGAAAAGCTTATTCACCATCTGTTTAGTGGAAAATTCGTGACACAGCCTGCATATCAGGGATCTGCCTCTTAATTAGATTTCTAGATGAGGGATGATCTTCTCAGAACAATTTCTTTCTAAAAGGCTCTTAGCAAAAGGTGGTTTGCTTCAGATCTATGTAGCATATGAGAGTGGCTTAAGTTTGCCAAGGGTAATTTTCTGCATGCTTCATCTAAAATGCAAGAAAGGTAGCACAACAAAAGGAAGGTTATAATTTATTAACTGTGAGAACAATCTGCAAAACTGATTTCTGTTCCCAGAGTTGTAGTTGTCAACCTGTCCTCAGGTTGGATCAGTAGAAATCAATCACCGTTACTGCACAAGTAAAATATTTTTCAGAACAGGCTAATATTTTCACCTGCAACCATAAAACTGTAGTCTAAAAGCTGACCTCAGCAGGAAGTTAAGATATCCCTTATATCTTTGCAGGTTTCTTTTCTAATGCTAATAGCCCATTCATAATTTTTCAGCTGAATTACTCTTGGCCACTTAAGTTACATGAGGGATTAAGTAAAAGAGAGCTATTTCCTTCTTCTTCTGAAAGCAAGAAAAAAAAAGGCTGTTTGGATTTGAGAGGTAGGAACATGAGGAAGCTAGGAACAGTGTGCATTTGATCTCTTTGTCATTTCATTTCACAGAATGGTAGGGAAGGAAGAATGGAACTGGAAGACTGACAAATAAAAGGTTAGTATTCTCTAGATGGCTGAACTCAAACACATGCAAGATGCACATGATTTATATACTGGAAATATGTTCAGGGTGAGATCTCTCAGCATGTTCCCACATGGGAAAGATTTCCCCATTTATATAGACAGTGTCACATAAACAGGCAGAAGCCTGTGGGTTTTTTTTGTGCAACAGATGCACTGAACTGTCACAGCAAAATGTGGCTGAATTCTACACAGTTGAAAGTGAAGGGATGTTGCACAAAAGAAACATCACATTATACATTTTCCACATAATTAGTGCACACAATATTCTTAGTATTTTGGTGAAGGAAATGGGAGAGTACATAGTAACCAAATAAAATCAAATACTGATGACAGTCTTGCTTTAAAGAGTGATGACACTAGGGCTTATTTCTACAGCCCAGTTCTTATCATCTTGAGCTGGCACTGTCATGGAAGACAAGCAGGAAGATTTTTGTGTATTGTGGCAGCATTGATGGATGGAACAACACCATTAAACTTCTGTTTCTGAAAAAAAAAAAACCCAATAACCCTAAGGCCCTTCTAAGATCTATAGATAGAAAATAGAGTTAGAAAATGAAGTGGAAAACAGGCAGATAAACATCCTACTAATCTAAGCTATTGAGTAAATCCTGCCCAGCAATAAGAAAAATTCTTACTTCCCCATTCCTGAACTTATTAATCTGTTTATTGATATTAGTCTGCATAAAATAAGGAAAGTGAAAAAACCCCTCTGGATTTGCAAACTAACTGAAAACATCCTTTCTACTGTGGTTTTACTCTAGCAAAATGATACACCTTTCTGAGAAACATTCCTGCTCTGGACACAGCTCTTTTAAAGAAAGGGATTTGTGTTCAGTGGAAAGGAAAAGCACACAAGTTTCAAAATGATTACTGGTAGAAATATGAGCTTATCTGTAAAGTTCAAATTTACCCTTCATGACAGCTGTTCATAGTGTTGTTTTAAAAGATCTCACCCTCCCTTTAGAAGGTCAACTTATTAGACAACTCAGTATGCAATGGACAACACTTGGAATACCAGTAGAGTTCATGCTCATAATGTTTTCTGTCTAACCAGAGAAGGTGATGATAAGGGAGGAGGAATGACACGATACGTATGGATACAAATGAATTTTCAACTGGTAATACAAAAGTCTGCAACGCTTCTGGTTTGGACTATCTTCAGGTTATGCTTTTAAGCTAAAGTAATATTAACTAATAAAGTATATTCAAAAAGAAATGTGAATGACAGTTAAATCTAGAAACATTCTACGTATAATACCTTGATCTCTTACTGAAGTTCTACAAGATATCTTAAAATTCAGTAATTTAGTACAATTACACTGAATGAATGCAATGCTTATTAGCTCTTATCAGATTGATTTTTGATAGACAGAACCTTCAAGTACCATGCATAAGTCCATGGACTTCAAGGAAAGTGTGCCAGCTTCTATCCAGTCAAGATACAGACTGTAGTTACGTGCAATTATGACAAGCTACAGGTGACTGCTTAGATCTCCAAATGGCTTACCACCATTATTCTTTAAATGAAAAGGTGAATTGTAGAGTGAAAATGAAATTTACTTAGGACTAGCACATAAACAAGGGAACTGCACAGGATTTTCTTCCAGAAAAGTACCATTCATTTCATGCTTTCTTTAATGCTGTGACATGTGGCTTAACGGTTAATTTTGTACTGGATTTAGAAATCTCCTACAGAGTTCATATTAGTCCATTTTCCTGTCTCACAATTCAGAGCAAGGTGATAACGAAAGACTGTCTACTGGTTTAAAAGCATTTTAAAACAGTCTAGAAAGTAAAACAAAAATAACTGTCAGATAAAAAAAAGGCAATCTAACGATACACAATGACATGTCTGCAGGTTACTCCTACTCAGCCTTACCCTGGAGGAGACACTTTATTGCTAAGGAGGCAGGCAGTAGAGGCCTTTAGGGAAATAGGAGCCCATCAAAGGACATGGAAGAGTGCATCTCCTTTTCTCTCTTCTCCCACCTCCTGGGTATTTCACTCAGCTCTTATCCTTTGCAACAGCAGTTTGGCTAATACCTTTTTCCCCAGTATGGTACTAACACTTCATATACCACTTCACCTGTTCTTTGCATCTCTCAACTCTGAAAATAGGGCTTTAAATATACTGGATCTTGGTGGCTTTCCTCATGGCTTGAGAAGCTCGGTCTCAGGAGAGTATGATAAATTCCTTTTATAACCAACATTGTCAAAAATAATGTTGCAATAAACATTCAAATAAACTCTCAGATTATGAGTGACTGTTACCATGCTTTTCTCTTTGAAGTCTAGTTCTCCAAAGCTTTCCTCAGAAGTCATAATTTCAATTACAGCTCTTGTACTTCTCTTTGGATTAGTTCTAAACACTCAGTATAAAACGTGGTACTCAAAATTTGCCATAATATTAGAGCACTGACTCAGCAGAAATAAAAGTATGAAGACTTTGTTTTATCAGAATGGTGAAAAATATTACTGAGCAGCCTTCAAACTTCCTTTATAATCTGCCATGAAAAATCAAAACTTGTTTGAGCTCAACCCTAGAGAATGCTTAACAAATCAGAGTGATTCATTCTACATGTATCAAAAAGACTCCTGAAGAACGCAGCTATGTTCCAAAGTAGAAGCACTGCTTCTAGTGATGATTTACTAAACAGAAAGAGAGGAAAAGCATCCATTCATCAAAGGTATCCAATGAATGAAAGAACAAATAACTGGAAAACTACTACTTCCTTCAACTTTGGAGGATCTTTCCCCTTAAAATATATGCACAGATAAATCATGAAAGGTTTTTTTTATCAAATGTAAAATTTTGCTAGATTTCCCCTCACTTTTACACTTTACAGGTGAGGATTTGGGGGGAGGGCTTGGGCTGTTGTGGGGGGAGTTGCATTTTGGGGGAAGATGTCTTGGTTTTTTAGCTGGCTACCTTGAAATTACAATTTTTAAGTATATGCACTCACATTAAAGATGTATGTGATGTTTGGGAGCCTTAACATAACTTGTTGCTGCAGAAAAACTGTGAATGGGAACCTGTCAAAAGTTGGCACTAATTTTTCAGAGCTTCAGCAGCACGTGTTCTCAAGCCTGCAGAAATACAGTGCTCACAACCTAGGATAATCCACAGTGAGACAGTGAAACAAAATGGCTTATAGTTACACCTACTCTTTATGTTGCAAAATTAGCTAGCAAAAAGTAAAGTTTTGAAACCTCTCTGGGAGTAGAGCCAGTCTTTTAATCATACCTTGATAGACAGAAATTGCACTGCAATTTCATCTTTGGCCTTACCTTGTCATTTCATCTTACTAGGGGACCATGCTGTTGGGATGTCTCCCTCTGAAGAGAAAGCATTACATAGAATGAGGGATGCAGTTTCTTTTGAAATCACTCTTTTCCTACGCACTGCTCTGAGGGGATGCTAAGGGAAAAGGTTGATTGGACCTAAGCATTTCTATTATTAAATCCTTACTTTGCAAAGTCATAATTTTTGAAACTTGATTTTCAGAAAACCTATCTTCCTGGGCTTTCATCAGAAATAAATTATTCACTTAGAGAAGATTATTTTATGTCATTAGGACAACAAGTACTTTCTATTATGAATTGCTAATATTTATTTGATCTCTGTCACGTTCCTTATTTCAAGGGAGTACTCAGAGTGACAAACTAATGAGAACTGTCACAGGTCACTGTCATTAGAAACACTTTTTCCAAGTGCTATGTAAGGCAACAGCAGCTATAATATCATTCATAATTCATTAAAACCTGAAACATTCAAATGAATAAGAAAATGCTAGATGTGCAACTTTGCCTGAAAGGCTGTATGTGAGAATATAGATATGAATGTATTCTAGTTGTATGATAATTTCTCTCTTATTTAAATGACCTTATTTTTTATGTCTTTCTTATGATGTGATTACTTTAATAGTGCAAATTTCAAAGCTGTGATCGATTTGAATGAAAAATGATTACAACTGGATGTTCCAATTCAATGTTTCTACAAGATAATAAAAGGAAAGTAACAGGGGTTTAGCACATTATATGAGCATTAGGACTCTGAAGAGCTGAAAAATATGGGGGTTTTGACAAAAAAGTATGCTACCTCATTTTCGTGCCTCAATGCAGTTAATTAAATTTCATTACTAATTTTAAATAACTTAATTTCTAAAACCTCTAAATATACTCTCACAGACAATTGATGTAGTAGCATTCCAAGTAAGTAGTCATTATCATTTCAAATCAAAATGGCTCTCTGATCATCTAGTCTTGGTAATTATTTTTGTTTGGTTTGCTTAGTTTGTGAAATTCTTCCTATTCTTTATTTAAATCATCTAAACTCATTCATTTTAAAAAGAGGTGAATGATCCAAAAACTAAGCTGCAACTGCTATTACAGCATGAACTGCAACAGTTTTGACTCCCAGTGAAAAGATATGTAAATAAATAGAAAACAAAATAAACATAAGGACCTTTTGCAGTGATCTTACAACACAATTTGAAATTTGTTTGCCTGTAACTGTACATTCTGCTAATTTTTTGCACTTATTGACAGTTTTTCTATAGTACAAAAATAGGCATTGGTGGCACTTTGTTATGTAAATAAAAACTGTGTTGTAATTTATCATTAGGGGTTTTTTTCAATTACCTCTATAATCTCCTTCTTCAAAACAGATGAACGCAGGCAATAATTCTCTTGGGGCCACAGTATCATATCAATGCAGGAATTGAATAGCAGGTTGCTTATTGCTCACCAGATAAACAGATATTTTCTTCATTTTTTTAATAAGTTGACTTACATGTACCATATAGTCCTGAAACATTAGCCAATTATTTTTGAAAATCATCCTTATTATTATCTGATTCACACCACATTTTGGAAACAAAGCTTGGAGTCTAATACAAACACAGTTTGAAGGAAAATGGTTACAAGTAAGAGACATCATCTACTTCATAATTAGGTCACATGTAAGATACTTGTCTGCTTGGTTAATAGATCAATAAAGCTTAAGCATAAGTGACCAGACAGCTGGATCTTTTTAGTGGAAAAGCCCCATTCCCTGTAAAAACCTCTTGAATAAATTGTTGTGATAATAAGGTTTTTTTCTCTTATTAGACTGTAGTGGGTCTGGGATGGTAGTGATTTTCCACAGCAGCTCCTGCAGTGCTGTGCTTACTGTTGATATCAATATTATGACTACCGCTTGCACAGCATCAGGGCTGTCCCTCCAACATTCCTTCCCCCACCTTCACCAATAGCTGTGGGTGGGCATGATCTTGGGAGGGACTATGGCCAGGACAGCTGACCCAGGCTGACCAAGGAGATATTCCATACCATATGACGTCAGCTCAGTAATATAAACTGGGGGAGAGGAGCAGGAAGGGGAGGTGAGATTCATTTCTGGCCTTCCCAAAGCAACCGCTACGCGTACTGAAGCCCTGCTTTTCAGGAGGTGGCCGGACATCGCTGCTGATGGGAAGTAGAGAGTAACAGCTTTATCTGCCTTTTCTTTGCTTCCCGCGCGCGGCTTTGCTGCTTATTTATTAAACTGCTTTTATCTCAACCCACGAGACTCCCATCTTATTTTCTCCCCTTCCCTGGCTTGCTGAGGAGGTGGGGGATAAAGCGGTGTGGTGGGCACCTGGCATCCAGCCAGGCTCAAACTACCACATAGACATATTGCTCTAAGCTGTAAATAAGTGTTACATTGTTATATTGGTGAGACATGCAGAACAATTACAGTGATTAAAGTCACAAATGTGTAGTTTGAGGTTTCTAAGATGCGACAGCCAAAAGTGACAACTCAACTTCCCCAATGCTTTCCAAAAGTGCAAATATTTTTATCATCAGACTGGTTTTAAAATAGCACAGGTAAGATCTATTTCTCTTCTATCTTTAGGCCCAAGTTTGTACTACCAAGCTTTTCTTTGCAGCCTTGAAAAGTTAAACTACGTAATTATGTATTTCTATAAGAAGCTTTAAGTGAGTAAATAAGAACAGCTAAGGCTGCACATCAATTTCTCTTGACACCTGGCTGAAGCTGGCTTGTATGCTAAACATTACACAATTACTAGGCCTGAATTTAAAAGGTCAAACAAGCTTAGATGCAGAATCAGTTTGGTTTTCTATGTACCATGATATGATTACTTACATTTCTCACTCAAATAATTTAATATTATTACATAGGCTTTATAAATTTATGAAAGTTTACTTTCTCTCCTCTCTGCTTTAAACAAGTATTGTTTTTTTTTCTAGAGCCAGTTGTTTTCTAGATCACAAGGTGAGCAGAATGGAATTACACCAAATAGTATACTTAAGAATACCTCTAAACACAATAAAACAGTACTCAGTATTGTCTATTACTTAGATAGACTGGCTTGCCAAAGCTTGTATACAAAGTGACATAACTCATACTGATAGAGTTTTCATTCACTGGGCACGATTGTTGAAACCTCAGCACACAAAAGCATTACACTACAAGAAAAGGAATCACTATTTAATTTCCAGGGTGAATTACAGTTCAGCTGTTTCCATTCCTGAGCTACTGATAGCCAATAAAGAAGGAGTCTGAGCTAGAAAAAACAATCTGCTCCCCGCACTGGATGACAGAAATAAATATCTTCACAAGGAATGTACTCATTAAACTTTGTATTTCTCTTGAATCTTGCTTGAATCAGACGACTCTTGTCCAAATTGTTCCTTTCTATTTAGGTATTGTTAAGCAGAGAAACATTTGCTTCTTTACCTATCTCACTGCAGTTAAGAGTAGTGTACTTTTGGAGAGAGATGCTTCTTCCAGACAGGAAATTACCTCCTTTTTTTGTCAGATAATCAGTGGGCCATATAAATCACTTTGAGCCAGCAGATTATTTAGCTGGTAACTGTTCCAAAGGCAGTGCCAGATGTTCACCCATAAGTACATTGGGCTGTTTTGAAAAGCCACTGACCTTCAGCTAGGAAGCAGGAATGATCACACATTTTTAGCCTGTTGTACTGAAACTCCATGAAGTTTCCATATGCCTTATTTCAACTTTTTCTACATTTAATTATTTAAGTACTTCTTGGCTATACCACATTAAATGGAAGAGTGGAGTTAGACAAATTGTTTTTAATTATTTCTGTCCAGATTTCAAGCTTTTTCCATTATTTTTCATGTTGTGTAATTACTAGGACTATTATTAGAAACAGGCTTTGGAGCAGAATAGTGGTAGCCATCCATTCTCTGAAGGAACTTGAATTCAAGTTCTAAAGGGGCAAAACACAAGCTTTTCCCCGAATTTCACTCTATAAGCTTTCAAGGTGTATTAACAAATTTGCATAGGAAAAACCTACACCAGGCATAAAATGTTTTGGATTTCACTTCAGCACAGCATTATGGGCTTGGCAGTGTGAGGTTAGTGGTTGGACTCAATGGGCTTAAAGGTCTTTTCCAACCATAATGGCTCTATGATAAATGTAGAAATGCTTTTAGGCATTTTCCTGAATTAGACTCTACAGCTATTAACACTGTGTGTCTATTTGATAGCAAAGCAAGGAACAACATACAGAAGTTACAACTTGCAGACTTAATTCAGTTTTCAGACTATATAGGAATGAATAATTCAAGCTCCTCTTTAATTATTTGCATTTGTCTGAATTATCTTAAAATTCCTGTTTAACATAGAGGCAATTTAACCCATTCCTGCTGTTGCAAAGTGCTGAATACCTTTTCACTAACTTTGAGAATAACACATCTTTGCTCTTAAATATTATTATAAAAATAATTACAATGCATATATACAAGTGATTGCTGGGATTACTAAAGTAATGATACAGGTATTTGTTAGATGTGGACTATAAAACACTATACATGCTCTTCCACTTGAAGATCTCAATTTGTCCTTTAGGGAGTAAAATGGGTAAATCTTAAACAATCTTGGTTCTCTCTCGTGGAGGTGCATTATTTTCTCCAAATAACAAACCAGCCTCCTGGTTCACAGCCTACTCGGAAGACAGATGTTATCTTTCAGTTGCTCATTACAATTTCTGTTCCCAAGCCAGAAATAAGTATTATTAAAAAGACTGAAAAGCAGTTGTAAAAAAACAAAGAGTCTGACCTCTCACTGTACATTGCTCAGGATTCACTGTGTTATAGAACTGTTATTTGTTTCAAGAACTCTGTGCTACTTGATACTTTGAATTTTCTTGGATTTATAAGCATGTTTGTCACTATTTTCTGCTGTCAGAATTTTTACCTACCAACATTTGTAATTTTGTACTTTGAAATCTATTATCGCGTCCTTCATTTGCTTAAGAGTGGAGTTACTGTGTTTTAAGTTCATGACTATAAACAAAATCAATATTAATTGTTGTTACTAATTAAAACATTCAAAAAGCTGGGCATGATTTTGAAAAAAATCATCAGCAATGCAGCAATCTCATTTCTTGAAAAGCAGAAACTTTTCTATTAGATAAAATAGACTTTCGGCAATTCAGAACTCTGTAGACAAAAGAAGCCGAATGATGAAACTAACACCCTGTAATATACTCCTTTGTGTCAAATAAAGACCAGTCTTACTTTGTGCTCCTGTTTTTTTCTTACTAAAGAAAAATATTAAGCATTTGGTAAGTGTACACTTCAACCTGCCTATACTAAAGTCCAGCATAACTGAGATGACACATCTGAAAAGAAACAGCCATTGCTTTACAAGAAGAAAAAAAAAAACCAGTCATAAAACACCACATTTTAACCAAATATGCACTGACAGTATCTGCTTGGACAAGGTTGTCACCAAGGTTCTCAAGGTTAAAACACACACAACTATCTGTTTTGGGTTTTTTTGAAGAGAATTTAACATGGGAACTCAGAAACTTCTGCAACTTCAAGGTGATTGTGTTTTTTTAAGCTTCATTTTACACTCATTGCTTACAGAAAGATGCAGCAAAACTTGAATATCAGTTAAGTGAAATTCAGAAGTATAGTTCTATCTGTGCATTTCTTCCGATAGACTGCAGAGCTCTGATATATCAGCTGAATTGTCACAGTAAAAATAAGCATAACATTATTTTATGAAATAGAAATCTTGTCTAATCTGAAGCCATCTACTTCTATTTTCAAAAATCTTAATGACCATACATTAGCACATTCCACCTTCCTGTAATCACTGTTTGCTATTATATTAAATTTGCAATAAGTAAATGAATTTGAGTCCTTTGGAGTAGAAGACGAGACATTCTCTAATCTAAGTGAAATTGCTTAATAGCTCTCTTCAAACCGTATATCTCAGATTATTTCTCCATAGGAAAAAATATGAAACCTAATCCACTTTATTTAATGAGAGTTCCTACTCTACTAACAGTTTTTTAATTTATAGTGTAATACTTTCTATTCCAGAATTTTAATCTCAAACAAATGATGCTATAAAATATTTGGTTCCTCCCCTTAATAACGTCATTGTTTAGTTTCTTTTTATCTCCTATTATCCTGCTCTAAGAGGTAAATTGTTAGTAGATTCAGTCACAATAGCACAGTTTAGTCTAATGCAAAAACCTGCAAAACAGATGGGGGAAAACTTTCATATGGTTAAAAATTGTTACGACAAAATCTTACTGTGAAGTAAGGATTTACAACAAATGTTCAGCCAGTGACAAACAGTTGGGTTTTGTTTTTCTGGAATTTTCTGTAAGCAGGACTGTGAGAAGTGAAGGATAAAAATGTAAAAGTTACTGCTACAGCATTTGATGTAATATGACAATCTATAAAGAAACAGCTGTTTGACCCTTCTCTTATAAACTCTGTAAGGATTAGTTTATCAAATCAAGTGCACATCATCACTTTATCTCCCAATTTCTACTGCTGCATCACAGATCCCATGTGTTCTCTGTGGGACAGTGATAATTACTTAGAGATAGCTAGCTGGCAGAAGATGACGGTTTGCAAAATTCAGAATAGCAGTATTTCCTTTTAAAAGGTATTTTTCCCTTATTGAATATGGGAATGGAGAACAGGTATTATTATATACACCAGTGGCATATACTGACCAGGCTGTACATCTGAGGTGGCCCCTGGTGTCCCACTCAGAACAAAGATGATCTAGAACTACATTTTATTGTTTAATTATTTTTTATTGCTGCTAAAACCAATCCTTCACTTTTGTTCATCAAATGTTATTTCCCAGTGAAGTTTCAGACCTTTTTTTTGTTGCAAATCACAGTTCTCTGTTAAGCTGGAAAGTGCCAGACTCTTCCACATACATGTCATTCAGAGGCAGAGTGAATTGAGCTACTGCGGGTAGATGGTAACAGCACTGTGCATTAAAGCACTACTGTGTTCACTCAGTGACCTGAACATGTGCTATAGCCCCTTGGAAAGCACAACTGCTACCAAAAATGCAAACGTTGTTACTCCCTAATCTAGCTAGTTTGTCAAATATCTGCTTAAAGATCTAATTTCATTCCAACAAGGTGTTTCCCACTTTTACATTCATGATTTAGCCCATGTTTCCTGCAATGTAGTGAATAAAGTATGTTAACTGTTGCTTAAATCACTTTGAAGAACCCATGCAAAACATACATTTGCTTGGCAAAATGCAAGCAAATTAAATGTTTATATGTTTAACAGTATATAGAAGAGGGGACTTACTGTCTCCCCTTTCTCACTGTCTCTTGTAGGAGGCTCTTGCACTCACCATCTTGGAATAAGCACCACACAATTCTCAGTTTTGTCTTACAATGCAGACAAGTCCCATAATTTGACTAAACAGCTGTACCCAGGACATTGTAGGTTAAAAAAGAAACAGTAGTTACATTATCATCCCTCTATTGCTCACAGTTATTATTAATGCATGTTTTATTTACTTGCAGAAACAATCACAGATATATCTTTCATGAACACTTAGGCAAGACTACAATCAGAAAAACAGTGCCACAAGATATGGGGCTAGAGCTTTTGTCAAATGCTTACCAAGCCGAGCAACTTTGCATACAACAGCTTGAAGATGCTGTAACCAGGTGAGCAAGCGAATTGTAAATATTGGGTGGAACATTAACCACTGTTAAAAAATTCTCCAAAACGGAGCCCTACACCAGTTTTCAACAGTAACGTTTTGAACCAACTGCTGCAAAAACAGTGCTATCGATCTTCATAAGTGATTTAACTTATAGAGCTATGAAATTAAGGGGTTTTTTTAATGGTCACAGACCATAACCGTCATGCAAGATGCAATTAGGGACAGAACAGTATCCTGGAGGATACCTGCTACACTCTTAGAGACCATGAAGGAGCTAATGTGCCTAGCGCGTGTGCAGAATGGCTGGTTAACCACAAAAGCCTACAGTTCCTCTCAGTGGTAGCACTGAAGAAGAACTTGTTCCACTTCATCACCCAGACAGCTAAACATCAATTTCAATTACCTTTTGTCTTTTTTTATTTCACATGAATTATTTATTTGGAGTTGGTTTGTTTTTTTCTTTCTGTCTAGTCATATCGACAGGAGCCTAGATATAGTCTTATTTGAACAAGTTTAGATTTCATAACTAAAGCCCATAATGACATAATAAATCATGTAATACCAAGCATTATATTTGATGGGAAAGGGACATCTTAAAAAGGTATGGATCTCACACACATAATTTCCTTTGGCACCACAGAGAAGTGAAGGATGATCATACAGACTCCTACAACTAATATTTTATGCATGTGTGACACAGGTAACATTGGCAAAGGTATATTTACAAATTAATAGCAAGTTAGGACACTAATGCGTATTTGAATCCTAAGTGCTTTTTACAAGGCATCTACACAGTACACAGGTAAATCTCTACTGTGCTCAGGCCCGTGACTAACCATCATTTTTGCTATAATGTTTTACCAAAATTAAATTATTATCATCTAGGACAGTGATAAAACTGAGTTGTCTTCTAAGATGGTAATAGAACTGGGTTTTCTTTCTATTATGAAAGTTCTATATGTCAGGCACAAAATAAATGTTAGGATTCATTTAAGACTGGAAAAATAGAGTAAACACAAGTCAAGCACACTTATAGCAAAGAGCAGAAAGCCATTACCAGACAGAGTCACTTAATTTTCAAAATGACCATTAACAATGCATAGCGTCCTACCACTTCTGTTTCTGATGACTTCTGGGTTTCTAAAGGTCTCTTAAGCTTTAAATTAATTTTAAGTTCAATGTAAATAAGAGAGCAGTTTGACTTTTCATTTTTTTTTAGATATTAAAAGAAGTAAAATTTGTCAAAAGACTTAAGCACTTATTTACTTAATTTCAAAATAGGGAAAACACACAAAACATAATATACTAAGTTCCTTACTATAAGAGACTAAGTTAATTTCTGTGAAATTCAATTACAAAGAATTGATTTGAGAAACTTAATATTTGACAAGCTACATAAAACTTCAGTTGACAAGCAGTTTTATAAATTAGCATTATGTCACATTTTTCTTTTGTCATATATTCAGTCTAAGTATTTTTACTGATTCTTACTATGGTATCACAGCACCTGGTTTAGAAAGTTCTTACAGGCAACGTAATTTTACTCAATTTCTCATAATGATGCGAATATGCACTTTAAAAATAGGAATTATTAGAATTTGCTTCCATACCAGCAGAGTATAACAGCTCAAGACCAAATCTGAAACCATATTCTCTACATTCACTTCAGGGAACACCAAGTTTGTACCAAAGTTGTGGATTACTTAACTTTGACAAGAGCTAGCTGGATCCTGCAGCAGGAATCATTATGTTTGGAGACTCCACAATGGTTTTTGTGCATTTTTTTGAAGCTACTAAAAGTGCATTGTAACGGTGGGCCGCTCTAGATTCTCCGAATTTCAGAACTAACCTAACTATTCCCATTAAAATCAACATAAGATTTACTGTTGACTTCTAAGAAGACAGAGCTGAATAATTTTAAATTTACCCTTTCAGAAACAGTATAAATACTGTGTGCTTCCTTTGGAGAGAGACAGATAGTGCCAGACCAAATTTTAACATCCTCATCTACACTCATTCCTTTAAGCATAAACTGTACTTGAATTTAATCAATTACTTTATCTTGTGATTTGACCCCCTGATTGAAGAAAAAAGAAGATAAGTGTGGATTTTTTGCTGCTGGAATATCATTTCCAGTATGCCTAGGACTACAGAAGGAAACATGGCATGTTTCAGAAACAGTCTAAAGAAACATAGGATAATTTTTAAAGTATTTATATTTGCATTTAAGATTTGAACATGATTACGTTTAAAATCCTTTGTCTATTAGGCATATACTCTCTTACTAGTAAATGCCCTATTGAAAGTAGAATTATTTTTATAACAGGAAAATAACAATTAAAACATAGAGATGAGAATTTATCAGGACAGAGCACTTTCAAAGGTTCAGTTACTGGAAACTATAAAATTCAGTCTAAAAATAGATACACTTTCAGTGCTGTTACCAGGTGGATTTCTTAAAGCTGCCAAATATACATATGGAATACTGTAAATGTTTAGGAAATTGTAATTAAACAGGACATTTAAAGGCCCTGGCAACTTTCATTTCTTTCTTTACAGAAATTACTAAGCACATAAGAAGTTCGAATAAGGCAACTGCTAGGTTAAAATGTAGATGGAGAAAACACCGCTGCTAGGTAGAATTACTGCAGTAGAGTGAACAGCAGAAGTAATGCATATTGTAGCTATTAAGGTCCTATAAATGTTAAAAGAAAATACACCCTAGATTAAAATTAGCTCATTTTGTGTTTAATGTATTTATTTATAGTTTCAGTTCGTTGGGGATGAGCATAGCATAAGCTCTTCTGTACATGGAAGAGAATGAACATACTGATTTCAATAGCTTAGCTATTAAACATTTTGGTATTTTACTAACTCGATTCTCATCTTACTGCTGTGAAATATTTACTATTTTTGTTTCAACACCTTTTTTTTTTTACTATTATAAAGGTGCTGTCCACGAAGGTGCCACGAATGAGCACCATGAAATACATCCTACGTATCTCGAATGTACTTAAGAACAGTTGTATACCCTCTTTGTTTTGACAGGGAGGATAAAGCCTTACAAAGTGCTGAAAAGAGTAAAACAAAATATTTCTCAAAATTTCGATGAGATACATTTTGCAAAACATTTTTCTGGTTTGTTTTGGGGGTCTGAGGGTTGTTCAGTTGCTTTGGGTTTTGGTGGGGTTTTTGTTTCTTTCTTTTTTACATTACCTCTGTTATTCAGGCAGACTAATGCTGTTTTGAGCAGAAATCTTTTTCCAGAGTTGCAGAAAAATATGCATTACAATACTTCACCTCTTATGTGCAGTGTCTTCAGGGACTGGCTATTGATTTCAGAGCTGTACATATAGATCTCAACCATTTATGTGAATCTGAGATTTCCTAATTGGAAGCTGTTCAGATGGGGTTTTCTTTTTAAGGACAGTAATCCACGCATTACATCTGGAGACAGGTGGTCTTCAGAAATTTCTCTGCTCACTTACCATCAAAACTACTTTTTATGGATCAGTGGTAATGTATCAAAGAAATATTAAACATAAAATGACTGACAGTACAGTTCGGGAAAGAAAAGAGCCACAACAGAACACTTACCATCTCTGTGGAGATCTACACTTCATTACAGGCCACATTCTGCTATTCTTTAAAAGTACTTAGCAGAGGAAGAGTAGCAATACCTGTCTTTAAATGAAGGGACAACACTAAGCCACTATTCCTTTCAGCCACTGAAAGGACATGCATCCTGCCTGTTACGGGGTCTTATATCTTGCTATGCAAGGAAATGGACTAAGAGCCATTAGTGAACCATGACATTTCTGCATTCTACATGTAAAATAACTCACTCAACAGAAGCTTGTAAAGCAAAGTGTTTAACAGGCACACAGCCTGTCCTGAGCAGACTACTATAGTTTCTATCTTGTAGTGCAGTTAGTATATGATTCCCTACAGGAACATGTAAAATAAAACAGCCTACCTGCACTCAAGGTCCTAAGACAACTAATTTTAAGGGGATGTAACAGCAAAGTGCCCACTTTCCTGGAAATCTGAAGTGGTCATTGTTTTTTAAGGGGAGATTGTACTAGGCATTTAAGGAGTATCAAGGGTCCTATACGAACACTGAAATTTATAAATTGGGACTCTTCAAGTATATTGTCTTCTTAAGAAATGAGCCATGAAAGGAACCAAAGTTATACATTTCATTAGGTGTGACTGATCTACAGCTAAGAACTTGCTGTATTTTCATTTGTCCACCACATCATTATTTTGTCAGTTATATGCCATTCTACTCTAAGCAATTTTTACTTCTATTGCAACACATCTGTAAAATATAACTGGTATGAAAGTCTTTCTATTACCTTAAATGAAACAGGAAAAAAGAAAAGAGTTCATTAACTCAAGACTCTCAAGGTGCAGGGGGAATAATACTAGGAGGTGGAAAAGGTGACTAGGGAAGACTGTAGAAACCCCTTAATTTTAGCACTAAGTTATAGGAGCTTCATCTTGCAGAGCTTTAAGTTATGGGAGCTTTATCTTAAAGAATTGTTATTCTTTAACATAATATTTTATATGAAGCACTGCATAATATGATATTCTGTTTATTAAATGTACCATGCAATTAATAATTATATTAATAAAAAAACCCGACATCCTGTCCTTAATCAGTTGTCTGAGAGCACACAATTTAAATCTCAGCTGCCCCATGGAGCATTCTAAGCAGAAAGCATGACATACGTAAATGAGATAATTAGTCTGGAGATGAGACAATTGATGCCAACGTACATCTATGTATGAAGATTCTGGGGATAAGGAAAAGGCCATGTACTTTTCCTTAAGCCTCTGAGAGCTGTGCTACAGATTTATTAAGGGAGAAGATTTCAAAACAACTAACTTCAATGCAAACCAATTAAAATGTGAATTATACAGTCTTAAGTTTTGAAAAGCTGTCATATCTAAAAATAATTCCTGACACCTTAATACTACAGTGCATGAACAGTCTCTTTTTATGTTTGCATGAAATAATACTACCACAGTGTGCTATGGGATAAAAATATAGCATGTATATACTGAAATACATTTAATAAAGCCGAATTTTATCTTTAAAAATTAGTTCTAAGATCATTGATGTGTTCTATTCTTCTCCTGTGTTTATATGTAGACTGTAAACTGAATTGCTTTGTCCTGTAATAATATTAGATTGCAAGCATAACAACAATGTGAAATTAGAGCTCCTAAGTGACAGAGTTAGACTATTACTGCAAACATAAGACCTGGACTGCTCTTATTAAGTGCTTCATATGAACTTAATCATGTCATCATCAAAGTGAGTGATTTTAGTTAGGGTTCAGTCTTTGGCAGCCACACAAAGCTTGTGATAGACATTTTCTAGGGCGCAGATACTGGCTGCAGATCTGCTGTACACATCGTTGGGGATTCTGTGAAGTAGAGGTATTTCTACCAAATTACAATTTATTTTTACCCTACACTGTATTCTTTGCCCTAACTCAGGTTTCAGGGCAGCATTTGCTGTGTGGCCTAATGTGAAAAAGAAAAGCTTTCTTTTTTCTATTTTACCAGTATTCAGAACTCTCAATAAAAGTGTGTATCCCACTGTGCCGCAAGATCAGTGTGAGATTAGTGCTTTCTGAATATAAGGGCTTCTGGTTTTCGTTGTTGTAGGTCCTCAGTAAGAAAAATTTAGAAGTTTCTTTGAGCGTTATTCACTGTGCTACAGATACATCACTCTCAGACCAGCTACAATCTGCCCCATTATCTTGATACAAATATTTTGTACATTTAAAATATTAGTCCAAAACTTCAGTTGGCATAAATCACTACATTTCACATGATAATTGACAGAGGGACCTCTGTGATTGTGCAATGAATGTTTTTGCTGGATTATTGTAAATACAGAAATTATCAAGCAACTAGAGCACAGAAGGGAATTACAAAAGATGCCATTGATCTTTCAAAGGAGTAAAAAGGGAAATAATGGCAGACAAGAGTACGAAGCTAGAGCTTCATCACTACATTAGTTAGAGAAGCAGCTAGTAAACTCATACAGCAACCCACAGCAAATGCTACAGGCCTACAGATAAGAGAGCAGGTGTAGGAAACAGGCCAGTAAGCAGCAGATTGTCAGCAAATGGGATCCCCAGTTACTCAGGGTCAGTTCATTGTCTGTTGTGTTCATAACAGAAATCTACATTGGATGTAATGAAATCTCATGAGTGCATCAATTTTTTCAGGTGCATCTGGAAAAGCAAGGTAGACAATCTCAATGAAGTTACATCATATGTCATCACTCCAGAGTTCCTCTGTAAAGCATTTTAAAACTGTGCTGCTCTAAGCTATCTTTACAAGTACATTCTACTTTTGTCATTGTTTGGAAATCTAAAATACATACCCAAAAGATGAATTAAGGATAAGAAAAACAATAAACCACAAGAAATAGAAACATCAAGTTAGAAGCCTCCGGAGTTTTCAAACTTGCCTCCTTTTGTGGTTATCTAACCACAATTGAAGATCATACAGATCATCACTATTCACAGTTATGGATACAGACAGTGGTTTGAGTAGTCGGTTCTTGCATGGAAAAGCTCAGCTCAAACAAGAAAGCTTCACTGAGGAACTTCCTCCACCTAATTAAACAAAGGGTTGTTTTTCAAGCTCTTGGAAATCAAGAGTGCCTGCTGTTCTTATTCTTGGGAGAAAATAATTAGTCAGCACCATTCAGCAGCACCAACCATGCCCCCAAATGCTCCTTATCTTAGTAATCTTTTTCAATCACAGATGATGTATTTCTGTAATACACTTTGATCCAGAAAGCATCACTGAGCTAAGATTTGAGGAATTATTTCTCCTCATTTTCCTCTTTTTTTTCCCCTATCTCTCATCAAGTGCTTCCCTCCATCAGTGGCAACCTTCATTTGCTTCTATTTTCCTATTCTCTTCTGTTTTCCTTCTTGAGGGACGCTGATTCCTCTATTCCCTTGGAATATGGAGAACACTAATTTTGTTAATAGTAGGTTTAGGTAGTTGTGTAGGCAATAGTAGGTAAAGTCACAAATAGAGTTTTAGTACTGGGTTCAAGGCCTATTTTCTTGCTTCTCATACTTACAGACAATAGATGCCTTGTACCTAAAGCATTGTTAAAATTGTATACAGTTACCAATATCTAAATTCCCTTCTAGTAATAACCTCCATATTTGTTATACCAAATGGTAACAAATGAGGAGCATGAGTTTGGCATGTCTGTGATTTTAAGCTATTTGTTATTAATGATTTAACCTGGCATAGAAACCTGATGGCTGATGAAACCTCCTTGCTTCATTGAGGCCCAGTTTTCATTGTGATACTGTGTATTTTTCAGGTGTGAAACACTGATTAGTTGTGCAGTGCTACCATTCTTTCTTGTTGCTGCCTGCAAAAAGGTCATACTCCCTTTGCACAGAGATTAACAACTACACTGAATAAAATGGAGCCGAAGGAGAATGGGAACAAATAACTTCATGAGAAATTTCATTATCTAGGTTGTTCTCAGAAGACAAGGTATTGGTAATTTTAACATTCCTACTAACACAATGTAATAATTACTAAAGAGTCTTTATCTGTTTTTCCCAAAGCTGTATTTTGTACATCTAGCAGTGCCAGAATGCTAAGAAATCAACTTGTGCAATGCTCAAACACAGAAGACAACAAATATTTTCTCAACTATCAGCCATCCCTCTTTCCTCAAAACTCCCCTCATTCACACTCCAAACACACTCAGACCATTTCACAGAAGAGACTGTTGCCCTGTGATGAGAACCTTCCGTGACTTACACAGTCTCTTGACTAGCCAAACTTCTCAATTCTCAGCACCATTGATTTTAGACACTTAAAATACACACTTTATCCAACACCTTTACAGGCCATATCCACATTAAATTCATGTACATAGTGTGTAAAGTATATGTAAGCAAAGAAAATGGTTATTTTCAAAACACTTAAGATCGATTCATGTAATATTCCTATTACAATTGCCAAGGAGGTCCTATACACTCCAGGTATAGATTAATTCTCTCCACTCCTATATTAAACTAAACACTGAGCTATAATTGTTCAACTTGGAACATAATACAGTTATGCTACAAATACTCTTAAGGCTACAATTACAATGAGGTCTCATGTCTGATTAAGGACTGTATTTCACTCAATGCTAAGAGCCTCGAGGTGAACAGCAAAGAAAATTTATTCTGAATGCAAAGAAATGGCCATATTAGTTTTCTATTTAGCTACAGGCATGAGTTCCTTCAGGTTTTCATGATACTATAATATATGTCAGAAAATTAAGAAAATATAATGACAAATACAGTAAGAATCCAGTATTTGCCTGGTAAAACAACATGCAAATATGTTTAAAAAATTTATGAGACTGAAGACACAAACTGTCTGAAAGCCTCTTCATCATTTCAACACTACCAAAGTAGGAATACTGCCTTTACATAGTGAAGAGAAAATATTAAAGCCATTACCTCCTTGCAGGAGACAGAGTGGACTCTGGAAATACTAGTGAGAATGAAACCCTACAAATACTTCAGGGATATGAAACCAATACAGCAAGCTGACCAGCAGACATATGACTGAGCAGAAAAGAAAGAAATGAGAGATCTTTCCAGTTCCATAAATACCACAGGCAATAGATCTTAAGCTTCAAGGGAATCACTCCTACTTACACATGCAGAGTCATTAGCAAGCACCTAGAGGAAATGATCACCCAACACACTAGTCAAGCTGGTATATCCACAAAAGCAGTGAATACACAAAAACCATCCAGTGTAATGGCCACTGGGCAGACTTCACATTTTCTGAGGGTCAAATGTGGCTAAAATATATGTTAAAATTTCTGTTTCAGATAACAGTAACAAAGAAAATGCAGAGCAACCACAGTTTGGATCACAGTCCTGTAAATATTCACAGAAGTAACATAATAAATTATTTAGCTGTAAAAATATCATTCATCATTGAAAAGCACAGAACTGCATCAACAGAGTGGATATAATCCCAGTCTCAAAGAGTTTACCAATCCAACAGGCACATAAGCAATGCTGAAAGAATCTCCTTATGTTTGCTCCTTTTTAGTTCTGCTTAGTCACAGAATGCAGGCTACAATTAATGAAATGCATAAATTGCTTTATCATCAACATGCCACCATATGCACATACAAAGTAACACCAGGCAATTTTAAAACCATTTTATGAAAGAAAATATCATGTGAGATAATGAATGATAAAATTTTTGTAATTATTTTTAATATTAAAAGAAGTTAAATAGGTTTTACAGTTGATCTCTGAATTTTGTGCACTCATAATTACAGCAACTCCCTATTTCTCACTCAAACACTTATACATGTACCACATAATCCTGTGGGTAGATGACTCCCATAGACAAGAAAATATTTTTAAAAATAAGTATTTAAAACTAATGTTTAATACTCCTGAGCCAGAGAGTCACCAAATGGATGGAAAGGAAAACTCAGCATTTCTCTTCTATTGATAAAAACAAACACAATATGAGATTTGCTATAAAACACAAATATATTTATATGCATATGATGACACCAAACTAGGAGGAGTGGCTGATTCACCAGAAGGCTGTGCTGCCATTCAGTGGGATCTTGACTGGCTTGAGAGTTGGGCAGAGAGGAACCTCATGAGGTTCAACAAGGACAAGTGCAGAGTCCTGCATCTGGGGAGGAACAACCCCATGCACCAGCACAGGCTGGGGGATCAAATTGCTGAAGAGCAGCTCTGCAGAGAGAGACCTGGGAGTCCTGATTGATAATAAACTGAACATGAGCCAGCAATGTGTCCTCGTGGCCAAGAAGGCCAATGGCATCCTGGGATGCACCAAGAAGAGTGATGCATCAAGGGAGATTCTTCTCCACTCTACTCTGCCCTGGTGAGGCCTCATCTGGGCTCCTGAGCTCAAGAGGGACAGAGAACTTCTGGAGAGAGTCCAGTACAGGGCCACCAAGATGATCAGGGGACTGGAACATCTTTTATATGAGGAAAGGCTGAGGGAACAGGGGCTGTGAGAGTGACAGAGCAGTGGCACAGGGTGCCCAGAGGGGTTGTGGAGGCTCCTTCCTTGGAGGTTCAAGACCTGCCTGGACATTTTCCTATGAGACCTGATCTAAGTGAACCTGCTTCTGCAGGTGAGTTGGACTAGATGATCTCTAAAGGTCCCTTCCAACCCCTACAATTCTGTGATTCTGTAAGTGCATTCACATCAATTAGAAAATGAGTTATCTCATTTCTCTTGTTGTGAATGAGCAATTGCTCATTCTTCCACCATAGTTATGTCTTCCCATGACAAAATGGCAAAATTTCAGCAAAGACACTGTGTTTTCTCTTATTACATACCTCCTCCCCTGAAGAGAAACAGCTGCACTACATCTCAAAGCTTCCACGTTCCACTTTACCATCAAAACGCATCTTTCAAGCACATACACAATATACTTTTGCTTATAAGCAACTGAAGAGATAGATACTACACACTGAGAAAGGCGAAGTTTAACAGACAGCTTCATAAACCAAAAATGACCTTGCTAACACTACATCAACTTCACTGTGCTTTAAATTAGGTTTGACTTTAGGAACAACTATGAATTGCTTTCTTACAGATGTAGAAGTGGGAACAAGACATCACAAAGTCTCTATCTTGATCTTCATACGGAAGACTCTGCCATCTCACTTTCTCTTTTACTTTTCCTCCAATTTATCAGCCTCCATTTTCATTCATGGAACTCAGTATGTTTGTTCCAGTTTTCCCTTTAATCACAGCAAACAAACTGGATTGATGATTATTAAAATGGCTTTTGTTTAAAATAAAAAACTTTGACTACTTTTTTCCCCCACTGTTTACAGCCTCCTAAGTCTTACAGTTAAAATATTACTGGCTGCTAGAGGGTGTGAGTTCCTTTCCTATTTGTTCAGTGGCCGATGTTGAGAGCTGGACAGCTTTCCAGCATGAGAATTTGGACTTTAGATACTGACCTTTAAGTATTCTGCAGTCAGTGTGAGCGTTTCCATTGATTTCAATGGCATTTGGATCAGAGCCCCGGACCTTAGTGTGACCTTATTTTCTGCCTAAAATGTAAATTGTTGACAATGCTGGCAAAGGATACTAAGGTAATCAATTCTATTCCAGTTGTGAATTTAGTTTTATTGGCTAATGCAGCCATACAGATATGTGTGAAGAATATTCTAAGCCAGTACAATATTGTAAAACTGACAAATTCAAAACAAATACAGCAAAACCCTTAAAAGCACAGATACATCTATTATAGACCCTATAGTAATCCATTATATTTTTTTAAGTTTGTAGGTTTTAGTATATCTAAATATTTGAAGTTCAGTACACTCTTCCAAACACAGTCAACTAAGTCTACAGGTAGCAGAAAATAGCAGAGATTTTTTAAGTCAATTAAATAGAGTTGTCCTTACCTAAGGACCTGTCTGTTGCAGAAGTTAAGAAGTTTCTTGACATATGGTTATAAATATAGATGTGTATCTTGAAAATGTTTTCTTAGTTCACTGCTAATTCATCCCTCACTTGCATTAAAACCATGAGAAGAGCACATCATCTAATCATAGAGCAAGTCCAGTACCAGTTCACACCACTGACTACACAGGTAGCTTCGTTGAAACAGTACAGGCTCAGGAGTTGCATTACTATTCAGTCTAAAGAGCTTTCACTTGATGATGTGAAAGACTGACCTTTCTGCCCTATGCAGCTGGTGGTTCAGAGCCAGAGATAGCATTTATTCAACTTGAGCTGTCAGATAGAAAGGGCAAATGTACCGGCAGGTAAGTGAATTAAGCACTGTTCAGTAGTTAGTAATATCTAATTATTCATGACACATTTGTCATATACTGTTAGAAGACATTAAAAATGCTAATGTCTGGTCATTCTGTTCAGTAACTATCTGCTGCGAAACACAGAATATTATGTGTTTCAGGTACTGGTGATTACATTTCTGCTTTCTTTCCTTCATAGAAACATATTTCACAATTTTATTTACTTTCAAGGGGACTGTAGTTTCCTTTATGGAAATGTAAGAGCTAAACTTTAACTTAAAGAAAAACAAATAGAGCTTGAAAAATCCACTGTTGCTTCACAGACCAGTCTAAAAGTGCACCATAATGTCTGCTATTCATATCCCAGTCAGAACATTGCAACATTGCTCTGTATCTTTCCAATGCAATACATAGTAGGCATTTTGATTTCTTATTATTTCTAGCTATTTAATTTTCTTTCTGGATGCTATAATAGGGTTTTGCTAGTTTCCTATAAAACAAACAGTCATGAACTCCATTACTGTAAATGAGACAAATGTTTGACTCTAATCTCTATCAAGTTAAACAGTAAGAAGATGAAGATATACAGACTAAGACTTGTAGAACCCAGTACTGAAATGCTTAGCTTTGAAATTTATCCTAATAAGAGCTCAAAATATCTCCAATATAATCAGCTATTTCATTTCTAGAAATGAGCCAGTTTAAACAGCTTCTGCTGCTCCCCACACACTTTGATGTGAACAAAAGCATCTTCTATGTGAGGTTATTTTGCTTTGAAGTAAAAATGTAAATACTTCTACTGAGGCTACTTCTGGCATCCTTAATGAAAGGACCAAGATTTCTGAAGACAGATGAACTACTGTCAATCTACATAGCTACTGTTTTGATGAATACAGAGGGAGCTTGTATTCATCACTATCCTCAGTAAATATATTCTATAAACATCTTCTACATAAGGATTGTTTTGGTAGTTAAAATAGTACTAACATTTTCTTGTCAAGTATAATACATCCTTGTCAGACATAGAAGAAAGTCATCTCTTCCTCCTGGCAGTTTGAGTGCTGAACGCAAACAATTCAATCACTCGGTGCTTTACTAAATTGCATGTACTTCTTGACTTAAAAGCCTAACCACATACCAATTGACCTGATCTTTAACAGGAATAAAGATTTCTAGTTCTTCCCATTTCAGAACATCCACATCCTTGACCATTAGCTGAGAGGATCCAGCTAAATAGCCAGTATTTCACACTGTTCAGATAACCTGTTACAAGAGATACTGACCGATATAAATTTTAACCACTTTCCTTGGAGCAGGCAGGAACCTTTTGGGTTGAGGCTCCAAAGGTGCAGCTAATTTGAGGAGTCTGTAGCAGTCACTCTATGTATTTATCATACTGAAATTACTGTCATCTAGACATTTCTGTGTAGACTGTTACAGTCTCCATCCTTGTCAATTTTCCAAAACTGACTGTATAAAGTCCCAGGAAACCTAATCTGAGCCCATAACTGACCCTGCTTTGAGCAAGGGCTTGCACAAGTGCCCTCCCAATGTCCTTTCTGATCTGAATTATCTTCTGACTTTTCAGTATTGGAGAATAAGAAGAAATTCTTAAAACTCTGATTCCTGGGGGGAAAAAAAAAAAAAAAAGAAAAAACCCCAGATAAACTCTTTCACAGCATAAACTAGTATAAGTTTAGACAATATTGCAACGAAGGAAGCTAATAGGGATCCTACATATATAATGACTGTCTTATTCACTTCTTGTAACTTTTCTAAATAACTGTCAAGTAATATCCAGCATTATTTGCCATTATCCAGACACACGTAATTCTGAACAATCCTAATACTAAATCCTTTGTAAGGAGAATTACTTTGAATACAAAACCTAAGTACCTGGGGATATAGGCATATTTGGTTCATGCTTACACAACTCTACTATTCAATGAAAAATTACATAGCCAGATTAAGAGATAGGGTAGCTTTAATCTCAGTGCTGTGTTAAATTAGGTTTATAAATAAATCTCCCAAGTATAACTGTCCATAAATTTTCCCAATGAGCTATTTCAATCAAAGAGAGTTCAAGATGTACTATAAAATTTTGTTTCCTTATAAACTCTTAAATGTTATCCTACAGAATGGCTCTATTATTCTGAGTTTGTTTACCTGAACAGAGAGTAGGATTCCTTTAGAAATTTTGTTATTTGAATTAAGAACTGTTTGGTCTGAGGAAGTGCATCCTAAAACAGCCTCTTTAAACTGGATTGCTTCCATATGCAAAAATTATGGAAAGGAATATGTGTTAAAATAATGTACAATGGAAACAGATAAATAGAACTAAGTAAAGAAAAGTTGAAGTTACCCCAAATAATCGAAGCAAAGATAGAATCCCCATATTTGGTGAAATGAAGCCTGAGGGCAAAAAATACACATTCTTTGGTATGAACATCTGTTGAGAACACCTACGTAATGAAAGTTATTCAGGCCCACAAGTAAGCTGGAGACAGCTCAGCTGTGCTTATATAAAATAAAATGTAACATATTGTACTGGGAGTCATTTCTATTCATCATCAGCCATTCTCTAGTTGGAACAGGGCAAAGGCTTCGTCTGTACTTGTCTTGTCTATCATGCTGAAGGGTTTGGCCAGAACCCCAGCAAGCTAGCAAGAATCAGTTGGCAAGTTCATGACACTGTCATTTAAGATCAGCTCCTTGGTGACCTTACCACCAACACTGAACTTGACAGTGATAACTCTCCCCAAAGAACTCCGAGACTGTTCTTTGACCAAATTGTCTGTAGTCAGAATACAGACAGACTGAGATGATTTTCAAAACCATCATTCAGAAAAAAAGCAATTAATAGAAGGTTTTTTGGTGACTTGAATATATCAAATACAGCCACAATGTAAATGAGAGGTATGAAGGCAGAGGAGAAAGGAGACTGTGTAGAGCTGTGCAGTTATATTGTGTGATGGGGAAGAGATGTGCCACAGCTGGGTGAAGTGGGGAGGAAGCTGGCTTCTTTGAAATGCTCCCCTCAGCAAATCTATCCCTTAATGCACAGGAATATGTTACCTTTGACACATGGGGACAGATCTCAGATTACATGATGTCAGATATATTCACTTCAATGTAGTTATGACAAACTAGATGAGATGAGTATCTCCTACCTGCAGTACTCTAAAATTGATCAACAGACTTTACTTCTTTACTGTTGAGCCATGCAAGTCATAAGTAGTTCCAAAATCCAAGTAAAACTACAATCACAAATAAAGTAAACCACTGCCTCCCAAAAATGTGATTAGATTAAAAAGCACTGGAAGATCTGAAAATAAAATAAAACTTCACATTTTAAATTGTAGCTCTGAAAGATTTATTAGTCACTGATTATAGCCCACACTGTTAAGCCTGCTTTCTCATTTTCAGAAGTCTAACTCATTTCTCAGCTCAACTAAACTCATTCAAGCATTTTCCTAAGCAAATATACAATTTAATATAATTTAAAAATCCCAAAGTGGGTTGATACAAATTTCCTCACATCCTGCATGCATGTTTGGACAGCTTAGAGTATTAACCTCTATTTTATTATCTACTGTGTTATATGGGGCTCTTTGTGATGCCATGTGGGCATACAGTAACAACCAATCTTTGCTGCCATTCGACCTAATCAGATAATACCATGAAAAAGAACAAAAGATTGTAGTATGTATTGTATAGTTAATAGAAATAGTCATATAATAGATCGGTGGTACAGAATTAAGTCAAGTATTGATACCTTGACTGTCAGCTGAGCAATTCATCCCTATAGGACACTAAAATCCTATTGTTTTCAATATGAATTGTAACTGATTTATTTTAGCCTTGGTCATACCTTTTAACAGCAATGTCATGCACTTTCCCAGGTCAGAATGGAAAAGCAGGAAAACAAACCCTTCAAAGCCTTGTAAGAAATGACTTCTCTGTCATACTTGCTTGTTATACTTGCTCTCAGCTCAGCTTCCTCTTTGCTTTACTCAGAATTTCAAATTCTTGATCATTTTCCAACCTGCATGAGCAGACAAAGGGAAAAAAACCCACCCCTTGTAGTAGGCCATAAGCACCATGTCAAGGTAATAGTACAAGCCTTAGGACTTTTCAATCTTTTTAAAAACTACTAAATGTTTCTGTTGTTGTGACATACAGAGGATTTTTGGTACCTAACAAAGGAGGTAAAAAAAAAAAAAAAGAACAAAACAGACTCCAGTTTTCTGATAACATATTGTTAGTGAGATTGTCTGGTTAATGGTTTGAAAAAAAATGTTCTGCTGCTCCATTTGATGCTTCATGAAATGAAGCAACTTTGTCATACTTCACTGCATTCAGACCTAACAACATGTCAAATTCTTCTGAAATAAACTGTGGGCCATTGACTGAGACAATTTCCTCTGGCAAACCATATGCAGTGAAAAATTCCCTTACAATTTATTTATTTATTTCATAGTAGGCCATCTATACTGTCAGTACTCCAGATGCTGTGAAGCTGCTGAGCTTGGAAAATGAAAGGCATGGAACAAAGAGTGATCTTAAACAACATGAAGTAACTTTTTAATCTTTTCCTTTATCATACAGAGTGCCTATTGCACTTTGATTACACGTTTCTGACTTTGTAGAATTCTTGAACTGCTGAATAAGTGTATTTACTTCATTTGAAGGTGTGGCAAAGCTTCATATGAAACCACGTTTCATTTTAACCTCTGTAGCCAACAGCATTGCTTATTGAACTGCTAGGTACGTCTTAGAGTGACATCAACAAAAATTATTCCAATGAAATATCAACAAAAATGATTCTAATGAAATACCTAGACATTCACAATTTATTAGAAGTTTTATGGGAGTTAGTACTGATAGAACAGAATCGACGCAGTTATCTGTAATTCTGATTTTAAGGAAATCTTATGTTTTGGACATATACAGTTTAGTTTAAAAAATTCTTTAAATCCTGCCTTTAAGCTACTTTTTGTTTATGACCTTTTTAAGAAGCTTTTGGTGTTTTTTCATTGTGTGGATATCAAAAAGCAAATATCAAATATTTTTAATTATTTAGGAATCATTAAGGAATATGGGGCTTCTCAGAACTCCCGGTAATAAGATTAGTAGGAAATTAGCATCTAAGACTCTGCCACACTTTCATTCTTGGAAATGATTTTTCCTCCTATTGTGAACTATTTGTTGCACTGACGTTTCAAGAAAGGACAGTCTGAATCAAGAACTGGGAAAAAAAACACATATAGTTCTACATTCAGTTCATCAGTGACTAGAAGAGTTAAAGAGATTTAAATCAAGAATTAAATACTTGTTCAATGTCCCCAGAAGGTGATGCTGAAAACGTTGCAGCTTATCAACATATCAAGTAAAAATGCTCTCATTTAGTACTATACCTGGTGTGTTACAAATGAAACAGAAAAATTCTAAAACTTTTAGAGAAGACAAGAGAAGTGTGTGGAGTAACAATGTTTCTTTATCACTTTGCAGCTGCTGGGTTATGGGGTTTTTTTTTTTATAGCTGCCCCTGTCAGATCCCATACATAATTGGCTTGTTTGGAGGGATCTCTTCAGGAAATGCCATGTAACTGCCTGAGGACAAGTACACGTTTATACTCTCTTCCACTGAGATGTTTAACTTGAAGATTCATGTAGTATAAGTACATCAACCCATTTCTACTTTTCCTCACATCTACTCATCTATTGCATGGAAAACTCCTTGAAATATAGTACCAGGAATCAATCTGATTTTACTTTTATCAAGTAGCTGTTACAGTAGTTCTGATACTTAATACAACAGATAGCTGCACATTAATTCCCTGTGGCTGCAGTGTTGTTTATACATGTACAGTGTATATAAGTTCTAGACTCCATTTTGGAAATCATTAGGTTTTAATTGCCTAGGCAGACTGCAAAGATCTTCAGATTTACCAATCTCTTTGCTCTATTCATTATAACTTTGTGTTCAAGTCTGCAGTATGCTTGGCCCTATTTTAAGAACAAACCAAACAAATTTGTTTTAGGCACAATAAGTACATTTAACTTCTCTGGCTTTCACCTTCAACGTGGATGAACTACTCCCTTCCCTTATCTCTTAGTAGAATCAACTTGGGAAGTTGATCTCTATATTCACAGCAGTAGTTGCTTTTGCTCTGCTTAACACCACGGTGCTTTCATGAATACAGAGTAAGTCTTTAACACACACATAGCAGGTTGTAACTGCATAAGCACTTGTTTGCACCTTGCCTTTCAGATCTCTGTGGTAGTCACTCCTACCATACAGTAATGAAGAATTGGAATTGCCTTTATCAACTCCAAAATACATTTCCTTTTCATAGTAACGCAGTTTAGGTGGAATAACAGAGGCAAATTCTGAACAAGTTGCAGTGTCACAGATTCCCTTTTTCTCAATGTGCCATGGGAACTTTGCCTGACTGATTATTATGGTCAGCTTCTTAGGAAAATGTAGTCCCATTTACAGCACAATCTGTTTTTCCTGCTGGGTGAACTACAGCTTTCCCCTTTAAGTTAATGGAAAACCCAGAGAAAGAAACAGGACTATTGCACGGCTAGTAGCATCAATAAACAGTGCTGCACACTGACTTTGCTTTGCAAAACATGAATGTATGTTTAATCACAAATAGTCAGTATTCTTCATGTTGGTATTCTGATGTCTGAATTCATCCTGGAATCATAAAGAGGCAGAAACTTTTGATTCTGTGATCTATTTTTGTAAGTTGAACAAAATTTGTATTTACACAGTCTGTTCTATCAAAGGCTGCTTGTTGAACTTTTGTATCAATTTTAGCTATATCTTAGATGATGTTCCCCCTCACTATCATCTATGATAAATTAAATATTAATAAGACATTCTTATCTCAATCAACAGAGGACAGGATGGGGGGACAGGCTAGAAGACTAAAAATACAACAGAAGACAAAATATTACTGTTACAAAATACAATACTACAAAGAGTAATTTATGTCAATCTTTTAGGAGATTGACTAAAAGGAGGTAATAAAAGTTAATAAAAGATATTTAGAAACCTGCTTGAAAAATCTCAGAGTAGATGTCTTTACTTTTGCATATACCACTTTGTAATTTCCTCTGATAATTTCCAACCTACATAATGCTTCCAACAAACGTATATCCTACGGCACTGCTCCTATCATTATAACTTTCTAGCCAATATTACTCCATTCTTCCAGCAGTCTCATTTCTAAATTCGATAGCTTTGGGCAATCTCTCACTTCTTCCAAAACCTCATCTGCATAAATAATTTGCAGGCAAAATAAAATATCAAATGACAACAATAATTGCTATAGATTATTGTTTTTATCCAGCATGAAAACATTAAACACAGTGAAACACAAAATCAACATATGAAATCTCGTCCACAGCTGAAAATGTGCGCTTTTTCTGAAGCTACTGTTTCAGCTATTTGTACCCTTGCAATATATGAACTTCAAGACCAGCTATTCCCATTCTGCCTCTCTGAAATCAGCACTGGTCAGAGAAATGGCAAGAGATCAGACCAGCAAACACTGTAAATAAAGGCAGCCTGACTTGAGATTACAATGTGAACAACTAACAAACCAATGCCCTCCCCTATTCTCCCTATTGGATTTTCAATTTTGGTTTTGCATGGCTTTGTACAACTCTCCAAACCAGTGGTGAGAGCAGAAGGAAAGAGAAGACTGGTTGAAATATCAATCCTGTGGATGCCTTCTCATAATCTGGAACTTGAGCCAAGCAGAATAATGATATCATTTAGACTTCTCCAGTAAGAGAAGGATGATTTTAATCTTAACAAATAACTACAACTAATTAAATTCTCAAAGCAATTTATACACTATGAGATGTCATTTCCAAAGCAAAATGTTTCACATTCATAGCTGAATTTGTAACTTCCTTGTGCCAACCAATAGTAGGCTGACTGACTTTTTCTGAAGTTTCTCATTTTTTGAGACATCTGATTTTGAAGGAAACACTGGTAAGTACAAGGCATTGAATTCATTAGCCATTTTGGCTTTAGGATGCCTGCTAATGCAATATTCACCTGCTTTTCTACAAGAACCTACATTTCACAACTAGGATCTCAATCTTATTGCTCAGTCTGCCATTTTCACACAACATCAAATTCTGTACTAATTTCAAATGACTAATCACACAACATGATATTAATTAATGTGCTACACATATGCACAACTTAGCAAGATACAATTTTTTAATCTAACACAATCATATTAAGCTAAAAGGAAAACAAAACCTTCCCTATTACATGGGATGTTCCTTCAGTAACCTAAATAAGACTAAGTAATATGTTTTGAATAGAGTTATACAACAATGTCCATATGAAAGTAAAGCACTGCACTGTGTTTCTTCATCAGGGAGAACATCTTTCTAATTCCTTTCTCTTACTGATGCTCACTAATAGGGAATAAAGCCAATGATAACATAATAAAAGGTATTGGAAATAACTATTTCTGTGCTTTTTGTTATCCTGGAAAATACACAAACAAATTCAGGAAATGGGTAAAGGTCAGTAATTTAATCCATCCTTGTCCTTTTTCAGATAAAATTTACACCTAACTAAATAAAATAATATTGTGCAGATTAACTTAATAAATATTTTCATTTTTAGAGTCAATATCTTAATGACTATAGGAAATTCAAATAAGTAAACATTTACTTTGAGAGACAATGTTTTCTCTTAAAAACAGTTCAGATTTTTTCTTCTCTATGATAAAAAATCGCATTAAAAATGAGGAATTATTAAAGAACAGGAAGATATAAATGAAATGTTGGAAATAAATAATTTATATGAGAAAATGCAATTTGACTGTTAAATACCTCAGAAAGTGAATGTAATCATATATGAGACTAAAGGTCAATAGAACAAACATCACTGGGAATCATCATTTTAGTATGCATCAGGTTGTAGAGCCATCAGAGAATTATTGTGGCTGTAAATGAGAAGCATCAGCAGTCAAATGTAGCTCCAGAGCTCTGCAACTGCTTCATTATATGACTTCTGACAAACAATTTACTACAGTCTCTCCATGTGTTCATTTGCTCTGTTGGAATTACACCATATTTTTGAGATTCTAGGTGAGAGACATCATGAGATACATATAAACAATATTTTAACTAACAAGTTTTCTCCATCTACATGGACAAATACAGGAATGTATTTTCTACAAAAGTCTCCATAGTTCAAAATCCCTCACTGAGAAGATTGCTGGGTCAGTCTCATAGATAGGAGGCACAACATGAACATGCCAAGAAGTGAGAGCCACTCCTCTCTGGACACTGCAAGTGCTTCTGTTCTTCCCAAGGAAAGGAGATGTGGCAAAAACCTACAATATAGGGTGGATTCCTTTTTTTATGTGGAGGTAGGAGCTTGTACAGACACAGCTTTTTCAGAAACCAGTATGAGACAGGACTCTTTAAGCACTGCAAGAAGCGGGTTCACCATTATTAACTGTTGAGAGAAAAGACCATGGTACTGGACACTAAAAACAAAGCCTAATATTGGCAGCACTATTCTGGTCCAACATCTAGAAAAAAATTGAGGAGTAAATAGCTGCCAATTTAACTTGGATGAAAAATTTAGAATTTGATCTTTCAACGTTAAAGGTGCTTCAATATCAACACAATTTCAGTAAGCCTACATATATGGTATTTGTTATTTCTATCAGCACAGGGCTTAATTCCTCCCTGGAGTAGCTTCAGGGAAGTCAATGGGGTTGCCTGAGGGATAAACTTAAGAGATGTTCAGATGACCGCAAACGATCAAATTACTGCACTTTATGATATTATGCTCTCACCAGAGATGTTCTAACAGATTGCTTGTGTTTCTAACTCAATTGAAAGAAACCAAGTAACTTAATTGAAAGGAACAAGTTTAAATCTCCAGCTTGCATTCACACTCCCATTTCTACCAGAAGGCACATTTACCAATTCACCCCTCTCCCATTCTCTAGTCAATGACCTAAGGGACATGCACATGCTGGACTCAGGTCTGAGAGACAACCACGAGTCTTAGTAGTTGTAATCATTTACAGGCAGCGCCTTCTTAATCAACAAGCTTGTCCACTTACAATTGTGAGAATACATTTAAATCAGAATGATTGTTTCATACTTCACAATCTGGTAGATTCCCAGTTACGAGAACAACCCTGAAAAATATTTTTAGCTTTTTTTTTGTATTCCAGTGACACAGTTGCAATCCTGCAGCTAATATTTTTCACATATTCTTTTCATATATCTATAACAGATTGGTGGTTTGGGTCACACATATGCATACCCTGAAATAAATGTCTGATTTCTACCTTAATGTTGCTGTAGAGTTGGGTTTAGAAAGCATTTTGTAGAAGGATACTCTAGGCATCAGGAAGACAGCTATGTCTATTAAAGCCTATTCAGCTAATTTATTATTCTTTTTATCCACTCCTCTCTAATATATTTTCTCCTGTGGATTAATAAAAGAAGAGTCAGGCTTCAGAGGGTGACAAAGCATGAGTCAGTTAAGATGATTTATAGTTCATCTGAGAGTGCTAACGCACCGCGTGATAAATATTCCAATCACTTCAAAGTTGTCTCCTAATGATGACAGTGAATGTTAGTGACAACTTCTCAAGCAAAAGCTGCCAGCATGCAAGAGTTAATAATGGCAGAAAAGCAGGTAAAGGGATAACTACTCAGCAGTCCTCAGAGATTTTTAAATTTGCATGTAAAAGAACATGACTAGAAAATGGAAAGCAGAGAATATAAAATCTTGCATCATGTTTTTCAATCTAGAGAAGTATTCATCAAAATGAATGCTTTTTAATATCCTTGGTTGCTCTGTATTTTAGCATGTAACTCTCTTAAAATAGAAATACAAAGGAAAATGTATTTCTGTAAAATGTATGAAGGCTTTTAGAGGGGAAAAAGTCTTTAGAAACACTTAACGCCTTGAGGGAAATTCACCTATAAATAGAAAGCTACAGTCAAAATCTAAAAAATTGAGCAGCAAAGTGACTCATAACAGAGTATGGTAAAAATGGGCATCTACAAAAAATATTACTTAATGCAGTATTAACAAATACTCAGTAAGAGACCATACTGACAAGATATAGTGTCTTTTGGGTGCTGCAGACTCTCTGCAGTACATTTGCAGAGAATTTATGCAGCTCCAGAAGAAAGTCACCTGCACCACTTAGACAAGCAGAAATGAAGCAATTCTGTTGCTGAGACCACTGCAGCTATGCTTGGAGGAAAGCTGCCTTGGCTGCTGTTCCTATCCCCATTCAGTGCTGTTGTGTCCAGTACCCTCTGGAAGAAAGTAATGTTTCAGGATGAGACCATGTGCAATGGCAAATGACAGTGTTGGGGAATATTACTTAGAAGATTAAAACACCTTGCATCCTCAAATGTTAAAAACGATATCAGATATGGAAAAGTAGTGTATCAATACTTTTCTTGTATCTGCTTTATTTTATATTGATAGATCTAGATTTAGATTTGGACTTTTTATAGTATCCCTACCATGCAGGAGACAATTAAATGAAGTTTTATCACACAGTATGTTTTGAGTTTTAAAATCGGTTCCCACATTACTCTGAGAACATAGATTTATATCAGAATGTATATTTATTTCCAGCTTCCAATGAGATCTGTAAGAGTTATTGTATTACAATTGATTTCACAAATAATATTCATTTTTTCAAGCACTTTATAGCATTTTCAGTTCATGTAGCCTTGAAACTCATCTGATTTCCTGATTAAAATCAAGAACTACAAGGATTTGAAAGCCTAAACAATTTCTCTTGCAAGTTATGAAGCCTGGCATTCAAACTTCTAAGTGAAAAATAACTCAAGTTTTACATATTTGTTTCAATGGAAAATGTAAAAATTTATTTTCATGGAAATTAATAATAAAACAAGTGCAGGTACACTGAAATAAACATTTTTGCAAGACAGACATTGTAACGAAAATACAACGGCTAACAGACAGTAGTGATTGAATATCCCCACCATACATGTGGAGTGAATGTCCAATCACTGCTTCTGTCCCTTGTGCTCCTAACATTAGGGGCAGGAATGCATTTGGGTACAAGCCTGACCTCTTGTGCTGATCCTGTCAAAAGATGGAATTTGAGTTGTGGACATCACTTCTACAAAGAGGCATGGAACAAAACTTTTCTGTCCCAACCTTTAGGTAACGGAGTAACAGGGCTTCGAAAACTGCCACACTACCTGGAAGTCCCAGAAGCTTCACTTCAGAATTTAGAGAAGGAAAGCACTGAGAGAATTCCTAACATTCACTAGTCCTACTTGGCTAGTGTGAACCCATGATATCAGCTATACAGCATCATATTTGAGAATCTTCCTAAGCTATTAATCTTTCTATTCATCCATGACTGTAAAATCTGCTGATTTTACCAATCTCCTAAATTCAGATACTTTTCAAAACACTTCGAAAGTTTATTTCCTTCACTAAAATTAAATTCGTGTCTGAGGCAGAAGAGGATTGCCTTGTCTTGCTTCACTTCTCTCCAGCCACAGAACACAACACTCCAATGTTTAATGTCTGATTCTGATTACATCCTGTAATTGTGCATATAGCTCAATTGGGCTATCTATAGTTGCTTAATGTTTTCCTGCTAACAAATGGAATCAGAGCAGCTAGTAATAACATCAGCTTTAATTAAATTTCATCTCTTATTTTAACACATCCACTTACTTTAAAGCCTGAGTCATTAAGTCTTACTAGTACGCCTTCTTTTGTGAACCACATCCCTATGTTTCTGACAAAGGTCGGTAGTCAACTATAGAGAGATTTTTATTTTTTCTTCCTTCAACTTTTCAATAATAGGCATAATATTTTCTGTGATCAGTCTGAGCTTAAATATGAATACTAGTTTGATCAAAAATGAAAGCATTTTAAGAGTTAGGAAAAAGAGACATCATTATAGTACTGTACTTGTGGGCATTCTGTGGCTTTGGGTTGTTGTTTTTGACAGTGTTTTAACTGAAAGAGCAAACAGTTTAAAGCTTGAGTTTACCATAGCAATAATTGTCATCTGGAAATAATTCTTCACTTATTTTTTTGAAAGATATTGCTTTTGATGTTACTGCTCTACAGATATAAGGCTTTCCCACTCAGGTGTTATCTCCAAAACTCATGCATCGTGCAGTTAAAACCCACTCTACTACCTTCAGTTGACCTTCCATTAAGCATCTGCAGTGATTTATTGTGCACGTGCTTGGATCTGAGTTGCATAGCAAACAGCAAGAAACACAAAAATCAGTCAAGGCTACCTGGATCATAGGGATGTGAAGAAGTGAAAAGTTTAAGAGGAAAAGGGGCTGTATGTCCTTTGCATCTTTCCTTTTATGCACTAACCAATCAAGCTGCATAATCGTAAAGAAATCATTTCTTGGCAGGGATGCCACAGGGATATCTTTGGAATACAACAATTATTTTTCCAGAACAAAAACATGCTGTGACTTTGCCTCCAACCCTAACATTTCAGAGAAAAAAACCCCACAAATGTCTGAGTATGATTGACTTCAATTTTAAATCTAAGGTGAATAACCCAGACTGAAACAAAGAACCAAACAAAACATAGAATCACTTGTGAATGACACAGTTCAGCCTTGCAGGCTTTCTGATATCACCTTATGTTTAGGATTCTGTAAGTGTATCACAATCCTAAAATCAACTACTCTTAGATCTTTTCTACAAAGAACAGGTGTTTATACCTATCATATTAAATGTCCTTTTCTGGAGTTCATTAACTCCTTCCTCTATTGTGGAGGTACATAACAGATGTAATCGTCTTCTCTACATCAGTTTTTAAATCTTTTTTTTTTTTTTCCATCCTCTGCATCTTTTCTCCCAAGCAAGCACTTTCAATCTTCTAAATCCTCTTCCTATGGAACACTTTCCTCATCTCTAATCACTTAATCATCTGAATATGAATCTTCTCTACTCATGTTTAGGAAGGGTTTACTGTCAATCCTTGTACTTTGTGGTGCTATAAAGCTATGCTGTCTGCCTCTTCTTAGGGAGGCTGTAAATCCTTCCTCCTCTGAAAAGAATTATATTTCAAACTACATTTTCTAACATTTCACATTTTAGTGTTCTAACATTTAGGGTACTATTATTTCTAGAAGGCATGTTCCAGAGCCAAAGAAGTCAATTAGAAGAAGGAGCTACATACTCCTTTTAGAAGAGAGGATGTTCAGAGTTCCTAAAAGCTTATTGCAAGGATTAGTGAAATGTTTTATCATGAGATATATGAATTAATCAAGGACAATTATAAAAATTGTTCAGAGAGATAAAGCCGAATTGGCTATTGCAAATTATTCATTGTGAAGCTGTCTCTAACAGAGTAGTAGCAACAGCATTTGTTCAAGTTAAGAGAAAGCTCTGTCTGGTGCACTGAAGAGAGTACATGCACATGTAAGACAGGTACATTTCATGACTACCATGAGGTTAAAAAGCCACCATTAACCGTGTCCTTACAGGTGCTACCACAGAAGCTTGTAAAAGCAAAATATAATGCAAATGCTCTTACCTGATGTTAAAAAATAATGTCCTTCTAGAAGTTACACAGTTTTCCATTCCATTTGCATTACAAACTGACAGGTTTATAAAAGCATTACTTGGGTGTATTCTGAAATTATTCCAGTTAAAATTTATAACTGTACATAGATTTGTTTTAATATCATTCCAGTCTGAGGTATATTCATTTTCTCAGTCAATTCAAATGTGCTTGATTTTACTAAAATTCCCTAAACACTTCTCATTATCAAGTAGAAGGAATAGACTTTCTGAAATCAACTCACTGACAATAAACATTATTTAGTCCCTCTAGTAGTACATGATACTAGAAAACTACATTTATTTTGTCATTGTTGCAAGCATCCGTTTTTGCAGATTTGAACCCCAAATGACAGTTTAGTTTGAAAATTAATTTCACACATTGGAATGGGTACATGAATTGCAGACATGGTCAGCAGGATCAGATATCTCTCAGAACCAAGTCTCAGAAGCTGGGAAGGTCAGTTTCTACAAAGAGGTTGTTAATGACAAGAGTGAATAATTGGGATTTAATAAGCATTGAAGAACACCTTGTAAGTACTTTACTAATCATCCAAATTGCTTTACATGATAGCTAGTTGTACCAATGTTATAAACAGCTGTATTCAAACAATTATACTTTTCAAATCTATCTAAAAGAAATTCAGGAGTGACTAAGCTTTCAGCAAGATATTTAGTGACCAAGCACAGGAAGTTTTAGATAAATCTAAAGCTCTGACTCAGAAAATCTGGACCTGAAGGCTGTCCTGAAGCAGGTGGCAGAACAAGATGTCATACCACCGCAGCCCTGACTCTAGCTCAGAGGTAGCACCGAGGTCTCCTGCCTGTCCACACAGTACAGATAATCAGAGATTGGTTTGGTAGTAGAAACCTATTTGTAATAGACCAACTCTGTGTGAGAATAATTTACCATCCTGACACAACTGGGCCATTTCTCATAGGAAATTCATTTAATACTAGCTCAGTTTTACTACTGTTCAGTGCAGACGTACCCTCAGATGTTATATCATATAAGTTCATTTTGCAAGTTGATCTATCCCAACAGACTCTTGTATCTACACAGATCAGATGACAAAACCAGGACTTATTCCCATGTATTTGTAAACCCTACTTGCTATCCACTCTGTTCAAATAAACAGCAGCAATATGAGGTGAAGTTAACAACAGTCACTGTAGTTTTATTCTGCAGTGTAATAAAAACATCCCTAATTGAAAGTTAGTGCAAACCCTTGAAGTGATTTCCTTCCACTGTTTTTTACTCAATTCTCATTGATATCAGAGTACCCAGCAAGTTGTGAATTATCAGCCTTCTGTTGTGAATTTATCTTTGCCTTAGACATGTTAATCTAAAATCTGCTTGCCTGTTTGTTAAGTATATTCTTCAACACTGAAAAACAATACAAAATATGTATTTATTAAATGCCATGCCTTACTATTCTTCCTTTTTGTAAATTCAGGCTAGAAACAAGCAGCAGAAATTGCTCTGTCTTCTCTGCAATACGTAGGATTCATGTCCCTGCAGAGTCTGGACCTTTATTTTCAAAAAGAATTTGGTTCTGTCATGATAGCTTAATAAACACAAAATGCTACAATGTTAGTTTATAGGCAAAGTTCACTCTGTACAAATTGATGGCTATCAAAACTTCTTACTCCTCTAATAATTTCAATCAATCCCTTAAATAATATCTTGTATTATCATACTTGTTTAGTTTGACTGAGGTGTCAGCAACGCAGGAGCAAGATTTCTTAAAAGACATCTAAAAATAGCAAGAAACATTTTTGTTCTTGCTGTTGATTAGGTTTTTAATAAAATTTTTCAAGCAGATCAGATAAGATGCACAATACATAGTTGCAAGCATAAACATTCATATACCTCTCAATATCAAAAGTTGCAGTCACAGATATTTGCTTACTCTAAGTTGTATCTATAACTCAAATTATTTAATAAACTTCCACAAATTGGCATACAAGTTACACATTGGAAGCTAAGATAAAGATTGAAAAAGGAAGGTGCAAGACAAAAGGGATTGAATCTTGAAAAGGTTAATTAGAGATCATGCCCTGTGTTGGGAAATTATATCACAAGTTCCTTCTAAGTGCGATAGTCCCATGAGATTGCTGTAAGCATTAAGAGATGTTTTGTTCATCGGTCACGGTGATTTCTGCTGTTACTGTTTGACTAAATATTTTTTACAAATCTAAAAGTTCAGCTTGCTTTCATCTTCAAAATAAAACAAACATCAAACTTCAGGTTGATTCTAATATTGGGACCCTTCAGTCATAATTTGCTGAATATTTGTGCTTTTCTGGAGCAAATGTTTGTAGTGCTTAGTTTACATTCCTGACATCCATTTTTCTTCCATTCTTAATAAATTATAGATCACGGTTTTAGCAAGATGGTCATTGAAGCAGATAGTGTTTGATTTGATACATTAAAAGCCTATTATATTCCTACATCACAAGGAGACAATAATTGTTTTATAATTAAAACATGCCTTTCATTCTGACAGTGTTTAACACCTTTTCTCAAACCAGTGCAGCACAAAAATATTGACAGAAAAGCTAAAGGTTATATGGACAGCAAAATGTCATGTGTTAGCATTATACATCATAGGAGAGGCTTCCATTTATAGATTTCATTATCAACTGCATTTCATGTTCAAAATACTTAATCTGTCTTTTTTTGCTCAGAATCTCATGTTGATCTTCATCTTTAGGAGGATTTAAAATGTACAGTGCTGCTATTCAGTCATCATTATTTTAGCTTTCTTAAAAATAATCTACTAAAATCAAAATTAAAATGTTGAATTTGTTATTCATTTTCTTTCCTTTGTGGCACTTTTTTGGTGGTGGTGGTTGGGGTTTTGGGGTGTTTTATTTTTTTGGAGAGTAGAAGCCTGGCTGGTTAAGGTATCTAGCACTTACCTTTGTACACAGATAAAACTGTAAACCTGTAATCATCTAGAAAGTAGAGACTTCAATGTTTCTGTATGTTTCAAACATATTCATAATAAATTGTCATACATGTTTGGGAGTGTGAAACAGTAAAAGTGTGATCAAAGTGATTGATTCACCTATCAAAATGAGCCTTAAATAAGGCTTTCACAGTCTTTTACCCGCTAGGTGACCACAGGCTTTCTTTTGTTATCTTATTGCCTGGTGAGTAGTACAAAATAAAAGGACTTGCCAAGATGCTTCCATATGCTAGTGTTTCTAGAAGGCAGTCCTTCGGATATTGAATTAGGAAACAAATATGATAAAAGTAGCTAGACTATAGTGTGGTTTTTGAGAAAGGCTATAATAAAAACCACAAGATATAAACACTTTCAGCAAGTAAAATTTTAAATGGAGAAATAAGAGGATTAAGGGGACAATCAAGAAGATGAGTCCACTAACCTTGCCTAGATATCCCCCTAAAGTGCAAGCTGGCTAAGTGCCACTGATTCTCACTGAGATATGCCATGTAGATAACTAAGGACTTGACCTATGATTTACATTTTAACCAAGTTTAAATTGACCCTTTTATATACCTGAAATAAAATAAATTTTAAAAATAAAAATCACTAGTATATTACTAGACAGTTCAAATGACATAAAAACACAAACACAAGACAGCTTAGACATACTAAGGCAAGCTATTTCCAAAACAACATGTTCAAAGTGAGTTAACAGGTAACACTACCAAGTGTCTCAGCAAATTAGAAGACTAAATCCATTTTTAAAATTACACAGCTACTTAACCTAAACTTTATTGACTGCCAATGTGCCCAAATTACTTCATCATATTTGAAAACAGTTTTTCATATTTAAAAGTTATGTACAAAACCAAACAAAGTTACTGGAATGCTGACTTCTGAAAGGACTGTACTCTCTGGGCTGCCTATTGCAATCCATAGTCCCTTGTTACATTCCTATGCTCAGGACAACAGAGAGGAAATCAGATGCCTCAAACTGCAGTGACAAAAACACTGTGCATGGAGAACAATGTTCAGTCATTACAACATGCTAGAAATGCTTATGGCACAGCCTCTCAGTTCTTCTCATTCTCTAAACCAGCAGGTAACAGCTCTCTCTGAAATCACAAGTGTCATAAGAGATTATGTAATACTGGAAGAGACTATATACCTCGTTGCCTGTCACTGAAACACTCCATTTCTTGTGATTTCAAGGCATCTGACATCTAAAGAGCTGGTAAGTAAAGAATATTTTAATGACAGACCCTAAAAGATGGGATGAATCTTCAACATCTTAGGCCTTTAACCACTAAGCTTCATTTCATAAGGCTTTTTCTGAACAGTTTATGTAACAACCAACTGCTGGAGAGCACACGTGAACATACAAATGCTGATTAGCGCAGGTGCTAGAATGACATATGGAACTCATTCTCAAAGGTTCTCTTTCTCAGCATTTAGTCAGGATCACAAAGAAAATACATTAGAGATTGAATTAGTTGTCTTAAAAGCTAAAAAAAGTCGTATAACTCATGACAAATGACTGTAGGTCAGGTGGATCCAGACTAAATCAGGAATACAGATGGAGTTTAAATTCAATGGAAGGACTGAAAGTATTTTGGTTGTTTCTGGTAATTATTTCATCTTCCAATTAACGTCATGGACATATGTTACTTACAGACACTAAGATGGGCAGTATAAAATCAGAAGAGGGCAAGTATTTCATTTCTGTTTGGATACTTTTGATACTATCAGCTCTCAAATAGTTTGTCTCCTTTTCTGCTGACCTAAACAGTCTGTTTAGAAGTAGACTGATCAGCTGGCATTCACATTCTAGGAGGAAAAATAAATTCATTTAATGGTCACATTTACTACCATTTCAGCTTTCATCCATTTTACAGAGAAGAGAAAAATATATAATACTATAGCCATAGCAAAGACAACATAAGGCATTATATATGCAAAGGACTTTCTAAACAATGCTTACCAATCAAAATACATTTTCCATTGTATTCCAATGTTGCCAGCTCAGAGTGTTGCCCTGTCAGGATGGCTGTTTAAAAGTTATTAGGACTGTTTTATTTGATATGAAAACTAATAGGCAACTTCTGATGCATAGTGGACATCTCTTTATTTTGCTTTTCTTGCTGCATAGTCTAAGGCTATTCAGAAATTCAGAAAAGAGGCTTTACAAAGAGGCACAAATCTGTACACTCTTTATCTATGTGGAATTCTTTGTGCTTTACAATATAGATAGATTAAAACTAACTACTGAAATTCTAGTATGTATGTATTTACTGGGTCAGTTTTTGGTGAAAATGTTGTTATAAATAACCTGCAGTATTGTTTTGAAATTAATATAAATGTTGAGCCTTAATGGATACAGTTTTAATTTGAATAAAAACTCTAAGTAAATTTAATTTTAGGACTAATACTGATTGCTAATTAGCAGTTATTATTTAATATTATCATTGAAATTCATCAGTTTATGTGAAATTTATTCAAGATCTCTGAACAGGCCCTCTTGGACAGGAGGCTGCATTATAATTTCAACTACTCAAACATTCCTATTTTCATAAAGAAGTAAGTACAGATTGAGGAGGGAGAATTGAGCAATCTCAGCTCTACTGTGACCCTGAACAAGCATTTTGAATGCTGCTTTAGTCTCCTGGTGTACACATCATTTAAAAGAAAAGCAGTAAAAGTACACTAACACACTAATCACTAAGATGCTCACAGAAAAGATGCTAATTAACTGAAAACTGTTTTGTTCTTCTATTATAGATCAAGTGTGCTTCTATTATAGTGATCAAGTTAAGCTGAACATTCAAAGGCAAAGGTTTCTAAGAGTCTGATGGCAGAACTGGGTGGTGGGTACAACGTTGTCAGCTGTCCTGTTTTTTCTCTTCTGCCAACCTCTTATCTCCCAAGAGTCTTGATTCACGTTGTACTTGCAACGTGAGACGTTTCTCACTAGAGGTCAGCGTCGGGCTGGCACAGGCACTGTGACGGCACACGGAAAACAGAAGGTGACAGATCCCACTGTCCTGGCATGGAGGCCGGATGCTGACACCCATGGTATAAAGCATCAGTAAACTCTGATGGCACAGGCACTTTCAGAACAACAACAAACCAGAAGCTGGAAAGGAAAAAGCCAACAATTCTCACAAGTATTAAAGAGCTTCACAAAGAGTCATGTTATTTTAAAAGTCGCATGGTGCAACTCCAGTGCAGAATTGAGCCCCAGGTACATCAGTGAGGAAGAAAAGGCAAGGTGCAAGTCAGTCTGCAACGGCAGTTGGAAACAATTGGCACTATATGACATAAAAGTCTGTCAGAGAGAACTAAACAGGGAAAGAATCCTCTATACAGGAAGGCCTTTGGTTTTGGACAGCGCCGTGTTTTGGATACCCATTTGTAGTTAGTCATGTATTCCAAAACACGTTTGTTGATCTTTACAGTGACTTGAAAAATTAAATGATAGAGGCAAGGGAAACTAAACAAAAAAACAAACTGCCTTTTCTCAGTTATTTCTTCTATATCCACCTTATGACCTGAAATATGCTGCAACAGTGCAATTGACACTGAGTTACGCCAAACTGAATTCAGAGGCGTGACTTTTTCCCTGCAGTCACTTCCTTTCACTCCCTTGAGAATGTGGCCTGAAGTATTAAAAAAATAATACATAGCACATAATAATAAATAGTACATAAATAAACTATTTATGTCATTTTGTCTTGCAAATATGATGTATATACTATTTTTCTGCTCCAAGACCATGTAAATTTCTAACATCTAACTCTTTAGAAAATAATCAGTGAAATATACTTCAGCCACCATGATACTTCTTAGAAACTCAAATACCATTTGCTTCCTTCAATTCCTTTCACAATATCTTTTACTGTTGGTGGTCACTGGCACCAATGGAACACCAAATGTTGTTTTGGTATATCTTCAAATAATTGCTGATCTTTAAGACATATATCTGTTGTTAACATAGAAAACACTGAGACCTCAGAATATACATAATTTCCATATTTTAACCCCATTCAGTATTGCTATTTCACTGAGCTTTTAAAATCTCCTTAGCTTTCAGCAGGCTTTTACTCAACCAGCTAAACCTAATGTCCTTCAAGAACCTCCCTATCAGATGAGTAAGTTACTCTAAAAAAAAAATAAAAAGCTTTGCATTGATGAAAAGCTGCTCAGGAAAGAGACCTTCAGAGTCTACATGAACAACTTCTACAGCTTTTCCCAAACAGATTATCAAGGCAAGCTGACTTTTCTTTTATGGGAGATTTTAATCCTCATGAAAACGATTGGATGTGCTTATCCAATGATATTTTGACACTGTAAAGATCTGGAGTATTTTTTTATAACGTACACACATTTTATTAGGTGTTAGTTCCTGACTATGAAACACTTTATGTTTACTTTGCTTCCTGAAACTGCTTGAGCACATCTAAAAATCTCGGTACACCTAACAGAATATAACCATTGGTATTTTTTCAGACAACTAAAATATATATTTTCCAGTTACAATGTAATGCAATTTTTGTTTTAGCCAATACTTTCAAAATTTAAACCCCAGAATTTCATGCCCTTTTTTTTTTTCCTTGAAATTGTGTTATAAATAGAGGCTTTCTCTTCTGTTTTTTCTCACTGTCTTCAAAGTGGCTAGGAAATCTTATTTTCTTTTTTTTTTTCCAGTATTATTTTTTCCACTTTTCCCAGAATCTACTTAAAAGACTTAATTAAAAGTTCCTTTCATTCATTTCACACATCCTTAGTTGTACAAAGAAATATACTTAAAACAGAAAAAAAATATATCTTTCTTATTGCCTCTACAGATTCATTCATTATGTATATCATTCTCCTTCCAGATTGGTGTTATCAAATACATTTCCTTGAATAAATAAGCCTAATGAGTCCATGGCATTGAGTATTTCTGAAAAATGTCATCCTATTCAGTTCCAGAGCAAAAAAAACACCTTGAAAATTAGTGACAATTTTGTGCAGTTGTCAAAGACACATTAACAAAAATAATAGGCTAAGACACCTGCCATGAATCTGAAACAGGATGGCTATATAAATAAAGTTTAATGAACATATAAAGGTTACTTCTTGAAATAACAAAGGAATTAGTAATTTAAATATTCTCAAGTTGGTGGGTTCTTTTTTCACAGAAGGACTTCTTTTATTTAGCTATACCTTTGGGAGGCAGCATGGGGGAAAATGTTGCAGGTAGATATTATCATTGTTAGTAGTCTCTAGTAAAAATGAGTACATCTTTACTTAGTTTAGTTACATATTAAGTTCTGTTTAAAAAAAAATCTTTCAAAAATTTCAAATCTTGGGTTTATTTTTTTTAAATGGTTCTATTAAACTAACTCTATTTTGTTTAGAATTATGTGAAAAAGACTGCAAGGTCCACATGAAAAGCAGAAAGAAAAATCATATGGAAATCAAGGGTATTATTTTAGTACTTTTTTTAAATACAAGTAAAAACTCTTCATTGAAATGTAGTTGGTAAATTTCTCACTTCATTAAAACAAAAAACACAAAACCAAACCAAAACATTCTATTTTTAAAAAGCAGAAGGGAATGACAGAGTTATCTATGAGAGTAAAAAAATAGGTCACTAAATAATACATTGACCTGAATCTAGGTTCAGTTCTAAATTGTGCCGTTAGCTTCCCACACTTTCTTAAATTTGTGAAGGAAACCATTTTTTTCTAGAGAGAAATACACATAGATGGATTTCTACTATATGTCAGTCCTTTTAAAAGTGCCATATTAAGTCCCATTTTTATGGAAACATCAATTTACACTTCAAAAAGTGACTGCTGTCATAAAATCAGAGTTGTATTTTGTTCCCATTGAATACCTCTAACAATTTTTAAATCACTATGCTCGTAAAGACACTCTATTATTAACAACAAAGGAAATGAAACAGCTAAAATTCCATAAGCAAGTTAACTCTCATCATGCTTTTCTGCTTTCAGAAATACACATTTTTAAGTCAATTAAAGCCTGTTCATTCATCTGAGAGAATAATATTTTGTTGAATATTTCACATATTCATGATAGATCTATCTACACAGTAATTGACTGGATTTTGTTTGAAAACATGCTGCAGAGCATTAATGAATACACCAATGTAATGAGCTGCAGCTGCTTGTTGATGTCAGGGCACAGTATATTATAGAGGTATTCATTACATCTCTGATTAGTGAAGTCCTTTTTCACATCTTTAATTACTATAAAAGGTTATATATCTGCCCATGAGATAGGTCTAGTAAAGAACCTCAGTTACTGGCAAAGAAAATGTCTGACTACTCATCTCAATTCAAGACCAACTTCAGTTGTTTCAGAGCCAAATTCTCTTTTCACTGTGCTAGTTAATTTTCAAGATCACACAAAGTAAAGACAGCTCTGAAAGATTTATAAGGCCCAATAAAAAAGTTGATTGAGAGAATTCTTCTGCAGAAGAGAACACAGGTGAGGATTTTAAAGTGCCAACATCATTGTATGGTAATCATTTGACACTTTGCCATTGATTCAGAATTGTAGGGTCATCTATTTCACACTTTTACCTAATATGCCAGTAGCAATCTAGGAATGACTTCAAAATACTCTTGGCATCAGTCATTTCTCTGAAGACAAGCGCTGTTCTAACAAGAAATACATTGTCTGCCATAACAAATATTTTCTTTCAAAATGGACACCTCTATTCTGTTATTTTTTAATAGGAAAAAATGTAACACCAACAACCAGGAAAACCTCACACAGAAACCACCCAAATACCTGACATGAACTTTCTTTCTGGCAAGAAATTATCTCCTAAGAGAATACCCAACCTTCTCATTAATTTTTGGCATTAATATACAACTATGCACCACCTCTCCAAAAGAAAAAACTATTTTACCGGTCACAGGACAAAAACATCTAATTGGTGGGAGTTTCAATACTATTTATATACCTAAGAAAATTTGAGTATGAACTACTTGGATTTTCAGTAGTACCTGTGCAGGTTACATTCTCGGATCTCCCTGCAAAGAGTGATGACTTATGCAATAAAACATACACTTTGGCATAAATTACACCATTCTGCCACATGCTGTTTTCAAATTACAGCTGTAAAATACACTCTATTTGTCCAGCAGTTATTGCTTTGAATCAGTGTAAATCTCTTGATCCGGGGCCAAACTCCTTAGTTTTACCAAGGTCAATACTTAACATTTCATATGTCTTAAATCAATTTTCTCTTTCTACAGATAAGCTACCATTATTACTGTCATATGATTTTTACTGAAAAATTTTATAAACCAGTAGTGTTATTTCCAGAGCTGATGGGTCATGAAAACCCTGAAGCTGTCATTAAAATGCATAAACATTCTCTCATGGACAATTTTACCCTATATACATATTGCCGCAGGGTGGCTTGAAATATGACAGGTGAAAACCCAAAAAGATACATGAACTGCATTTTAATTTGGTGTCTCTCATATTCATGTTTCAAAAGACTTTTCTTTCTAAAAGTCATTTTTAATAACAACATCAGAAATACTTTCAGATCTATAAATAATTGCTCATACTTTTCCAGGTCACAACAGAGTGACTTTCTTTTGAGACACACCTGTCTGCAAAGGGCTTTGCTTTTTAAAAACACATTTTCTCCTTAAGACCTAGTGCATAATGCCCTTTGGAGAAAGGGAGCTTAGGATTTTATTCAAAGTATATTTCTGAAATCCCTGTCTACACATAACATGGACTCTTTATCTTGGAAAGAAGTCTGACTCTAAAGCTCACTGGAGTTGGAAAGAATCTGCCTTTTGATTGTTTTGATACTTGCTTCTTAGTAAATGTCTCCTTCCTTTTTAATACTAACAAAGTCCTATCTTTGATTATATTTGGCCTTGTTTTTTAGCTTTCATTTACCACAAAGGTAAAAGACTGGAGACTGAATTTGATGCCTCAGGACTGTGTTGTATCCCAGTATCACAGATAAAATCCTTGAAAAAAAATGGAAGCTATTTGTTCATAGCAAAGCACACAATGCAAGACTACTCCAACAATATCAGATACACATTACATCTCTAATTCCAGTGCATTTGACACACAATTACTCCACATACATATGCACACTTCAGATGTTTCTCAGGAATCTCATATTCCATTCTCACAGCTCTTAGACATCTAGAAACCCTAGAGATCACTGTTCAAATACAAAAGGTAAATCTTCAGTTACAGCCCAAACCAACTGAAATGGCTGGTTTGCCTGCAGAAGACACTGAAGTTCAGTAAACTACTTAACTGGGCTGGGGAAAATCTACAAGTTAAAAACAAAGACACGAGATGTTTCCCAGCTGACCAGGAGTCCAGTGAAAGTGACTGCTCATTTGCCTGAAGGAGATTCACAGCATGAAAGGGCAGGAATCTTTCTCCTTAGGAAGGCAATTGTCTTCACTTTGATGGAAGAAAATGTCACCAATAAGAGCCTGACTCAGAAGAAAGTAATGAACACATTCTAGAAGCCAAACACTCCTTATCCGTTCATTCTGTACCTGGTAAAAATCTGTCATGTCACAAACCATAAGACAGTCAATATGTGTATTTGAGAGGAATCGCATTTTTTCAACCTGAATTTGACAAACTGACTTATTTCTGCAGAAAAGATTCCAAGTAGGTATAAATTAGAGATTAGTTATAAATCCATTTCCTTACTGTTACAAAGTGTCACAGAAACTCAGAGCAACTAAGAACATAGCATACATTTCACATGTTGCCAAAAATGTATCTGTGTTTTGGAAAAACGACAAGCAAAGTAACACAGATTTACTGGGGGGATAAGAAACACAGAAGGTTCTAATTTTAAACCATAGGTACTACACCACCTGTCATCCACACTGCACGGTGAATGAGAACTGAACCGATGAGAACCAGAATGAACTGTGAAATGCTAAGCCTCAGGTTTGCTGCTCTGTCAGCTTTCTTTTTTGACTGACCAGCTTTGCTGACCAAGCTTGTTTTTATTACCTACTTCCCCGGTGAGTAATTACACTTCTTTATAATTATGCTTACCCAATTATAAATACAGCAGGTACAATAACCAAACAACAGGACTAGATAAGGATATTTTGATTTTCAAAATTATTTTAAATTACTAAAGAAGAAAGCAAATGTATTAAAAGTCTGTAGTCACAGAATAGCAAACTATTTAAGTGATTTTCAGAGTTACTAGCTTGAGTGCCCACATTTGCCAACTGTCAAGGTGATTTACTTGTTTAGATAACAGCCTAAAAAGAATATATACTCTAAAATAAAGACTATAGTTAGCTATAATCTTCCTCTAAGCTAGTTTGCAAGCTAGTTTGCAAACTGCACATAAGTTTACTACTAAACTGAAATTATATTGTCATAGCACCTAGGATAAAATCAGGACCATACAGTACTAAATGAATAAATGAAGGAAAAATGTGATCTTTGATCTGATGATGCAATGTAGGAAGTATATACACCTTACACGTCTAACACCAAAATTTCACATTAGCCAAAACACACTGAGAGGGAAAGCCTGTACCTTCTCATTACAGCAGAACAGGTTCACCAAGACAAATAGCTGAAATACAGTTTTTGCCCTTGCTGAATAACTAGCTCTAAACAGCCCCTTGTCTACACAAAAGGAAAAGATTTGTAAGGAAATATGTGTAGGTTTTTTCTTGTAGTTTTTTATTTGGTTTTGTTTTGTTTTTTAAAGCAGTTCACACTATAATGAAAAGTAATTGAAAGAAGTAAAACTTTGTATACATCAGGGAAGGGAAGAAATTGCAGTGCAGAAACAGATTCATTCAGTGGCAGCTTGCCACTGAAATGACAGTAGGCTGTAATATAAAATGGACACTCTACATAAAACTTCATTGCCAGTTTTCTAGCTCTAAAGGGTTGGTGCTTGACTCTTTCAATGCTTATGGACATTGTACTTCCCATAAAGTTATTGGATTAGAAAATATATCTGCAGAAAATATGTCTCCTAGAGCAAACGCATGCTGCAGTTTGAAATAATCCATATTCATTTTGATGAGCATCCATAAAGACATATGACACTTCAGATGCACATGTTGGCAAACCAGAGAATTTAAAGAAGGCTTTACTGAGAGAAGTGGCATGTTCAAACAGATAAAAGTATCCTAGTTTGCTAGGTGCTCGACGTGTAAACCGGAAAAACTATCTAAAACTAGAACCACATTTTCACGCTGCTCAATGGGTTTCCCAGTGGGTGGTACATGAAAAAATATGCTTTAAACTCTGCTTCTGTCTTACACTACAGGAAAGTGATAAAGTATCTCAACTGAATGGCTAAATGTTTCTTTATGAAAAAAAGAGAACATACTTTTACTATAAAATTACATTTTAACAGTGAAACATAGTAGTGTTTTACATGTGAAGGTTAGTAACATTTTAAGACCAGTCAATCTCCAGCTGAAGAACATAGACTTTAACAGATCCTGAATAAGAGCAGAACTAAGCAAACTCTACTAGCAGAGGTATTTTTCCCATATATTATTTAATGACTTACATATTAAGATGTTTATGGGAAATAATAATCAAAATCACTTCACTGAGCATTTTTATTATCTTTAGTATAACAATCTCTCACAGAACAACAGAATGAAAGGGGTTAGCAGGAACCTCTGGATATCATCCAGCTTAACCCCCTGGTGTAAAGCAGGTTTTCCTTAATAAGGTAACACAGGAACACATCCAAATGGATTTGGAAACCTCCGGAGAAGGAGCCTCGTCACTCTTCCAGGGCATCCTATGCCAGGGCTCCCTCACAGCAAAGAGTTCCCTCATGTTCTAGTGGAACTTCCTATGTTCCCATTTGTGCCCATTATCCCTTTCCCTATCACTTGGCACTACAGAAAAAAAAAGATGGGCCCCATTGACACCTGACCTTTAGGTATTTAGAAGTATTGATGAGGTCCCCTCTCTCAATCTTCTCCAGGCTGAACATCTCTGGATCTCATAACCTTTATTAGAAAATACACAGAAAAAGTCTAATACAATCATTTAAAATTCAGCCTGGATGAGTACCAAGCACAGGATAAAGTATTACATAGCCTTTTAGATTTAGCCTTGAAAATACTGCTGGTTAGTTTCTTTCTGCAATGTTTTGTGGGACACAATAGCTAATATCTCTTTGAAAGATCTGTTTGGGTCAGGACCAACACAAATACAGGGTCAAGAGGAAATAGTTTTCATTTACCAATTTTTAAGCAGATCAGTAAAATTAGAAATTTAGTAGTTTTGCTGTAAGCAAAACTATTATAATATTTCACTTCTCAAAAATCAGTTGTCAGCATTGTATAAGTCACTATTGAACAATGTGAACATTTAAAGTACTTTTAGTTTGCACAACCCATGACATTACTAACAATAACTGACAGTTTTTTGATAGTAAGCAGTTTTAAAGAGATCCCTCTAAATACCTAGCCATAATGATTTTGATCCCACATCAGTTTGATGGATCTCTGTAAGTGAAGTCAAAAACACATGATGACATATTCAATTAAATTGTTAAAAGTATGTTTAAAAAAAAATGACCAGTGTGAACAGACTAATGGAAAAATAAAAAGAAATCAAGGTACTAACAGTCACTATTCAAACTCACAGATAATTTACCACATTCTCATCAGTATCAAAACTAGTATTTGTACCACAGAGCAGTAAGAGCTTCTTTCAAATGAGTTTACTAAAGCAGAAGTCAGCAGAAAGAAAGATTTGCTAAGCCAAGCCAAAAACACATGCTTATCTTTGTGAGTTCTAGTCCTGCTGCCTCATCCACACTTCTTTTCATAAATGAGCCTGTTGTTGCCTTGATTATAGCATTAAACAAACTGGATATACAGTATACCATAAAACATGTTCTTCTATTTTTTTCAGGTATATTCTAAGATTAGGTAACGCCTGAAGTTTTCACTGAATTTGTATGTGCATTTCAGAAAAAGCTTTTAATAAGTAGATAATTCAGCTGGTGCACTAGAAGATAAACTATGTTTCATTTTGCTTCAACAATTTCCCTCGAGTATTTAGCTCTCCAAGGTGTAATAGTATGGAAACAACTATCTTCAGAGGCAGGTCCACATATTTCAGCTCTTCATTAGCTTTAAGTCTTTTTGTGTAACCTTGACAAGAATTGACTTCCTCAGAGAAAATTGCCACTCCCTTTTTATGTCAGAGAACGGAATATAAATTGACTTTAACTTAATCCCATAATCAATAAATAATATTTCAAGTATTGGAGCAGATGGAGCTTTGGAAACTGAGTTATCAGTGCGCAATACTCCTCCATGCAGATAAATCCTGATCTTTTACTGCCAGGTGTTGTTCAAAGAAATGTTTTATGTTTGGAGCTTTGTACCTTATAGGTTGTGACTGCAAAGTCAACTCTATGAATCAATATCACAGATCCCAGCAAAAGAAAACTTTCTAGGGAAATCCTAGAACTTGACTGGCATTTTCCGAAGACCTGTTTATTAAATGAGGTAAGAAAAATAAACTTGTACACTTATAAGCAGGTTTTTTTAAATATTGGTGTTGCTGAAAAAAGTGCATTAACAAGAGCACCACACGGACTACTTCATATTATTTTTACAAAACACTATTTTATAAACTATCTTATAAACACTAACAGAAATCCCACATTGTCTATTAAAAAATTATCAGCAATTCTAAAAATGTATTCCTTCTACAGCATAAAGAATAATTGAAAAAATAAACAAAGAGGAATCAGGTTAATAGTGCCCAGCTATAGAAAAAAACTTTAAAGTACTGAAAAGAAAGATAATGCATAAGTTTTAAACCATGCTGCACAATAGGAATTTACTCAAAGAGTGACACTGAAAAAGTGTTGCAAGGGAAATGATAATACTTAATAAATCAAATTTTCATTTTCCAGGTGTTTTTGTAGATAAGTCTTCTTTTACCACATATGCTGTATGTTTTCTGGATTGATTCTGAAGTTAGGACGAGTTTGACTCACTTAACTTTTCCTTGCTTAGAGAATGGGAAGAAAAAAGCCCATTTCATTTCAAAAAAGAAAAAGAAAAAGACACATCATGGAACTTTTCACCTAAGCTTGAGCATTTTGTGAAGACTTATGTAAATTTTATGATGTAAAGCTACACAATTAATTTCCTTTCACAGACTGACTGTATTTGAAGCAGAGTATGAGGACAGAAGCTACATTTAACCCAACACACTAGTTAATGATTAGGACAGCATATGCGATGTTGAAATTCTGAGGAAGGAGAGCAGCTATTTGCAGATATGATGTCATCTGGGAAATAAATTGTCAAAAATATTTCCAAAATACTTTGCTACAAAGTATTTTTCATTTATAGAATATGTTGTTGCACTGGGCAGAACAAAAGCTTTATGGAACCTTATTTAGGATAATTAGCTAGGCATATATACGTTTAGTTCCATATCTCAGTGACACGTGTTCATATACAACACTACACAATCCAAACTCTTTTCCTTTTTAAAACATGACTGTGAAGAAGAGGGGAAAACACTCAGGTGAAGTGAATTAGGTGACTTGGAGAAGAATAAACTCACTTTAATTAAAATTAACATTGCATAGCAGAGACCTCACACAAACAAAAAACCCCACACCCAAACAAACCATGCTCAAGAGCTGGGCAGCACAGAGGAGTGTTTAGCAGTTTAGAACACTTCCTCGTATAAAAATAATTACAGTGAGCGAGTAAACTGCAGAGAAACACAAAGCTACTTCCAGTAGGATGAAACAATTTGGTAATGCATAGTAGTCCTGCTTAGAATTCTAGCATGCCTTTTTCCTGAACTAGGAGAAAGAATGTGAAGTATGAATTATCCATGTGAACTGAATAAAACTTTCATGTTGAATTCTCTGTTTGCTGGTTTGTCCTACTTGTTTTGAAGTAATGTATTCTCTTAAATCCATTTTATTTTAACAGTCCAACTGGTTTTTATATTTTCTATTTGCAATATCACTCATTCTATGTCTCACTGTCTCGTCTCTTGTAGTAAAGTTTTTTTGAAAAAAAAAAAAAATCAAAATAAAGAGCACTAGAGGCTAAATGTCTGTTACCTGAAATAGTCTGTGTTTCAAAGAGATCTCATTTCAAGGTAAATAAAGGTAAACTTATCAAGTCTAGAATTTGATTAGCTACACAATTTATCCCGCTGTAGGTCATAGATTTCAAGTTATAGAATGATAGCTGTTTACTTTTTAATACAGTATATTACACTGAGCAAAGACAAAGATACTTCATCCTCAAAACGTCTAGAAACTGTAAAACATACCATTAACACATGACCCAACACTACGTTCAAGGCAGAACAGTCTCATGGACACATATCATAGCCCTGCTGTTAGGATAAAACATCTGGTTGTCAAAACCAAATCTTTAGGTATCAGCTTTATAACTGAATCAGATGAAATACAGCTCTGTGGGAAAGTCTGGATGGAAGAGCTATTGATTAAGGCAGCAATCAGAAATGGTACAGTCCTGGGTGTATTTTTTGATTTTGCCACTGGTTGGTTTTTATATTACATGGAAATCAGGTTTTTATCCTTCAGGCTGGGAAGAGTGTCTCCTCCTCTGCTTGTGCAGTACCTGACAGGAGGACTGAAAATAACAATGAATAATTCACCCTTTGAGTAGCATGAGTTATACCACAGTAAACTCAGGGGATGCACATAGCTCCAAAGGGATGAATTCCTTCCTCAGATTCTGTATACCAGATACTGTTTTGATTTCATAATAAATTATTTGTATGCAGCAGTTCAGTCATCTGCAGTCACCTGATGGGGCAGTGTTGGCTCTATTAAATGCCACCAAGATACAAAGGAAGTGTGAGCTCTTGCTAACCAGGGCAAAGCACAAGGGCGTTTGTCACCTACTTAGCCTACTCTTCAGCCTTTAGGTGCTTTGTTCTGCTTCTGAGGAACATGCCAGCTGACTGCTGGTCTAACAGCATAACATTACATGGAGAATAAATATGCAGTTTCTGCCAATCTTTCCGATCTGGAGAAGTACTATAGTTCTGAATGTCTCCTATACATAGGAGTTAAAAATCACTGGAATGTCTCCACATAACAGCCTGCATGCACCAAGAGTTTCCTTTTGAAGGAAACTAAACCAGCAGTTTTTCTTTGAAAGGACCCCAGCATATGGCTGACTAGCACAAAGTCATCCACTCTGCACTAACACCTTTTCCCTTTAGAAATCTTCAAACCAGATGCTCATGTGATAACAACAGATGAAGGGACCAAGTAATCACAATAAACCATTGAATCACATATAATAAAGATATGCACAGTCTCAGCAATAATTGCCTCAATGTACTTATGTTGCAATGAAATTCCTGACATACACAAGGCCACAATTTAACTAATTTTAAATTTTTCTACATAAAAAGTTCTGGAGCTCTGTGTCCATTTCAAAATTGGGCATCATTGGAGCGATAAGAATGAAAAGTTTTTAAGTAATCTGTAAGAAGATACCTTTTTTTTTTTCAAATCACTGATTATTTAGAAAATGTGCCAGGAAATACAACAACAACAAAAAAACCCATTATTCAGAGATGAGCATAAAATTCCCACTTGAGTCAAGTGGTGGGATTACATTTTGGTTGAATATGTTTTATTTAAGACAGTGACATTTTCTACTCAATAGAACCAGTTTCAGACTGAAGTAACACAATTAACTTCTGGATTTGAATCAAACTGAAGGACAATCATCCCTCTTGTGCCTTTACCTTCTCATATTTTTTCAGTGGTTAATCTTTATTCCACAAAGATAGTTGTTTTCTTTTATGTTCTGTTACACTCTGCACTGTTCTTTGTAACATTCTTCTTCGTCAAAGATATTGTTTGTAACTTACACACTGCCATAATGTGCCTTGCTGGGCCATTCTAATTTTCTACTACTTCCTCAAACATAAGGCCTGACTCATTTAATTTCCACCCATTTGTACTACTCTTAACTACCTCCAATGAACTCTCACTTAATTTATACAGTAATGTAACAGGAATTCTACACAACTGAGTCGTCTCCACTTCAGCTGCCAACAACTCTTTGTAATTGCCTCCAAGTTGTTGGCTGGTTTCTCGGGACTGTAGTCAGTTGGGCATCCTTCTAATGACAACAGAAATATGTGCTACTCAGTAGCTGCTGAATAACTGAACATCCAGGGAATACCATTGATAGAAAGAAAAGCTTACAAACGGAATGGTAATGAAAAGTGAAAGAATAATAGAAATCTGTTGATGCAGATTTGAGGAGGCTCTGACTAAATTTTATGAAAGATGAGAAATATTCCTAAAGCTATAATTTATAACTCATGGGAAATATCTCCTCTGTCATAAAATGAGTCTCTTTTGCATTACATTCCTTTCCAATAATTTAGCCTCAAACTTCATGTTATTTCAGGCAGTCACATATGTAAGTATAGAAAGTAGTTTTGTTTCAGAAATTAGGACCTTATAGAAGAAGTCTTACCATGGGTCTGTATTATGAATCAGGAATAACCAAGCTTACATATCTCTCTTCCTTCTTACATATGCACTGAGCTACAGAGCAAAGTATTTCCAAGAGAATTTATCTATAACCGAACTCATTCCTTGGATGAGCCGTGAACAATTTAGAGGAAAAAAAAAAAAAACTTGTCTACGTAAAACATTTATTGAACAGCAAGCAGACTCCAAAACAGCAGCATGTTCTCTCAAGCTATTCACAGTTAAGACAAAGGGCCGATTCACAATCAGGACAAAGAAAATTGGACACCACAGCTTGTTCAAGCAAATGTGGAACAAAGGGCCTATGTGGAGACTAAGCTTTAACTCTTTTTATCCAGAAATATCTTCTGTACTGACACAAAAATCCTTGGGTGAATATCCCAGGTCTTTCCTTCTGCAGTGCCCCGTTCTTCCATTAAAATTAAATTACTAAACTATAATTGCTTAGAATCATAGAACTGGCATATTATAAAAAAGTGGGAATTACCTGGTTTTACAGTATGACCATATCAGTACTATTTCCAGTTTGTTGTTGCAAAATCATTCACAACATTTCCACTGCTTGAAGATGCATAACTGTGGTAGACTTCATATAACGTTTTCCTGGATTAAGTTTATGCAGATTTATGACTGTACTATTAACACATTTTTACACATTATAGTCCAAGATACAACAGAAGTTAAACAGCTAAAGATTTTTCAAGGTTGACAGAACACAATTTCCTTTACAACATTTCTAGTGTCTACAATAATGCAAGTCATCAGATGGCTGTTATTCAATTGGACAAGAGTATGGAAGTATTTCCTTCAAGGAAAAATCTTGCATAGAACCACTATGCCTAGTGGCAAGGAAGAGACGGAACGACTACGTACTTGATCTTATATATTTCAGTGAATACTGCATTTTTGAAGGGTATTAGGAAACGATGACACTGTTTCATTCACAGAAGACTGATACCCCTACACTGCAGAGGAGCTAGTCCCTTTGCTCAGGGCAGTTCTGGAGAATACAGATCCTGCTGGAGCAATTACCTGAATGCTTTCATACCTACTCTAAGGCACATCAGTGAAGCCATGGAGAATCACACTCACAATGTTATTCAGGAGCACAGAGTATGACAGAAAAGCAGTTCCATCAGCTTTTCAATGAGAAAAAAGAGTGTTCCCCAATTCCCAACTACACGTGCAAACTAAAGTATGTAAAAGGAAAATCCTAGCAATTCCCAATGTCAGCGTATTAGCATTGAAATGCTAATCTGGACATTAATTAATGTTAAATTAGTTACAGCGGAATAAAATTATATCAATATAAAAATCAAAAGAGCTAAGTGTAATTTGCCACTTAAGATAAATATTTCTGCTTTACATGGGAATTGTAACAAATGATTTTTATGTCAAGTTAATTGATGCCAAATAACAGTGAAATTCCCTTGGAAGTGAATATTATATTCACATTATTTCCAATAAAAAATTAATAACATTATATGCTGTTAACAGAAGAAAAAGATTAGCCCCGCCTGTACACTGAAACTTAGAATATTGTACCATACATTCAGGGTAAAGCAATACACCACTACACTTTGTATCTAAGACACATGGGAAGAATCACAACCATTTCCAATTGACTGTAGAGCGTGCCTACCTGGAATTGGACAAGTCATATCTCAATTTGACCTCAGAACTTTCCAAGTCATAGTGAGGTATCCAAGACTTTTCCAAGCATAGTTTTCTTAGAATACATAATTTCTTAAGTCCTCTTTTAAATTCTGATATCCAATTCAATTGACTCCAGTGGCCATGAGTGATTAATGCATCTAAAGATTCGGAAAAATAGTACTAGCTAGCAATGGGTCAAGATATCAATCATCAAAATGTATTTTAGACTACGTGAAAGAGTTTTAGGTTGGTTGATGGGAACTGCAAACACTTATAAATGCAACACATTGACTGGAAAAGCATTCTCCTCCACTTCCAATCCAAGATATGCCATTTTTTTTTTTTGTCATTATACCTGCAAAAATAATGAACTAATCTCCCAAAACCCCTCAACAGTAAATTACAGTTTAAGTATTCTACTATTTGTATTGTTAGTAAGAAACACCAAATCCATGACATAAAATGTATCAGAATATTAAAACTATATTCCTCACATAGTATTGTGAATAAGACACTAACCTTCAATGCTGACTTGCGTTTCCCCTTCATTTTTATCTGCTTAGTAAATTATTTCTTTTTAGAATCTCCTCTTACTTGGCAATATAAAAAATAAGAGCTAAAAATAGATTTAATCAGAGAGATTTCAGAAGTTTCATTCTATCAAAAATTCTGTCATAATGAACCAAAACAGCATTCTTTACTTGGATAATGAAGTTCTTTATCACCCTAACGGTAATAGGTAGGCAGGCATGTTACATTCTTTAGAATAATCCTCACTGGAGAATGCTTTTTAGTGAGTGTAGACACCTTCCCCCACCCTCCCAACTCTTATAAATTAAATTTGTTTTTGTAAAATGAACCCACTAGTGATGTAAAGACATAACTTTTTTTTAATCAACAGACTTCCTTTCCTCTGTCCAGCCTTGCTATTAATATTCAATCATTTAAACTAGAAAAGACTACAAGAACCATATTACAGGATACGGTTTTTAAGTGTTTATAACATTGAACTGGCTATCTGCAGTTGCATGTGAAAGGACAGAGTACTGGGCACAAGTTTTGAAGAGAATCGCAAACAATCTTCTGTATAACTTTACTATGCAAGCTTGTCAGTTGACATGTAATTGCAGATTATTTTTAAATTTCTACCTAGTTGTGCTTCAAAATCTAAATGTCCTCTTAAAAATAAAAAATTACTGTCAATTTTTTTCCATTATTCCAACTACTTCACACCATTCTAGATCTGAAGAACAGCTATAAACTGGGATCAATACATTTGTTCAACAGATTTATAGTTGCTTTATGTCCTTGCAATAGTAGATATCAAGCAAAACATATTCAAATTTGAGCCTGAATCTCTAAGTGCTATTCCAGATACAGAGCTAACCTTTTAAATGTGGCATGTCAGCACGTCTGCCTAAGCTGCAGACAGCTTGAAACAGCCTTATGGCAAGGTAAATATTATCCTCTTTATCTGAATATACTATTAACTCATAAATCTAATCTGCTTGGATATTAATACAATTCTATGCTTAAGTGCTGATAAATTCATTATTTTCTGGTTTATTTTACCTATAAAAAAAGTAATGAGGAATATCTTTGTAGTTTCTAACTAATTTCAACAGTCAATCAAAGAATAAGTGTATGTAGCCCTACATTTCAGACTAAAGTTAAATAAGATTGTCTCACAGATGTTTGAGAGTCAGAATAACTTGTTCAAGTCTAGTTGCAACAGTCCACGGAATGTTGGAAATGTCATGCAGGAACTACACCTTTTGTATCCACTGAGAAGTATGCCCTAGTCTCTAGTTTGTACAAAAAACAGAAAAACCTAAATATATAAATTGAGTCTGAATTACTTCCTTATTGATTAGGAACACATTACCAACAAGAATTGTTCAGGCAGACAAGTATACTTATTGAACAAAGTGCTAACAGACCTTCCTATCAGAATAGCAGGTCTACACACTGAGCATTTGTAATTAACAGGTTGTATAAAGTAGGATGTTTCTGATTTACATCAATGTGTTTGCTCTGTGTAAGCATAATGCAGGGGAAAAGATTGGTAGAAGACTTAGGAAAGGGTTTAGTACATACGTTCAGGTTTATGATTCATAGATGATTAAACCATTTGTCTACCTCCTCCTGTGGTGTGGTTATTTACAAAATACTAGGGGAAATCTAATACATATATACAGAGATGAAATGGGCTGGATCCTACCTTTGAAAACCCAAATCTATAAATGGAGATGGAAACCACTGATTTGTTATAGATTGCTCATATAGTATTCTTCAGGACCAAGCTAAGAGACATCAGTAACAATATATTAGAAATGTTCTTTACAATTTAGAATGTTCAACATTGGTTAGAGCAAACAGATATTTACTCATATTTAAAACACACTGAATTTGATGGGAGAGTTCACATACATCTGCATGCACTTTCACTTAGGTCCTACATGAACTAATCAAAACAAAGTCCCAGGTAGCATACTCAAAGCATAATAAAAGTTTAACCTAATACGTACATCCTATACATGCCAACTAATACTTTTAAGTAGTAATAGAACAAATGCACTTGGTGTTAGTCCATCCAGATAAATCTTACCAAAAATAAAGCTGTATATTACCAACTTGAGAAATAGATTCTTTTAATTTATATACATTTCTGACAGAGCAGATATGTAACGTATCAACAGAGGCAAATCACTTCTCCTCCTATACAAGTTCAGTTTTACTAAGTAAAAATGTACCTTCAGACATTCTATATGAAAGAGAGGAACAGAGATGAGGAAGCAATCAACTTAAAATGTACTAGTAAACAATTAATGTAAGTATTTATTTCCTGGGATATTGGCATATAGTCTCCACGTGATAGCGAAGAATAAATGTCATGTAATTTTTTTCTGATAGTGTTTCTTGGAAGAAAGATTACTGAGAAGTTGTAAAGCAGAATTGTTCCTTTTTTAAGACTTAACTTGTATTTATTAATGCACATGAATATTTTTTAATCTTTAATTTAAAAGTAGAAGTCATCACATTTAATGCCATACTTATGCTGCATTTTTTTCTTTAAAGAAATAGCCAGTGAACTAAGAAATTATTTTTGAAACTCTTGCCATATTCACTACAGTGCTCTACCAATGATACGTTTTATGTGAATAAGCAAAACCAGTCTCTTTCTTGCATCCTTTTGAATCATATTTTGCTTGTCAGTGGGACTTTAAAAAAAAAAAAATCTCACATCAATATGAGATCAATCACCATCAGCCTTGAGAGGTCATGGCAAAAAGGAGCTTCCTGATGACTGGAAAAAGTCAATCATTACGCTCATGGACAACAGAGATTTACAGGATTTACAAGCTGAGTCACTCTAACCTTATTCCCTGGAGGGTCATGGAACAAGTCTAGGAGAAAATCACTTTCAGGCATGTGATAAAATCATGACTGGATACAACCAGCATGACCTACCAGGGAAAAAGTGTACATAATGAACCTAACTACCTTCTTTGATAAAACGACTGTCTCTGCAGACAGGAAGGGAGCAATAGTAATAGTTTACCTCTTGAAAAACTTTCAGCACAGTATCCTATATTATCCTGTATCCAACTGGAAGTGCACATATACTTGTGAGATATGGAGGAGGGTGATGAATTGATTCAGTGCAAAGGGTTATAAGCAATGATACAAAAACCATGTGGGAACAGACAACTAGAAACAGGAAATTACCTGTTAAATATATTTCTGATAGTAATTCATATTTGCTACATATGAAATATTTAATATTTATTACATTTTGATTTCCCTTTTCTAGTTAGGCCGTCAGCATTCATTCATGAATAGAGATGCTGGTAACTCTAATATCAGATTGAGCTCACAACTACTGAGATGAAGTAAAAATGCTTAGTGATTAATCACAGTAACACATTTTCCTAACAAGTGGAACTAAATGTAACTCAATAGAAAGCTATCTTCAGTATGAGCAAAGAAGTTTTTTTTTTTTATAAAAAAATTGATGAAGAGTTAACTACAAAAAGCTCAAGAAATATGCCATCAAAATTAGTAAAGCACTAAGAGATAGTCTTAGAAACTCAAAGTTGGTGGCTGTGTATTTACCATAATGTATTGTTAGATCTTAAAAGGTGTAACAGGTAGAAAGTTATACTACAGGTGGACGTGAAAGTTTTGCTCTTCAAAATTCTCTGAAGGAATCTAGGGCTACTGTTTTACAGATTTTGCCAGGTCAACACTGTTAAATGCTCCATACTTGCAGCCCTCTTATCAGATTAAATGAAAATATTCTCATGCCATTCTGGGATTAATCTGGGATTAATCTGTGCTTTGCAGAATAAAACTCTAGATGGTATTTGATTCAACACACACTCATCCCCCACTGAGAAAGGGATTTGGGCACTGCAGAAAGCCAGCCATGGTTAAATCTGGTTAATGCATCACTGATTATATTTAAACAAGTCTTTTATGCACATTTACACAATGCAAAGCTTTTGATATTGTTCCAAAATAAAAATTGCTAAAACTTTGCAGCTGTAGAATTCATTTAATAAACTATAGCTCCAAGAATTATTGCCAAGTTTCCAGCTACACTTTCAGGGTAGAATTTGATTGGATATTCAAAGAATAAAAATGGTCATGCAGCATCTGTCAGAAAGCATCAGTGCCTCTGAAAATAATTATGGTTGTGCTTTAGCAAAATACTTAGGATGAGACTAGAAAAGTAGATCCTTAGATACCCTAAAGCACATTTTAAGAAGACTAAATTTAAATCCCAAAAAGAAAAGTGAGTCTCAAAATCGCAAAATTACTTTACATGCCTAGACTTTGGCAGAAAGCTTAGTCAGGAGTCCAAAGTTCTGTTCTCCCTTACATTGAGACACCGTATTTTCAGCTGAGCACCCACTACTTATCAGAAACCTACAATTTGCAAACATGTGGTCTCACACACAGGCTCCTATAAGAGTCAACCTAACAGGACAATCTGTGTTCAGTGTTCACTGACAATTGATTTGGATGTCACTTAAACCTCATGAGGAAGCTTGTTTCTCTGAATCCCTGTTGAACAGGGGCTTACAACTCCCTGTTTTACAGGCACACGTGATAAAACCTCCAAAATATCGAGGCCTGGGCCATGTTGGACTTTCTAGTTTGCAACTACTTCACTATAATTAAATATACAAAAAGGAAAATTTGCTTTTTGGTGATTAAAATAAACTTCTAGACATACCTCAAAAAAAACCCCCAAAAAACAGAAAGTGAAACTCTGCCACCTTATCGCCGCTAAACTGTTGTCTACCCTAGTCACACCTACAATATGTACATAACAAGTTTTTAAAGTCTTTAAACTTGTAACATCCCTTCAAGTCTAGAAATTTCATTTTGGAAATGTAGAGAAACTGAGTTCTGGCAAATTTCATTCAGCATTTCAGTGTCCAGCTTGTGCCTGAAGCTGATAAAGGTTCACACACTACTCCTTTTCAGAGTTTAACTAAATCACACCCATAGGATCAGACAAATACAGCTTTCTTTAAAAAATATAAAAAAAACTAAACCCTAAACTTTTTTACGCAGTAATCTAGGTTTTGTGGTAATTTTTGGCACAGGAGATCAAGGAGCCTATCTATTTCTTGCCCAATGTTGCTCAAATACCTGACTCCCATTTGAGGAATCTAAGTGTAATAGGGCTAATTTCATATGGGAGGCAAAGAAAGGCTTTCTCTGGTTCTTATGCTTGAAACCAGGCTAGAAGGAAAATATTTCAAGAGATATTGAAACATATAAAAACTAAATGAGAGAAAGATAGTATAATGATTTAAGATATACACATCTTATTGCATACCTTATTTTTAAATCTCTGTTCATGTTCTGAGACATGACCATGACCTGTCTTTAAGGCCAAACTTAATAAAAGCTCAGCATTTAGACCAATGAGTTGCTTTTGAGATTCAAGGCATTAAATAAATCATAGTAAATACTTTGGTATCCTTCTTTGCATTTGCAAATACAAAGCCATGCCTCCCTGTGTAATGGGCATTTAATGTGTTAGCAAAATGCTGAACACTTAGACAGTACTCTGAAATAGTAATATTTAGCAGAAAAAAAATCTTGCCATAAAAAATTAACACTATACACAGTAATAAGTAATGCATCAATCCCAAAGGCACTCAATGCACATGAAACAGCCACCAACTACAACTACCAAATAAATATCAACCAGGGCTGTAACTAGAGCCAGACTGTACTCATACTGTTTCTCTGAAGTGACCAGTGTTGCTAATTAACTGGAGACAGGATGACAGTCATGACCAACTTTTATTCTGCAGTATAATTCTTAAGAACTGAATATTAATTCCTCCAGAGATGATGTGAGAGGTACCCAGTAATATGTAGTCATCAAATAACCTATAATACAATTTAGTAAATATCATTTGCAATACATTTTACATGATGTAAACAAAACTAAATTAAAATACAATATAGCAAGCAGAGAAAGCTCATTTGGTAAACAAGATCCTTCAAAAGACAGCATTTGCAGTGCTCAGAAATCACACCAATTTGAAGCAGATAAGTAAGGACTATTATCGAAGGGATAATAACCATTTCATACTTATGCATGCAGCATAATGAACAGAAAAGCACAATAAGGCAGATATGCTAGATTAGCATAATTTTATTCCACTATTCAAATATGTAAGATAGAAATGGGTTTTGTTTCAATTACTGCTTTTCTCCATGGGCTTTAAACATTTTATTCAAAATCTAGGCTGTGTTTTATTCTGCTTTCGGCCTATTATCTGCAATTACCATCTACCTTGCCTCAGTTTTACCAATGGGTATAGTTTTTCATTGTATCCCAACAGTCTTAAGGCCACAGTAGGTCACTTCTTCCATTGTCTAGTAATATCTTTGTGATATTTCAGATAGATTCTGTAAAATGTTTCTTCCATTTCTTTCTTTGGTTATATATTTTAATTTCCTTGAGCTAAAGATTCCCTTTGTCAAAAATACAGTATTCAGAACCTTAAAAACTTTTGCAGAAGATTTTACTCCTGTTAGATATGTCTCCTTTAACAATTTATATCCATCCTAGTGTGTAAATAAATTTTAATTTGACAGTACTGGTAAAAAAGTAGTAACTACATGTGAAAGTAACTTACTGTATATGAAAAACAATCATTTCAATTTGTTTACTTGTATTCAATCTAACAACTTATTCCTAATGGAAAGTTATCTTCCAAAGATACGTAGCTGAAATTTTAACCAAAAGAGATGATAGCTTAGAGAACTGTTCCAATGGTTAATCACCATTATTATTATTGAAAACAAATACATAAAAATATTTTATAACATTTTATTCTACTTCAAGTGCTGACAACTCTGCCATTTTCTTTAGACAGACTTATATTGTATTTTTCCTACCTCTTACCCTGTCACTGAAATAAAGAAAAGATAGATTGTGTCCAAAATGTAAGCTTTCACCTAAGGCACTCTAGCTAGAAAAATCATTCCGGAGGGTACTTTTTTGGACTGCTCAATTTTTTTCGTACCTTTCCTCAAGCACACCAGAACTAGACATATTGCTCCATTAAAAGCCTAACTGGTGTCATCTAGAGAAATAAAATTACCTCTACAGGCTTTTATGCTCATCATCTGTTTTCACATTTAATGCTGAGACTATTCTTTTTTTTGCCATGATACTGCTGAGACTTCACCTACAGAACACCAACGTTTCATTCTTCTGCAGCCTCTTGTACCCCTAACATTAGAAGCACACAAAGTAGATTTTCACTTTTTGTTCATTTTGAAGCTGTACACAAGCACAATCTCCATAATTTTCTAACTAGAGGTTTAAGAAAACCAGCATTATTATAGCTAGTAGGAAGCCACAGACTTTATGCTATGTCATATAATAACTGCATGAGCCCTCAGTTCTGGCTTAATAGGCTTGTTACCAACCTATCATAAGTGATGTGTGAGTTGGAGTTGGGTACCGGGTGTATCATGTTATGATGTACAGTTTAAATGTGAGACACCAGTAATATATGTACACATGCTGAAAACTCCCAGAACTAAACACAATTCACTGTTGTTCAACTGCTGATCATTAAAGAAGTACATTTACAAATTCTTGGGGAAAAAAAAACCCTGCTTTTGCTTTAAAGATTAAATGAAATTGCAGCTGTCTAGAGGTAATTTTACTTAAATCAGAACAAAAACTCTGTACTGACTGTATTTAACAGAGAGATGATCAACTGTGATGTGTATTTATTCAAATGAGCTAAATTTTATTAGAGTACAAACAAAGTCTGTTTGTTATAGAGTTGCAATAAGGAAGATGAGGAATTACGAATATAGGATTATTCTAAGTATTTTTATCTAATAAGATATGATACTCTGGGACACTACAGAGTACAAGAAGGGACAAGAGCCCTCATAGTGTCCTTGGGACAGGAATCAGTGTAACTGATGCACGTGTATCCTTCCAGAAGAGACTGAAAGCTACAACAGTGTATCAATAGCAAAGGTACAAGAACTTGATAATTTTCTGTAATATGTTAAATAATTCCCCATTCCCTTTCACTTGAAAGGCTAAAGTGCTCAATCTTCCTAATATAATTACTTCTGGGAACACAAAATAACTAGTCAGAGAGGTAGTAATAAAACTACTAAACTCAAACTGAAAAGCAAATAAAACTATGATTATTCTGATCATACACTAGCATATTTCCCCAGATTACAATGTTATACCTGCATCTAAAGTAACACCCTTGAACCGGTTTTCTCCTAGTTAGTAAGAGATAACCATCCCTGCAATATTTCTCAAGGCAGTTGAGAAGACAATGGTAATAAAAGACAGAAATAGTCATGTGTTCACCATGCTAAATAAGATTTCCCGGGCTTGAGCTTTAAGTTTCACAACATCTAGTTGCATGCCTTCTTGTCAGGTTACTATCAGCCACTGGGAATGTTTGGCTTGCCACAGTTTCCAGTCATTGCAACTTTTTTCTATGAAAACAAAGTCATTCTTCATTGTATATATTTGCTTCTGCTCCATTTCCCAAGTTGATATGCTGTCAGATGGCATTTGTTCCATACTGTAAATCAATTTATTTTATGTAGCACAGAAGCAGACTTTCCCTGAAAAGCCTAATCCAGAAACATCAGAATATTGAAATACAGAATACATACATCATTACTCAATGTGGTATTGATCTGTTAATACATTGTGATTTGTTTAAGGAAGTTTTTTTGCTCAAAACCAAAAGAGTAGTTTTGCTCAAAACCAATCAATCGAAAATCAAAATATCACCAAATCTCTCTCTATGCCTGTGTTGGTGTGTATGTAAAGGTATCCATTCAATATACTACCTTCTAGAAATTAAGTGCAACTAAATAATCCACTAAAAAATATAGAAGACAGTGTGGTACTACCTAATCAAAAGACTTAAAGATTTTTATCAAGGTTAAACAGATCAAAGGAATCAACTATGTCTGCCGATACATTAAATCATGGCTGGATTCTGCACACTATTGCAACCCCATTACACTAAGAGAGAAATATAGCCAGTCCTAATATCAATGAGGACTCCAGCTGATTGAAAAAGACTTCCTTATTGATCTCCCAGATAAGCCTGAAGAATAACACAAAGCACAGTACCTTTCTGTACTTCTACTGTCATTTTATGAACATTTCTGTGCAGCTGAGCACTTAATACATGTGTGCTGGTCACCTTTTTATCCCCTTCCCCAAGTAAAGTGGCCAAGTGTGACATCAGAATGGGTTTCACGAGGAATGGCAAAAAATCCTTTAAGATATTATATGGAATACATATAAACATATTAAACATAAATGTGCACACAGGACAGTATATAATTTCATAAGAGACATTTAATTTTTAATTAGAGCTATTTATAGCCCTCTGAAAAGAAAGGAATGAAACTGTTACAAAAATACTGTTGTAAACAACTTCGAAAAATTGCCATTCCTGCTGCAGCTTTGGTGATGTTATTTAAATAGTACAGCAATGGTTTCAGTGACACTACCAATACCACATATTCTGGATTTATTTCTATTTGAAGAATATTTGTAATACAATTCTACAGCAAAAAGCAAAAGCTACAAGAGACCGCATTTTTTTTTGCCACCCCTTTTAATCATTGGTTATATATTGGGAATTCCTGTTATCTATCATAATGACTAGTAATTCTGTAACTAATTTAACAGCACAGGACTACATTAATTCCCCCTCCCATAACCAATACTACTTTCTCGATAAATCTTAAAGCTATGGGAATCAACACCATTCGAGAACCTACACCTACTACCTTCTTAGGCAAATTAGGATTGCTAATCTTAATTACCATAATTACAACAGTTGATTTCCACATGAAATTTAGAACTTTGGCTTTCACATGAAATAGATGTTGATAAAAACCTCTTTTAACTAAGTAAAATACAATCTAGATAATATGACTTTTTTTTTTTGAGGTGTGATCACTTCAACTGTTTAGAATTAGGTTCAGTAATTCAACTCTCTAGATACTGAAGATGAAAACCTGAATGTAAGAACCAAAATTACTAGAGACTTTGCAGAAAACTCTGACCTATCAACTCAAGTCAGTACTCTGTGTCATAATTCTTCAATAAACTTTATAAACCTATTCCAATACTGGAAGTCAGAATACAGACAGATACAGTATGATTACAGTTATTACAATTAAATGCAACAGAGAAACAATCTTCCGTCTAATACTATTATCTGACTCTATTATCTGTAATACATGCAGGCTTGTAAAGATATTTTTAAATTAACCTTGACAGAAAATATTATACATTTCCAAAGATATGTTTACTTACATGACTGTACACTTGTAATCAGCAAGGAAAACAATAGTACAAGTTTAAAATGCTTTTTAAGTTATTAAATATACATTAGCATATTGGATGCTGGTGTTCAGGAGGATTAAAAGTGTGTACATCTTCTACATAATGCATGAAAAGAGAACATTCACAGTTTGCATTTAAAAAATTATACCTGCCATTCTGTACTAGTATGGATAGCCAGTTGTTTAACTGGGTGTGAATTCCAGACTTTTCGTGATACATATTGATTTAACTCCTTATATCTATAGCTATCCAGATGATATGTAAGTAAATCACAAAATCTTGTTTGAAAGGCAGTTACAATTTTTTAGTGCTTTGAAAAAATAATTGGACTAATCTCTCTAATGTTAATTCTAAATCTTTCCTGTTCTGTCATCTAGCACTCATTGACGTTCTCTGATCAATAAGTGATGCAAGCACCTGTTTCCTGTTAATCATTTAAGTATCATAACCACTTGAGTACTGAACAGTCACATTAACCATCAGGTTTCTCATTCAAATCTGTGCTACACATCCTGAAACATGGGAATGTCTGTCTTGCAGAATTCAAGGTTGAGGTGTGTTAGTGGCAACAGACAACATAGAAGCATATGGAACAGAATCAGGACATGGAATATTCATGTGAGAAAACAGCAATCTTAGTCAAACCCCATGTCAAAAAGATACATAATTCAATCAAGTTAAAAAAAATTAAAATCTTGGTTTAGGATCTTACAATTCCATTTGTCCACTGTTAAAATAAGTTCAGTAATGTCTTGACTTCAAGTCCAACTATTTTTACCAGATTCCTCATAGATAGATATTTCTGCTTCTAGGAAAATCAATTATTGGAAAATATCCATTATAATAAAAATTTGAGAAATATTATGTAGACAATTCTTGAAAAAAGAAAAAGATGAATGTTAAGAAACTTGGATCACTAACTAAAAATAACTATTTCCTTTGAAAAACAAAAATTCTCTCGGCATTATGATCTTAAATTGGTGCTTTGTTTAGATACCTTTAAGATAGATGATAATGATCATAACTAAAAAAACACGAGTTAGTGTACTCACATACACTAATTTTCTCTGTGGCCAGACTAGTCACACAGTAAGTAATATCTTCTGCTGTGCATATCACTACCATGAAAAAACCTAATCATTTCTAGAGGCAGTTGAAGTGAAATATAAAAATAGATCTTGCCATAAAAATTATTATTAGAGATCTTAAGGAGCTCGAGGAAATATAAATGCCTGCACAAAGTCAGTGGAAAGTCAGTATTTCTTTCTGCAATACAATGATCTTACAAATGTTTCCTAAATAAGAAATACTTCATTTCTCTAAAGTAGTGCTTCCCTTTGAGACACAAATTCTTTCAGCCTTAAAATGTTCCCTTTCTTATCTACTTCTGACTAATTAACATTGAGAGCTTTGGCTTTGTAGTGTATTTGCCCTGCATGTTGTTAAATTGGTCAAGTAATGAGATATGACAATGCAAGTCAGGTAGTTATGAGATAATCATTTCCCCTCTCCAAGAAAAGGGATGAGAATGAGATAAAGCCGAGTGTCCTTCACGCTAATGGATGTAATTACTTAACAGTAACTATTCTCTATGGAATTTCACATTCTTTCAACAAAGCCCACGTTGCACAGAACATCTATTGGTACTCACACTGTCTGCCAAGGTGTATGTATACACAACATCTCTGTATGTGCATACAACTACTCTTTTTTCACTGCCTATACACTTGCACCTATACTACACTAATTTTTAGGAGCCATCTCAATATTGAACAGTAAATAAATGGTTTTGGTTTGGGTAAATAAATGAAAATCGAAATATGAAGGTAAGATTCTGAAGAAATAAGTATCTCAAATTTGTTGAACAGCAGCCTTCAAGATTCTTTTTCTAATTGATCAATTCATGTTAAAAACTCAAAACCTAAAGACTACTGATATACCTATCAGCAGAATGTGTGAACTGATAACTTCTGCTGTAAATAACTACATGCAAAGTGAGAAGAGTGACTGAAAATGTCAGTCTTTGAGTTTCCTTAAAACTAAGAGCCTATGATAAAATACAAAGGTTGCAGATTTAAATGAGGAAGTTCTCACTGATAGAAAAGCAAATAACATTTTCAATGACTTGCTACAGATGGATCTCAAATCAAAGGGTTTTAAAATTCAAGAATATAGTTATTTAGTATATGTAGTTACACAAAAATTTTTCTATGGATTTTTATGGAAGCTTCAAGCTAGAAGAAAAGAGGTTTAGGGATAGGCATAAAAATCTCTGCAAACACTTAGTAGGTCTGTGATGCTTTCCTCTAGCCTGAGTAGAAGAATCCAACTCCTCTCTAAGTTTAACTAAAGGAGCTGTCCTAATAGCTCAGTTTTCTACTTTGAAATGAATGAACAGGATGACTGTATTTTTTCAGAGGGCACTACTTTGGTCAGAAATACTTTCTTAGATTATTGTTCTGGTTTACCTATCACTGGGATTAAATAATTTGTCCTCATACCCTTCTACTGAAATTGCTGTTCCTGTAAGATTCAATTCCATTAGTTTAATTTTTAATTCTTCTGGAACACAGTAATTCCAAGAATTTAACATTAATGGGCCTCCGATTTTTCTGGGCAATGATCGCTTAGAACCACTACTTGCAAAACAGAACCCAAATTCAGCTCAATTTTTAAGTAGAGACTGGAAGAAGGAACTTCTGACCAAGCATTTGTCATAAATACTGAACTCAATACCTAAACTGAAGCAATAAAAGCATAATCAATGCCCTTATTCCTATTCAATGTTTCTTTCCTCTTTCTCAAGTTCTGCTTACAACCAATCATCCATTAGGATCACCTCTCTGTACTTCTTCATTGGCTATACTAATTTTTTCTTACTTCACAGAAAGGAGGTACCAAAGGGATAAATATCTACAACTCAAAGACTTCATTTGCCTATCCAGAAGAAGAATCATATGTCATGCTGCGTTTATGCTCCAAATTACAATATGTCTATGGCTGTTTAAAACCTTCTAGAGTTCCTTGCTGGGTGTAACAGTAAAATAGTATGTACAGAATGGAGCTATGGTTTCAACACTTCCATTTTAGTTTAAACACTAATCTACAACAGATAAATCTGTTTATTTTTCCTTGGGGGTAATACTGTGCTAAAATACAGTATACTATTTGACTAAAGAAAATAAGGCAGTTTTGCAGAGCATATGAATACTACTATCGTAAAACATCACTTACCTATTTATCTACATTTATTCACTGCACTCATCTTCCTAAAAGGATAATTCAATCTAACTAAAATGGCAGTATATCACATTAAAGCTCCCACAGTGTAACCTGTCAATCACATAAAAGGTAATACAAGTCTTCAGAAATATTCTTCCAAATGCAGTAAGTTCCCAACTTTACCAAACTAATCTCTTTTTTTCCTAAATAGGTTTTATTTTCAAGAGACAGAATTGTCTCAGGTAGTCAAGTACAGAAATGAAACAGTTACTACTACTAGCTCTGCAGTCTTTAGAGCATTTCATCACCCTGTATTTTACCTTGAGGTTGGCATTTTAATATGTATCATCCCAATGCAGTGATTCCTCTACTGCTATATTCTAGGAATCCCATCTTTATGAATAGTAAATCTGCTACAGATATGTAAAGCACCTTACTCTGACTTTCATATTCACAGTTTTCAGAATGTTATCCCATTTATTCCTTTCTATTTAACTAAACTAGAAAAGGGTTGTGTGTGTATACTGGGAGTGGGGAGGAGAGTGTTGGTTTTGAATCTGCAAGAAAACAAGGATTCTGCATTTTGAACTCTGTAACTACTAGTATTTAATATTCTAATTTACTTTTATTATGTGATCACACTATTTGATACCTTTCTCTATATCAGTATTGTGCCCAATAAATCTACATCAATGATCTATATTAAACCAGTATTTACATGTTGGAATCGGGTTCCACAAACCCTTTTCCCTTGTACCGTACCGTTATCAGTGAAGAAAAGCTATTTGGTTCCTGTTGCATGTCTAAAAAAGCTTGGGAGGACAGTTTCCAGCATTTGGCTATAAATTTAGGATCTCACACTCATAATTACAGAGTAGCAATAGACTGAGAAAGCTGCCTTTGTTGACTACACTTCTACCTAATCAAACACACAGAGAAAACAATTTAGTAGGCACAAAACTTAAAACAATGAAGACAGAGTAGCAGTAAGATACAAGCTCAGACATGGTTGGAGTTAAACTTGGTCAAAGTAGGTAGTTGGTTACGGCAGAGGAAGAGCACAGGAACAGGACAGAGCTTACCCCTACCACCTTCCATATCCCACTCAGAATCTATTTTTCCATGAAAAAATTATTCCCACCCAGTCTAGGTAACTGAGTCATCTCTCCTCTCCTTGATTCCTAAAGCCTATTTTATATTATTATATACATCCCATCTGAGTGAGTCAAGTCTCAGAGTTCTACCATGTAGATGTTCTCCATGTACACTATTTCCCCACTTTGGGGTTTCTAGGAGCTTGAATTCTTTCAGTGGCATACAATTAACTGCACATAATTAAGTCTTTCTGGCTTGCACAAGAAGAGCTATATGAAAAAACTACAAGTTCAATAAGTCAGCAAGAGTCTCAATTTGCTTTTGATTTATTTTCAGTCTTTACGCTGTGCTTAATAGATTGTTGTTGGACATGGAGACAGTAAAAATTCCTTCTGGTAAACAATTTAGCTTAAGAATTAAAATTAGACATAAATAATGATGCAATTTTGTTGAGACTGAACGCAACTGAGGAGAATATAAATTGAAGCATCTTGATGGCAAATTAAGTTGTTTCATTATCTTTCATAAATTGCTTTGGGAGGATTCACTCTTAGATAATGAGTATAAAACTGGATAGTGAGTTCCAATTTTCTTCCCTAGGAGTTTGAGTATGAGGTCCAAGAGAGTCTCTCTTCAAGCAACTCTAACAGAGCTTAGCCTGGATCCTTGACATTTATTAGAAGCAACCATAGTTCCCATGATATCTGCACTAAAAATTATGTCAAAACATACTTTTGACCTACCTTTAAATACATTTTGTGGTCATTTCAATTAATGTCCTTTTCTCTCAGCAGCCTTCACAAAGCAAAGTCTATGAGGTCTACTGTTTACAAAACAAAATGGATGCACATATATTCCAAGAAAACTTGTAAAAGAAAACTCTCACAGAATAATTCATGTTGAAAGAGACTCGTGAGGATCATCTGGCCCAATATCCTTCTCATTACACCACTTTTCAGAGAAAATATGAAAAACATGTTACACTGAAAGTATCACCTTCAGAAATGTACACTACAAGCAACTTCAGAGTCAAATCACAAGTATTAGTGTAACAATTAGTACTGTACTGATATTACTGTTGCTATCAGTGTCATTATTAACCAAGTCAGGTATGGGAGTATATAGTGTTTTATAGTCTAACATTTTTGTGGAGGTCTACTAGAGATTTTGTTCTGTTTGCCATGTACCCAAAAATCCCTTCAGATAGTTTGATTTAGGGGAAGCAGCAAAGTATATTGTGGTGACTGCCTGCCATAGTTGCATAGAGCTACGTACGCCATGGAGATAGCAGCAGCCAATTTGTAACTGTTGAGAGGAATTAGATGACCCATAGGTAGTATGTCAGTAGTTAACATCCATCTGAACAGGGTGGCCACATGTAACAGACAGTCAGAAAGAGTCAGAACAGGTACTTTGGACAAAACTGGTTTTGGCCCAGAAAAAAAAGCAGATATGAGCTCCAGCAATGAGCAACAGAGATGAGATGCTCACTTCTTATCAAGTAGCTTTTTAATCCAACCTCTCTTCCTCAGAGATTAAGCATTATCAGAGATAGATGACATCACATTCCTCATACAGCATCAGATTCACAGTACCATATTTCCTTGGAAGTGCTCAGAAGCCTAAGAGAACATTCTAGTTTCATGTAAAGTAACTGAGCAAACACTTCAGGCTCAGTGTCTCCATGTGTTTTGGTCCAGTGCTTCCATACATGAACCAAATTCTTCAGATTTAAATAAGTTGTTTTTTAAACAAGACACAAAATATTGATTTCCATAATATGTTTTTCTAAGCCATTCCATGCATACTGGGGAGTCACAGTTGCTTGTTTCTGATCTCACAGTTTGTCAGCTTTCATAATTACAATCTCACAGGCTTTGGTTTTCATTTTAACAGTCCAATTCAAGTGGATCTCATTACAATTTGGATCCTAACCATGGGATGCTGTGAAGATTTTGTGTGTTTGGAACACTGACATAATCCGTGCTGAAATCCATGTTACTGTAATTTACATCATATTAAACAGAACGAGTAAACCATTGCATTTGGAAGCGGTATAAAATAACAAAGGAAGTATTAATCTTAGAATCTCATCTCTCTCAGATTTTACAATTTTCTACTTTGTTTAAAGAATGAGTAATTCCTAAGAATCAACAAATTGATATACTCCAAACTAGCCCGTGGGTAACAACCTAAGTGCCTTACTGCTTTGTATAAATCTGATGGAGAAAAGGAATATGAGCCACTGTGTTGCTATTCTGTTTACTTTTCTAATGCATTTGTTAGTTTATTTCCATAATTCAGGCAGTGCTCATTCTGAAACTCATAATATGGTAACAGTCACACAAGGCTATGTGTCATAGAAATTACACTGGAGCTAGTTTAGAAGTACCCTGGACTTTGTTGCCACCACGACACACTCATCTCTTGTTGCAGCAGATCCAATCAGCCCACCCTACATTGTGCAAGCTGAAGGGTATTTTTTCATTTATGCTAAAGCAGATTAAATAACAACAAAATCTCTAGCCCTAAACTGAATATTTCCATGACTAATTCTGCCTTTCAGTGTGGTATAATATATTGATTCCTGTAGGAAAAGCACACTTGCATCCAAAAGATATCATAGCCTAAAGCATATGGGTTAAATCTTTAGAAGGAGCAGAAAATGTATTACTGTCATTAGAGCTAAGCTGAGTTACTAAACCTGAAAATCCTAGTTTTAGGATTCAATATCAAGTCTTTCAAAATAGTATATTCCTATTATTATTGATTCTTGAATTCACACTATAGACTATTTAAAAATAGTTACAGGAAATAGGAGTTAGGGGGAAGCAAATTAACTACCACAGATCAACCACTCTGCATGGATTTTTGATAACTACATTACATTATTTAATAATAAAATTTAATTCAATACTATTTCATAAGCATTTTTCAAATCTGAAGAGCTAGAGGAGCAAGACAATCTCTTTATACAATGTACACAGCACAGCCAGACAGATATTAAACAAAAGCTCTTCCAAATTATTTTCACTCCTTCAAATTAAGAATAGAAATCAATAGCAGGAAATACACTGGTTTAGAGATCAGAAGATCATTACAGAAAGTTCTGAGATCTTCAGAAAATAAACCATCAAGAAGAGAGTTCTCCAGATTAAATTTCTATACTGTGAGGTTCATTATCAATCAACTTAACTTCCCCTCACCCACCCAATCAACAAAAGCCCTTCTAAACAACCACCAAGGTTTAAAGTTCATAGGTGTCATTGACTTCTATAAAATTTAAGGGGTTTTATACTAAGCTGCATACAAAAATATCCTTTCTTAATTTTTTTCTCTTGCATTCTTCATTAATTTCTCAGTTGTGCTGAGTTTGGATTGGACGGAACCTAGAAACTCCATAAATTTATCAGCAGTTAAGAACTGTTCCAGTGTTGCATTGCAGAGGACATAGTTTTGAACTGCAGTATTCAGGTTCAGATCTACATTACTTCTCATTCTTCTCAGTAAAGACTTTTAGTAAAACTTTGTCTCTTTGCAAATGCCAGAGGAAAATAATCAATCTTTAATATAGAATGAGGAAAGCTTTCTATTGATTTTTCAAGTCTAGTCTAATATCTAAATGCAAATGATTCACTTCAGTAGCTTCATTTTTAAACCATTAATTAAAAGTGCAACATACAATAAGCTGTTAGTTTTCTTTCTTACTGTTTTAATCTGTTCCTACATCTGATGTGCTGTAAAGAACTGCTAGAACCTTATAGTTTTAGGGGCCTATAGTTACTGATTTTATGAATTGATCAAAAAAAGTTTCTAACAGATGAATCCTAAAAAGGTAAAGATATGGCTCTAAAAAGATTGAACAAGACTCCACATTAACATGACTGTACTGTGAAGAAGTTGTAGGGAAGGTAGTTGCGTGAATAGAACTTATAGTGGAGAAAGTTCATGTTGGTGAGAAAGAAATAAGTATCTACTGAGGTTGTGTATGCTTCATTTTTCGAGATGAACTGCTTGCTTGTGCTACTATACCAAAAAAGAAACAAGAAATTGGACAACACTGGTAACAACGCTTCACAGGTAACAAGGAAAATGGAGCATGGCACAATAAAGTGTGACAAAAGGTAGACTGCTGCATATTATTGGGGGAAGATACAGACCAAAGCCTCTGATTTTTATTCCCAAGTCATATACCCAGACAAGCTAAGGATCACTGGAATTTACAGTTACCTTTAAGTAAGCTTCAACAACAAATGTGTGCAGAGAAAGCAGAATACATATATAGTGTGTATATATTTAGAAAATACACATTATCTATATCTAAATATATATAATAGAGCACTGCTCTGAAGTGAAAAGAAAATCTTAAGAATTTTGCATGTGACTGCATCTTCCAGCACAAATGATGAGGTCTTGGAAGAGTCACTGAAGCATTCTTTTAAGAAAGGTTTTAGGCCACATTTGCAGACCATGTATGTCCAGTTAGAGCAGCATCCTAAGTGTTGGACTGAATCTAAGCATTTCAATGAAGTAGCCTCCCTCACATATCTTGTTAATGGATTTATTTAGGGCTTTAGTACGCCATGTAGCACTTTTCCACGAGTAAAAGTAGTACTTCCAGCTTTGGTGACTGGTATAGCAAACTACATTAGTCCAAAGGGGTTATGGAGACATGTAACTAGAAGCCTGGGGATTCAGTTTAGGAGAAGACAATTTCAGAGGTACTAGGTTTAGACAGATTATTTACAGCAAAAACCCCTCATTTACAGACAGGCGGTAAATCAAATTACACACTTCCATAGTCTAAGCAGAAAAAACAGCAAGCTTTCACCATGAACTTTGGAGCAAAAAGCAATTAAGTGAGCTCTAGTTTATTCATCTGGTAAATAAAGCACAAAATTAGAAAAAAGTTACAAAGCTTTTTAAACAGTACATTTTATTACTTAGCTAGAGCTTACTTAGTGAAGCAAAAGTGAAAAAGGATGACTACTACAGAAGACTGTTTGGGGAAGTCCAAGTTTCATACCAGCATCCCCACTAATAAGAAAATTTCTCTTCCAAGTTATGTTCTTTAGTGCATATCTAACCTCAGTTTAAAAAGAATAATCTAGAACTAGTCTTTCTATTCTCAGAGAGTTATGGTCAGGAAAGTCAAACTGGTGGTTTAACTACAATACTGAAAAATCATTAATGCCTATTTGGAACTAAGAGCAGGTACAGGGAACACACAGTAGGGCTATGCTAAGTGATTTGAATCTATGCCTTATTATATGACATCTTTTAACTTCAGCTTCACACTCAGTAGTTCAAGTCCAAGTTTTCTGGGCTATATGCTAGCCATAGCAACACTATTAAAAAATATTCATGTATTCATGTTAGATAGCTTAATAGTTGTGGTTATTACATACATTTATTGCACTTCCCAAATACATCTGAAGATGCTTTTTTTGTCAATATCTCTCTGCAAAACAGAGATGAAAATCTTTACTATTGTTCATGGCACCATTTAGACACATTTGAAGTCAATGTAAAAACCCCACAGTTCAACTGAAAGTCTCCGACTTCCACTTTCTTTTCCACTTCTGGGGGGAAAAGGGCCTCAGGTTAAAACAGAAAAATAAAGGGAGATTATCCTGAGTACTAACCACATTAAAGTAATTTTCAAGTTCAGACAAAAGTATGGTACATGCTAGCAACACTGCTATGTATTCAGTATTAGGTCTCACAAAGTAAGTATGACAGCAATGGTAAGTTTTATATCGTTTTTGTGAAATATTTTAAAAGAATTCTTATTAGAAGATAAGGAAATGTTTCTTCCATTTTAAATGTACATACATTTATAATCCATCCCTCTCCTATATCACCTCTATACATAAAACAATTCAAAAAATTAAAATAATAATTTAGAATTCTCTTGACCTGGGTTCCAGTCTCACCTGCTGGAAACAACTAGATGTCAAGATTCATATTGTTTTAATATTCTGTCCTCTGAGAGAATTTCATCTCTGTGCAGAGAAGCTGCACAAGGTCTAGGCATGATTTAATTTGTCCCAATGCTTTGGTTGATAACCTCATTCTTTTGTTCACTGGCAAAATTCCCATAAGAGAGGCCAAGACTTTATAGCTCAAATTGTGCCCATGCCCTGCACTGATCTCCTCTATGAACAGGAGAATCCAATACTAAAAGAATAAATCAGTCATCTGAGAAAGGAAAACCAACTTTGTTAGATTACTCCTCTGAAAAACAACAACAACAAAAAAAAAAGATGTGGAGAGATTAGAGTTAAAGAGAACCAGAAAATATTTAATGTTTATGTGAGCAAATGCACAAATGTATTTTCTGGTATAAAGTTATGAGAGGGTGAAAAAAAAAAAAATAGTAGGCTACTCCAACAATATTTGCATGTTCAACTGTATGGTCTAGTACATGTGCACTTCTGTTATAGAACACATAAGAACTTTTTTTAAATGCAACTTTGCAAACATGAGGTTTACTTTTCCAACACCATGAGACTGATGATTTTTAAGACTGCACAGAATACTTTCATGCAAGAGCAGAGTCAAGCCAGAAAAACATCAAATGGATGTGAAAAGGAATGTGTTGAGCAGCTTGGAAATCTCTCATTGTGAATTTGAGCTATGCTTGGCTCAAACGTATTTGGCACTAGCATCAGCACTCTGTGAGTCTTTATGATTGTGAAATATTCACAAGTGCTACAAGGGGGAGAGAAAGTAGTTCATTTCCTATTTACCAATTTTCCTAAACTAATTAAATATCTATGAAAGCAAATAGTGCTTATTGAAATCCAGTTTTCAATCTTTATCAGGATAAAATGACTGCTATTCACAAGATAATTCATCCCACTTTGTTCATCTATACATATCAAATGAACACTTTTTCCATCCAAACAATTTCCAAAAACAAATAGTTCAAGTTAATTTTGTTATGAAATCAGTACAGTGAGATCTCAAGAGCTGCAATGCAGCATCACTAGCATGCAACAGTCTCATGAAATTTTTCCCTTAAAAATTACATTTAGATCTATAGCATCTCAAAGATCTCTCACCACAGAATAGAATGTAACCTAATTGTCACATGTTACAGAGTAGTAAAGAGGCAAAGGAGAGAACTGTTTTCAGGTTGTGTCTAGTTAGAGTGTGCAAATTGTTTTAAGCAGCAGACACCTTTAGCTTGCTGTTCAAGGACTAGACTAGGTTTTTGAGTATCAGTGAGCTCAGATCTCAGACGAATCTTCAAATTTGAACTAGTAAGTCAGTTGGACAGTTCAAGTCTTGCCCTTGATTATAGTGAATATTATCTTATTTGTTGAGTAGAACCACTGAATTGTGAACCAAACTTTTGGCGTAGGGAAACTATTTATGTGATGGTAAGGTGATAAACTCGTGATTTCTAATCCTCCAAACTGGATTATGACACTTTCAGAGGAAAACTTCTGGTAGAGTTCAGGATGTGCGGTTTCAACGATTAATGCAAAAGCTATAAACTCTTTTAAATTCACTAAACTTAGTCTCTTGGTAAAAACATAATCAGCTTTTCTGACTTACAACTTCTGCATTTGTTATTAAATAGAATTCGAGGTGGTAGATCTTAAGACCTAAGGAGAAAGTTCTCTAAATTAAATGGGAATTGAGTTTACATGATGAATATATACCAATTTTGGTCTGTTCTTCATATCTGACACAACTTGGAGAGTCATAGCCACTACCACCACCTCTGATTCCCTAAACAGCTTCAGTAACTATTTCTTTTCAGGTTTCAACAAAACAGGGACATATTTCCACATAATACAAAACAAGGCAAGCAACTGCTAAAGAAGCTGATTGAAGCCAAGCGTTTTACAGCCTAGAGAGTTGGATAACTGTCAACTGCTGGGGTCCATTACCCCAGTTGGCACCAAAAATATATGGCACTTAGGCTTGCCAGAGAACTAGAAGAAGTTTAGGCAGAGGATACAGTCCCAGAAACGTAAAGTCCTGAATGAAATCGATTTTGAATATGGGTCAATTTGCAGTTTAATATTCTAATAATATAATAGGTATAAAGAATTATGCAGTCAGAGCCTTTACCAAGGAATGAGAGCTGCTAAACCATAATGGTCTGTTATCACTTCATCACAATTATTTATGACTGGCATCTATAAACTCAAAGCACTTTTTACAGAGGTGTTGACTCTTCTACCATAGTCTGCACTAGTAACTGAAGCCTGGAGCTCAAATGTGCCATGCATATATATCCATAGCAGATAAATTAGTTGTCAAGTCTCCAGCTTTCTACCTTGTCTGTAGCATTTGCATTTTTACCAAGCTTTTTTTTTTTTTTATATGAATGCTGGAAAATTAAACCCAAGGAAGCAGTGATGACTTGGGTAATATCATAAGGAGCACACAATCTCTTCACATCACTGAGAACGAGTTTCCTCATTCTTGCATGTTTCTCCTCCAGGCCGTTGATAAGGCCTTTCTGCCTTCACCCTCCATTTTAATATAAATAAACACAATATAGTTACTTGTCTATTGCCAACATCTCAGCATCCTCCGAGCTCAGCAAAGCTTTAAAAATACAGTGCTTCCTGTGGGGCACAAAGATCCTTCCCAGATTGTCAAAGGAAAGGTTATCTGCAAAGAGCCAGAGATAACTCTTAGGAAAATAATGTTTTTCTTCCAAGAACTTCTCCCCTTGAGAGCTATTTTTCTTCACTTCCTTTAATACTTTGTATCAGATTCACCTATTTGTTTCAGCTACAGTCATCACTACTGAAACTGTGCTGTCCTGATTTTGCAGCGGTATTTAGAGGATTATTTAAAAGTAGAGGTTTGAAAAATAAAATTTAAAAAATATATATATTTATATCCTACCTGGAGCAGAAAGTACATTATAAAGGAAGAAAAGAAATATTCTTACTGAAGGTCTCAGCTGAAAATTTCAAAATCCACACCTTCGCAGAACAAGGGTTGCAAGTATCTATATTGAGGTTGCCTTATCCCAAAATCTGTTAGATTAACTTCACAGTGCAAATCTCAAAGATACCATGAATAAGATGTGTTCCGAAGCTGTAGGTCAGGGAAACCTGGACTTCCTAATTAAAGGACTTTCAGGAAACCTGACTGAGTTTTACCATTTCCATCCCACTGCCATCGTAACTGTTAAGCTTTTGCAAAATAATTGTGATCCTGTGGAGATCTCACTTTTCTCCCTACCATTCCTATCAGGTACAGATTATAATCGATGCATGTGAGATGCATTTGCAGTTGTTTTGAAAGCATTCAACATGACTTACACTTCAGTCTTGGGGTACTTGGGTTTCTGTTCTGTCATTTGTGTCCAGACTCCTGCTTAAATCTGCACCCAGTGCACACATCAAGAGAAAATTGGTTTCTGTAGAAGTCATCTACTAGAGCTGCATTTCTCCATACCTATAAAAATAAATGCTGTTATTAAAAGTAGGGAAAGTAAAAAACCCAAAAAACACCGCAACATAATATCCCATATACAGAAAAGTCTGTTAATTTTATTCCTCATTGTTTTATTGGTTTAAGGTTTTCTTGCTAGTCAAGGAGAAATATGTATGTACATATAATCTATCTATCTATATATATATATTTATAGTCTATATCTCTTTCTCATAGGTAAATGGATATTGCCTAAATAGGTGGCTTGCTTGGATTAAAACTTTATCTTTAGTTGATGGATGTCCATGTCCAGCATTCCCATAGTCTCCTTTTGCAAACACTGCTTCTTGTAACACTATTTAGAGCAGCAAGGTCTTGAATGTAAATATTAATTAGATCTGCCCTCAGTCTCTTCTTCTCTAGACTAAACAGCCCCAGTTCCCACAGTCTTTCCTTGTATGAAAGATGTTCCAGTCCCCTGATCATCTTGGTGGCCGTGTGCTGGACTCTCTCCAGAAGTTTTCTGTCCCTCTTGAGCTCAGGAGCCCAGAACTGGACACAGGACTCCAGATGAGGCCTCAGCAGGGCAGAGTAGAAGGGGAGAAGAACCTCCCTTGACCTGCTGCCCACACTCTTCTTGATGCATCCTAGGATACCATTGGCCTTCTTGGCCACGAGGGCACATTGCTGGCTCATGATTAGTTTATTATCAGTCAGGACTCCCAGGTCTCTTAATGGGATGAAGTTGGAACACAAAAAGTTCCACTTAAACATAAGAAAAAACTATTTCACTGTGAGGTGACAGAGCCCTAGCACAGGCTGCCCAGAGGGGTTGTGGAGTCTCCTTGCTTGGAGGTCTTCAAGACCCACCTGGACATGTTCCTATGTGACCTGATCTACATAAACCTGCTTCTGCAAGGGGATTGGACTAGATGATCTCTAAAAGTCCCTTCCAACCCCTATCATTCTATGATTCTTTGAATGACAGCACCACAATTTGGGTACATTTATGCAACAGAAATATTTTCTTAGCTATATGGTAACTCAGAAACACTGAGGTACTTAATTTTCATGTGAACGAGTTCATGTTGAAAGCCTTTATGAGCTTCTGGACACCTGTTAAACAGTTTGCTTTGAATGCATATTTTTCCAATTTGTATACAAACAAAGGTTTGTTGCTCAACACTCTGCAGGAAACAGACACTTGGATCTATTCTGAATGAGTTGATTTGTTGAACATAATCACCAGAAAATTTCCTTTCATCCCTCAGTTTCTTTTACATTGCTTTAAATCGGTCAAGAGAAAAATAAAAATTGAAAATAAAGTATATTAGCTGCAATTGCACTTTAAAAAGTGTGCAGATCAATGATGGGCTGCTGAGAAAGAAATTCACTAAATGATTCCTTATTTTACCAAATCATACTTCTGTATCTCATTCATTATAAAGTCATTTTCCCCTATAAATTAATGCATCAAAAGAACTAGGCCCAGAGAAGCCTAAGAATAAGACAAAATAATTACTAGAAAGTTAACTTAACACTTCAAGTTTTAAGGTTTCCAGCAGAATATGTGCTTGCTCTGCCATGAACTGCTACAAACACTAGATGCATAAATGTGTCAGTTGACAGATTATCTATCTGAATCAGTAGCAAAGTTCTTGAACCATAACTTTAATTCAGAACATTAATAACTTTTCATAACAATCATTTAAAACATGATTCTTATTGTCTAGACTATACGAGTTAAAATACATTGACGTTGACCTAGGCGGCAAAACTTGTTTTCTTACTGAAGTTCCCTAAGAATAATTCAAACCCAACAACATTGGCTAATGACAAACTACATTGAAAAGGGAATTTGTTAAAAAAAAAAAACAATTCAGAGAGCTGTGCATCTGCTGGTTTTCTACACGACCTGCTTCAATACTTTATTTCCCCTGTGAAACAACTCTGAGAAGACTCTGCTGATGGTATTGACCACAACGACGATGATATTGACCACAAACACCACCACATGGAACCACAGAATCCATCTGTGAAGCTCTGTTGAGTTTTTAGCTAGTAATCCATCAACACCCAAGCAACAAGAATCTCTAGTCCCTTAAAACACAGAACACTGTTCAGCCCAGGCTTTATTTGTTAACCAGCTACTACTTTGAAGCTCAGTTTTAACACAATGGGAGCAGAGAAGTTGCAGCTACCACAGTAACCACTAGCATCATTTTTCCATTACTACTTATCCACAAAACAAATCACACCTTATGTTGTACTTTCGAACAGAAGGTAATATGCATTCCAAATCTGATGTTGTTAGGTTAATTTGGAAGAATGTTTAGTGAATTTACATGACACAGGCTGCAGTTGGGTTGTTGCTGCAGTGCATTTAACTTCAGGACGTGCATGAAGAAGATACCACTAAATAGTTCCCTGACTGAAAAAGCTTAGATCAATATCTTTGATACAAATTAACTTCTCATATACATCCCAAATCACTCATTTAAATTCCAGGTGGTATCAGTTTGACAGACTCCAAAAGCAAAGCATGTAAATCAGCACAAGGCAAGATGAGCAGCCATGGCCAATATTGTCATAATTTCACTGCTACTGTGTATATACCTGAGTAACCGACTGCAATAAGCTTCCATACTCTCTTTAACTAGTAAGGAATTCTTTGCTTCCCCCCTGCAAGGAGAAGGGTACTTGAATTAGTTTATCCTTATCTTGCCTTCAGTACTATTTTCACAGATTATACATATGCTGTAATTCTACTACAGTTCATTTGCATGCAGATGGAGATTTGCTCCAAGCTGAGGATGCTTAATATACAGTCTCATAATGCCTCTGGCTTCTGATAAGAAGCAGCATCCAGCATTCAATGACAGTATTATGAAGAGAAGCTTCCTCCACACCTCACCCCCCTTTTATTTTTTTAGCTTTTTTTTAAGTCTACAGAGGCAGTTATTTCTATACTCTTTTACAGTGTCTTCTGACAGGTAGATCTTGAGCCATGATGGTTTTACACAGACTAATAGCTAGTGTAGCATAGGCCTTGGCACATTAGATCAGCCTGGGGTATTCTGAAAAACAAACATTGCCATATTTGATAGTCAGAAAACCACAGAGGTTATAAAGGAATAAACTCAGCAAAATGCTCTTAACAAAACTGATCTGGACTGCACTTAAAGAGTCATAGTACCACAACAGTTTTAGTTCACTCCTCTGACAACCAAATAAATAATTTGCAGGTGTCATTACAGTTGAAATATATGGAATTTAGAAAATAAATCTTTTCTCCTGTATCTAAAAAAGCCATCTTGTTAAGAACTATGTACTAGGAAGCCAATGGAAAGACTATGGCTGGAGTAAAACAAATTTAAATATATTTATAGGAAAAAAGATTCATACACTTATTAATCCTTATGATAAAAAAAATTGAAATATTTTAAAATGATCCTTACACTCCACAGGAAATATCATTCAGAAACCTTTCACATAGCTCTATGCAAGACAGGGATATCTGAGCTTTGGTCTATTCTTGTCTTAGTGTCTGGCTCTAAGGTATTTAACTTACTTTTATTGTTTATACTCCTGATCTGTATATACCTTTGCACAGTGCCTTCTAAAGACCTTGGGTTACCTAGGCATTACTTTAAGACAAAACTTGTCATATGTGAAAGCTGTTACAAAGCCAGAAGACATCCCATCAACACATACTATTTTTGTCTTTCCCAAATTCCTCCAGGAAATCAGCTCTGCTCAGTTTAGTAGAAGCAGCTCTTGGGTAGACATTTTTGGGTTTGGAAATGCTAAAAAAAAACCAAATTAAGAATGAAAACGAACCTATAAAAGACAAAAAAACAGTGACAAAAAAGGTATAAATACAAGACTAAGAGTAGATGTCCTAACATTGGACAGTAAGAAACAAAGCTGGTATCTTTCTATACCTACTCAGATACCTAGATGATGTTATATTTAAACATAGTGAAGTAATTCTTCTCTAAAGGCACATTTGGTGTGCTCTGATTCATAATCTCCTTTTAAGCAACACAGCTCTACCGATCTGATTCAATTCTAGACAGATAGAATTTCCTTGGAATAACAGATATGGGGGAATAGTAAGTTTGTTTCCTCTGGGAATTATTAAATTTGCATTCTTTTGTAGCTTGATCTTGTTTACAATTCTGTTCTGTTCACATCCATTTATGCTTTGCATTTAAATCTCTTACTACATTAATTGTAGCTTTCTAATTACTTGTCTCACATAATGTATGTATATGTGGTGTTTCTCCTCTCACATTGAAAATACAAATGACTTTGGGCAGGGACTAAATCCTCAGTAAAGTTTTTTATGCTACCTGGCATGTAAGAGTTCCAAAAATCATACCTTAGCACAAGTGAACCCATCTTCACTGAAAACACGTGGTATAACTTTTGATAGCTATTAATATCTGACTCATTGCAGTCATACTGCCTCTGCTCATAAAAATCTCTCTTCTCTTGCTCCCTTGAAAATTCACTACCCATCCAGCTGCATGGATGAAGGTCTGATCAGAGCTTCACATTTCTGCAGTAGCCTTTAGGAGAGCTAGTTGCTGTGTCTCAAGACCAGCTAAGTAAACAAATTGCAACCATAGCTCCTTCAGTGGTATCCACCAGTATGACATTAGTCAACTTGCAGGCCAATGATCCTGAGAATTTACAGAAACTTAGCTCTGAGACTCTGACCTCTCTTTGAAATTGTTTTGAGTTGTTTGAATTTTGAAATCCATTTTTTTTTTAATCAACTCAGGTGGAAATCATTTATATATTAAAAATAATGTTCTACTTGTATAATTGATGAGAAAAAAACCATTCTCTGTAAAACAAGTCAATGTTGTCCAAATCACATAGCTATATAGATACACTTGTTATTGACTATACTCAAATATTCAGTGAATGAATTAATTTTTATTATTGATTATGTCTAATGCTATTTGAACGACTACCTCTAAGTTTCCAATTAAGTAAAAAGCCAAAGTATATTGCGTAAGGAACCATTTACATACTGTAAAATAATTAATAGCCAGTGAACAAATCGAGCAGCTCATGATCAAATGAATAGGTTAAAGGCTCTTATTACAAACATTATGCAAATATATAGTAGTATAAAAACAACTGCAAAAGCTGAAGTCACTTCACAGGTTCATGAGCAGAAAATTTCATGTGAATAACAATAATGAATTCTGGCTCAAGTTTTTACACCTAGGAAGCCTATTTCCATAGTTACAATATTCAAATTACATGCACACCGTGAAGATGTCATCTAACAGTATTTTCTACAGGAAGTTCCCACTTTTATTTTTCATTAAGAGGTACAACACAATTCACACTTCAGTGATATATCAACACCTGAAGTCACCCTCCCTCTGACATTTCCCATTCCCCCATCCTCCTTGCTATGTATTCCCTCTTAACCTCAGAGAAATAGCACTTTACAGTTAGTCTTCTTTGAATTTACATTGCTTAATCTTGAGCAACCAGAGATGGGCACAGCATCCCAAGAAAAATTCTCACCAATTCTTTGTACAATTGTACTTCATTCTCTGTGAAATACCCTGCTGAAAAGATAATAAATTAGTCTCTCAATCATCCTATGATCTGCTAATACATTTTCCTGTTTTTCATTTCTTATGAACATATTCTAGCCATCAGTAGGAGTCTTGTTATTAGTTTCAAGAGCACAAACTTTTATTTGGGAATGAAACATAATAGTAGTTCACCTGTAATACATCTCAAGGGCATCCAATTTAAAGGAAGGAACCAACACTGAGCCTGCTCTTTGACAGCGCCACTCAATTCACATTAATGAAGAGAGGTATCCAGAAAAGGCATGAAGAACCCAAGGCTTCAAAATGTTTTATTATCATGAAAGTTTAACTATGTTATGTGGAATAGGGAAACAAAACAAAACGAAAATTTGAAACCTACTTGAAACAGGGAAAGGTCACGTCACGCCATCCAGTATCAATACCAACTACAAACAAAAGTATCACTTCAAACACACAGTTTCTTTTAATAAAACCTCTAGTAATCTGAAGCTAACACACAAACATAAATAATGTTTTCAAGTAGTATTCTAAAACTGTTTATTGTACAGCCATTATTGCAGTATTGCTCCACTAGAGCTGTTAAATGCAACATGGACTGACATCTGTGACAGGAGGCTCCAGCATTCACAGATGCGAATGACAGCCCACATACTCTCTAGGACTGAAATAGAACAATACTGAGCAAAAGCTGCTTTAGATCATAACCCTTCTCTTCCCTTTTCCCAAGATTTGCATGCAGCTCTTCTCAGGGTTCCTGAACTGCTTTCTTGTTCAGATTCTTATTAAAAATTATTCAAACACAACTGTCATCTGCTAGTAAAGGTCATCTTTGAAGACGTTTAGAACAGACTAAGAATCTTTCAGGAGTCTCAAACCTTGAACCAAACAGGCATAACAAAATTAACACCCTCATAAATACTGAACAGTAGCAACTAAATTAAGAGGTAATTTGAACCACCAAGGTAGCTAAAAATCTAGTCCCAGCTTTATAACTGTCAGCAGAAAACAAATCAGGATTTTGGTCTAAAAATCTAAAATTCAGAATACCCAGACTGGAACTGAAATGGCAACACTTTTTACTTCACTCAAATCTATGGATCTTTTTGGCAGCCTAAAACAAGCTGTTACACAGAAGTTTGTTGTGGAGTTCTTTTTAACTTCAAGTAAATTTATCTTCCTTACCCCCTTCCCCAGCCTTCGGTTTGGTAGTGATAAAGAACAGAGCAGAATCTTCACCAGCACACACTGTGCTAGTACCCAGACATATTGATAATTTTCTTGTCAAATTTATTCCAACTAGTTCTCAGGCACTGGACTCTTCAATGATTGTGATAGTATAACACTCACAGTTCTTAATTCAAGCAGTTTACTAGTTCAATGAATTTGAAGGTTACTTTTAGTCAACTTCTTTTTCTAACAACTTAGCTACAATTTCTGTGCATTAAGTTTTCCCTGCATGTTTCACATCTTTGTTTTCCTCGAAAAGCTTTCTACCTCTGACGTACAAACACCTGCAGTCTGCAGGTGAGTAGGGAAAATTCTGTTCCTTCACCTCCACCCTTGAGATATTCATATACTTCAGATACTTGCTTCTAAATCAAAGCTTTGCTCCCTGTGCTTCTGCCTTTTAGCCTACAAGCTAAACTGTAAACTCACTGGTATGCATATTTTTACTTCATTTCTGCTCTTTGCCAAGTTGCAGCACAAGTTTACAGACAAGTTATTCTAATTGATTATTAGAGAAACCTTACTAGGTGAAGATCCCAAGGGACACAAAAAAAACAAACCCCAAACAACAAAAAAACTCAAACCAAACTCATTTCTGAATTTAGTGCTTGTATGATTGTTTTTGTTTTGTATTTAACGCTTTGTTAGAATTATTTTAGAGTCATTACCAGTAATCTCACAGAGTTCATAGATAAGTAGGAAGCAAGCTAGACATTGAATCATAGCATGAGAGAAGTCAGAGCATTTTGAAATTCCCTTCTGATATCAAAGTGACATATATCTGCACAATATTAAATGGGAAGTAGAAAAGTGTGTCTCCTCCCAAGAACTTTTAAAGATACACTTTTACTTTTGTATCTGCAAAATCTAATATCAAAACATCTGCAGGTACATAAATCCCAGACCTAAGTCATTCTCCCCTCTTCTCATTATTCACAAACATTTAGATGTCTTGTTCTTTTAAATACACACAAGCGCAGAAGTTCAAGAGACCTTGGTTCACTGTTGCAAAATGTCTACTAAACATGCATACCAGTCACATTATGAGTATAATACACAACATGATCTAGGTTGTAGTGTCTAATCATTTAATAATGTACAAAAATCAGACCAGAAAGGTTAACGAATTTTTTACTATTATGGAGGCACTGACAATATCAAAGGAAATACAAGTATGACCTTAATATTCAACACTAGGTGGACCATTGCTAGAGTATGATGATTTATCTTTGTGACAATAATCTGAGAAGGCATTTGGAGAGTTGAGAAGAGCCACTTGTTAAAGGGCTGCAATATCATTTATTACAAAACTTTTTTTAAATCACGGGAGCCTTTGAAAGCTTACATTGTGTGCTACATTTGCAGAAAGAAGGCTAAGAGATTATCTGATAATAGAATACCTAGATAAGAAACAGAACTTTGATATAGAGTACTTGAGGGTTTATAATCTATAACTCTAAAGGTGGCAAAAAGGTTAGTCCCAGAGGCCACTAGGAAGAGCTGGATAAAGAATGTCCATGGAATAGCCCACAAATATTGTATGCATTAAAAACAGTTTGGATGACAGATTTTTATTCAATGAAGGACAAACAGCCTTCAACATGTTAGGGAGTGCAGCAGAACCCTAGTTTAGAGATAATTTTATTCATAGTGATACTTTTGCTTATTTTCCAAAGGATTAAGTCAACTAGGGAAAACAGTTGAAACACTTGCCACTTGAAATACTAATTTCTTAATTGTTTCCTACACTTAAAAATGTCTATTTGACACTAATGCTCATCTCACTTGTGTTACAATACTCACTATCAAGGCTGCATAACATTTTAAACTACACAATTTGAATGAGCCTGGAGCAGAAGACAACATCTTATAAAGATTCTATTTTATTGTAAAATGAAGACAATCTACCACCTCTTTCATTTGAACTGTCACGATGAATAATTCAGATCACACTGAATACTTCACTAGTTTCTCTGATTTTCCAGCAGTCAATTGCAAGGGATTCCTGAGTGAAATCACTGAACAGAGGCAATGAACTCTGCACAACATCATGCAACTGATATAAATTTGCATGTCAGCATGCAGTCATCCTGGGGTCTGTTACACAGTAGCAGTCTATTTCCGAGAACTCTGAATAAACAAGTATTTTCAAGGTCAAATCAAAAGTTGAAAAAAGGGGAGTTATCAGTGTGTTTGATACATGTGGTACACACACACATATCAATGACCACTCTGGGTTTAACCGTTTTGCCACTGTCACAATGAACATTTCTGATTTCTGATCTCTCCTGTCACAATGAAAATGCATGAGGAACTACCTCTGCCCATTACTCACTAGTGATGATTGCATTCCTTCTAATTGCTAGCATAACCTCCTTTGTACAAAGGAGTCATTCCTGGCAAATGCTGATGCAGTCTAGCTCCCAGAGCTGGGAAGCCTTAACACCAGGGAATGACAATTCAACATGAAATGGACTTCAAATTGCAGAGACACAAGCAAGGTGGAGTTATATCTGCACAGCCCAGCATCAGAAAACCACTTTAATTAGCATTCTACGTTTCATAATGTAACAGTTAAACACCAAATTCTTTACTAGCAGGTAGTTACAAGTTCAAACATTGCAGCTTTCCTGTCAAAGTATTTAAGTATTAATAGCTCATTCAAGCTTAAATTTACATATTTGGGGTTTTATTCTCAAATATATCTTTATTAGTTAAAATCAGCAGAGACTGACTCCTAAAATTGCTCTTCTAGAAGGGTAGAGGAAAAACTGCACACAAAAGTTATGAAATACTATATTAACTAACACAAGAGTTCTTTGATGCATCCATATGAGTATTATTATTTAGACATAGTCATTAAGGATAATAAATATATTTGGGAAAAAAAATGGTGCTTTCTGTCTATTCAGCAAACGCATCACACCCCACTCACCCCCACAAAAAAAAATTCCACCAAGCCACTGTCTTAGTCCCAAGGCTAAGAATGTAGATATGGAAACAGGCTTTTTCCCAGGCTCATTTCATGAAACAATTTAAAATCTTATTTACACTGGTCAAAAGAAATTGGCATCCTTTTTCCTTTTCAGTGGAATGTCCTTGGCATTATAAAAAAAATATTTTTAAAAAGCCACTGGGGACTGTTTGTCCTTGATAAGACTACAGAGTGTGCAGCTGCATAGAGAGAGAAAGAGAAAAGAGGCAATGCTAGCTAATATCAATAGGAATCTCCATTAATAGTAGCTTCATTGCAAGATGTTTGTGACATGATCATCATTCATCTCCTTGTGGAAAAGACTTCAAGGTGGTGAGTCAGGACAGTAAATAAACTGTCCAGGTGTCAGAGACCAAAGAAAAGAACTAAGAGGGCTTTATATAAGCTTTCTTCTCAGAACAACCAATGGATTGTGATAGCTGATACCAAATAACTTGTTTCTTTTAAACATTTGTAAGGTTCTTTATTTAGGGTTTAGACCCTTCACCACTTATATTTGAAACAGGTTGTTCCACAGCCCAACAATTCTAAGAAAGTGTTTTCTATATATTGCAAACCCCTTACTATATTTGCATCCTCAGTGTACAGTGCTGCTCTTTAATCAGTTTTTGTATTCCCCTCAGAAATCTAAAAGACAAACATTAAATTCCCTATAAGATTTCATGTTTCTGTATTTGATTAGTACTGATTTCCTTTTTTCCTTGTTTTTTCCTACTAGCACATAAGATAAATACACCCATTTCAGTGCACTCCAATGCTGATGCATGAGCATAATGAGTGTTTTTGCCAATGCACCTCTGGAGAAAGTGCTAGTAATTAACTGCAACTGCCACAGCTGAGAGGACGCAAAGAAAGCCTTTGTGTTGATTTCATGAACACAGCAGCGATCAGCAAGCAAAAGTGTCTTCTGACTATTATTTTAAGTATAGACATTCAGAAAAACATTTTACTTAATTTTATGCACTAGAAAATTGTATTAGCTGCAAATAAAAGAGCATGAACTCAGGAAGTCATCACAGCTTCCATCACTGGTTACAAAACAGTATTTGGGTGGCAACTATTGCTAACATAGTCAAGTCTGTATTAAACTTTCTAACAGCTAACATCTCTGCGATATACAACTCGAACACATCTGTAACCCTACCTATTATCTCATTGTGGCCATTCTACTTCTTCCCTTTGATCTACTGTAATATTGAACACTATCACATTCACAGTTGGTAGCAAATTAATTCTCATCCTCTGTTGATGACCTTTTTCAACATACCTGATTATTTTTTTTTTCCCCATGAAAGAGGGAATAGTGAGTAAATAGATCAGAACAAAAAGAAGCAATCCAAGTCCTTCTTGCTGCTCTGTGTGATTATATTATACATGTACATACATATTCATATAAATATATGTTATGTCTATTTTCTGTTGATTAGTCAATTTTACAAAGTATGTAAGCCAAGCTAAGCAGTGTAGTACAATCTTCATGAAAAATCCTGCAGCATTTTTGTTCTTACTTCACATTGAATTTGTACTAGCAAGTTGTATCAGACATGTGACCAGTTTTCTAAAAGTTAAGCAAAATCAAGGAGGTTTGCATTGAAATGTTTAGAATTCCCATCATTAATTTGGCTTAATCACTGTATATATATACCAAACAACTGCTTAGATCATTCACTTCTGTTTGCATTTAAGACATTCCAGGTCATTCAGGCATGTTTGAAGATGGAAAATAAGACCAATTCCAAACTCACATGTTTAGTTTACAGAAGCTGAGGTTTCTCTGCACCTTGAAGAACCACTGAAGCTTAAGTAATCAAGCTTATCATTGTAGGTTTAAGTACAGAAATTTACATTCAAATTGAATTTATGGAAAATAATAGGAAATATTAACTAAAAAGCTTTTTATTGCCTGTAAAATGAATAATGAGGGTTTTATAAATACATAAGCAACAAAAGAAGAGCTAAGGAGAATTCCCATCCCTTATTTGATGGGAGGGAAACAGTGATGAAGCAAAAAAGGCTGAAGTATTTAACTTGTTTGGCCTCAGTTTTTAATAGTAAGGCCAGATGTTCTCTCTGGGTATCCAGATCCCTGACATGGAAAACAGGGATGGGAAATATAACAAAGCTTTTATAAAAGAAGGGGAAATCATGTAGAAGTGGTGCAGCAAGCTGCACACATACAAGACTATGGGGCCAAATGATATCCAGCCATGGGTACTGAAGGAGCTGGCAGAAGTGCTTGCCAAGCCACTTTCCATCACTTGTCGACAGTCCTGGCTCACTGGGGAGGTCTCAGTGGACTGGAGGTTATCAAATATGACACTCATCTGCAAGAAGGATCCAAAGGAGGATTCTGGGACTACAGGTCTGTCAGCCTGACCTCAGCCAGGGAATGTTCTTTGTCTAGTTTAGATCTCTAGAAAACAGCCTGAAAGCCAGAATTTATCTCCATGTCATTTCACAAGGAAAAGCTACAAACTAACTAATGTTTAACTATATCGTTCAGTATTTATTTACCATGTTCACTTGTCTTGCTATTGCATCCATTGCTATTAACTGGACTACTGGAAGATGCAAACATGTTCACATAGAAAATGTTCACTAAGGTTACAGCTGAGACTATTACCTGACATTTATTTCACTCTACAGAAAGTACCAGCAAGGTAAAAGACAGAAGCAAAGCAAGCAACACTACCCAGAGCTAAAAGGGTAGCACACAATCCTCTCTGTACACAATCCATTGTATCTTTCAAAAAGATCACATTCTGACTCTTATAATTAATGCGTTCATTTTTTTCAAGTGAACACTGCTGTGATATCAGCTTCACAGATTGTCTTATTTTTCCTAAAATCTATTGCTTTATACATAGCACAAAAACTGACAAGAGAAATGGTAAAAATCATTGGCAGTACATAGACCAACAAGGGATTTATGATACCCAGAAACTGCTCTTTTACACCATTCTATTGTAATACGCAGTGATCTGTCTTCCTCTTTCACAATACCAAACAATGACTTCTGTTTAAATATTAATGTGCAACCACTAAATGGAGATGAGTTCTAGACTACCAGTTTTCAATTTAAAGCACCTTTTCACAGGTAGAAATAGAAAGTTGACAAATGGACAGAAAAATGAAAACCATGAAGCTGAAGGACACCATTTAGTTGCAGGAGATGCAAACCCAGGAATTCTTATTTAGAACCTACAATTCATATACAATCAAGAACATGACTAAAAATAAGTTAGATCCAAGAATGCTTTAAGTATGTAAACAGAAGTTGTTAACAGGTCAAAGTAGTTCTGTTTATTTTTTAAAAAAAACATAGTGATGTCATTGGCAAAATTATCAATGAAATACTTCATCAGAAGCCAAAGTTTCTAGTCATGTTTGCAGTGGAAACATGTTTATGCAGCTCAAGCTGGAAACATTGCAAAAACAGTATGAAAGTGTCTCCTTGCCACATAAATCACAAGGTTTTCTATGAAGAACAAAAATTTTACCCAGAGTTATTTATTTTGCTATATTGCAAAATAAAAGCAAAGACTTGAACTCTTCTGACTTGTACTGACAACTTCCTCTGTAAGTGTGATTAAGCTATGAATTCTGGAGCAAAACAGAGTAAGTGTGGAGCATTAGAAGAATTTCAAACAGAAACATTTCAGTTTCACATGAAAGCACATTACACTGGAAATGAAATTGCAGTTAACACAATTAACTTGTGGTATCACAGGAGTTGTAGTACAAGTCTTTTTTCCACAGAGGAGCTTCCATGTTCTTGATATTTGTCAAAACATCTGTCCCACTGTAGATCTTTACCACAAACAACATTGTTCCTTAATTGTCAGAAAGTTTATCTGAAGAGGGATTTTCTTTTTCCTTTCTCCTTAAGTCAGTTTACCAAAAAAACCCCCCCCCCAAAAAACCAAATCTGTATATCTTCTACATGCCAAATACCAAGAGAAACATGTATTCTTGATAGTTTCCCATCAACAACTTCAATTACACCATGGCAAATACAGCCACTGCATTTACTGTCAATCAAATCTTCATATGAGGTCCCTCATCTGTCCTTTGTATTAGGGGGATTTGCACTGTCCTCACTGAAATTTTTTTCAGCTTTCCTTGGTAAAGTGTTTTCTTGTCCAATCTCTCCTCCTACCTCCATCTCTCTGGTCAAGGTTACTACTGTGCTGTGGACACTGCCTGACAGGCCAAGGCAGCCTCATTGTTTCCTCTAGACTGGTCTCTGCAAACCCCAACCATCTCTCCTGCAAAGCTCAGCCAAAAAGCTGAAAATAAGTTTACTGTGCCTTTCAAAGTCACCATAATATGTAAATATGTAAAAAGATGACATTTCATCATAGTTACCACGACAAACTCAAATTTCAATTGCAAATAATGTTATTAGACATAATATTACTGCAACTCTATTTTCTGCAGTGCAATATACATGACAAGCTCCTTGACTTATACTGGGGGAAGCACACAGTTGTGATACCCAAGTGAATACAGTTGTTTTGCTTGACCTTCAATTTCCAGTAACAGTTCCCTCACACAGAGAACTTCCTGAGAACAGCTGCTGTTTATATGCTTCCTTGCTTCTTCAGGTATATGACATTTATTTTAAAATAGGCTTTATTTTAAAAAGTTTTTTCATTAAACAAAGAAGCTTCTTACCATTTTAAGAGTTGTAATCTATGTTTATGGCAAAATCTTGGTACTAAGACTCACTCATGAAAACAAAGGTACTAACTACTAAAGCTACCTGCCTGCTGGGTGGGCAAATCCCAACAAAACAATTGTTCAAGTAAAAAATATTGTGGTAAGTGACATAATGTCATATACATTCAATAAGCAAATGTCTTGACTACAGACAGAAACTGCAAGTACATTTTTCCAGTAAGACCAATTTCTTTCAACAAAAGGAAAACAAACCAAAAATACTCCAAAACACCAGGAGCCATTATCACTGCAGACTTAGAATGAAGGCCTGAAACCTTGTGTCTGCTCTTCTGGAGAGTTTGAAGCCTGGGAGTATTTTTCCTTTAGGTTCTTGAAAGGTTTTAAGCTGTGAGAAAAATCTTTTCAGTTCACTAATTGCAACCTTATTTTTCTTTCTTACCTAAAAGCTTATAATAAACAGTATCTGTTGTATTCAGTGAAAAATGTTTTATAAGCATTCATAGCAATGTGTGATAAATAAACAGAAGAGACAATAAATTCCACACTTAATGATTCAATATAAGATAAAAGCTTTTTATTGATTAGCACAAGTATTTATTACTGTTTGGTCCAGTCCAAAAATTCCAAATATATTCAGATGCACAAAATAACACCTTGAGATACTCAAGAAAAATTTTTGAAGATAAACTTCTGTGCATTTCAAACGCAAACAATTGCAGACTTCTAATCAAAAGCATCTCTGAATATCTATAGCAAAATAAGGAAGTCCTACCGTGTTTTTAAATACAAGGTGAAAGACTATATGTAAAAAACCAAGTTGATCATGATCCTGTTCAATTACTGGATTACATTAGCATCCTTCCAGGAAAAGCACAATGAAATCCTGCATATTTTTCTATTCACACGTTTAACTTCAAGTCCACTCTGAAGATGCCCATTTTCAGATATATAAGACATATGTAAAGTTTTACTTAGATTTCTGCAATGTACCAGAGCCAAGCTGTAACAAATTTACAGATTATGTCTTTTTAAAACTCCATGTACATCATTTTGCTGAAGCATTCCAGGATATTTACACTAGTTTTTTGTAATGTTTTCTTGACAGGGATTTCTAGTAAATTTAACTGAATTTCAGTAAATTTCTTTTTTTTATTTACTAAGGCAAACAGCATTCCCTCAGCTCTCAGCATCTTACAATCAAGCAGAGAGCTATTCAAGCTTGCCTCTTAGCTCTTTTGTCTTTAGTGCTGATAATGGAAATTAAGTCCTCCTCTCATCAGCTGTTTGTTACATGTTTTGTTTCAGTATTATTATTTCTTGTACCCATCCCTCCTCCTCCTTTCTTCCTTTAATTTCAGATTTAACTGAACCATTCATTTAGATTTCCTGTAAAATAAGTACTGAATTTGTATTAGTAATTAAGTTAAGTGAGTATGCTCTATTAAAAGCTCTGACTAGCTCTATGAACCACCATTGAACAAATATAGCTCCACTGTGAGATGTATCTAGTCATGATATATTTTTTGGAACTCATTAACAGATATGATTAAGATGAATGTGTACATTTTGGCATATTTGCACATACAGAATTATTTCAGAAAGATGCTATAAAATTCAAGCTATAAATTAGAACGGATCATTGAACTAAAATGAAGGATTTAAACGAGTTGCCTGAAGTGTGAAAGATCTTGTTAGAATGAGCTCATAAATAGCAAAAACTAATTTATGATTAACATAGAGCTTCCATGGTTACAATACCACCCAACAGTTCTCTTACCACTAGACACATCTTTGCATCACTCAAATTTCACTCCCAAGCTATGAAAACCCAAGAGGAGTTTCCAAGGCTTTCTGGATTTTCAGTCTGGGACTATACAGTATTTACAGAAAAAAAATTATCTACATAATTAAATAAAGCCACAAATGAACCGTATCTTGCAAAACATGGGTTGCAGTAAAAGTAGCGATTTCTGGGAGAGGATTTTCATAGCAAGTTAGAGAAAAAGAATAAAAACAATAAGAAATACTTTGACTAAAGGAAATATAATATGCATAAGGTGGCAGACTCATGAATAAATAGGCTTGGTAACAGTGTTGCAAAATATTGGTCTGAAGACCTAAGTTACCAATTGAAAGAATTTATGCTCTTATGATAGAAGAGAGAAGGATATGCTATTATACACGACATATTAGTCACAATATCCTATGAAAGACAGTAAGTCCCGTAAACTTGTCATTGGGGAGATTTCCTTTGGAGCACTGGACATCATACTTTAAAGACATAAATAAATTTCAGATTATGTTTTCTTATAAAGGAACAGAACAGATATATTAGAAACCTCTTTAAAAGACTAAGTGATAACTGAGTCTGATGCATAAAGAAAATTTCAGTTATTCACTTAGTCTATTTACTCTGAATTTAAAGTGAAAATTAAACAACTTCATTTGCAGTAAAACTTGAAATTTGCTATAAGAAACTTTTTTTCAACTACAATTTTACAGGGGCACAGCTCCAGAGCCATCATTGTTTTAGAAACAAATATTTTCCTACCAGCGTAGTGCTTTGAAGTAATAGCCTTCACTTCTACATTTGAACGCTTTGTCTGCAACAGCCACACTGCAAATGCATTCAGTTCATACCTATATCACCTCAAAGGATGTTACTCATTTGCTACCTCCAAGTATTCTGTGAAAAGCTACAGAGATTTTTCTTCCAAAAGAGACAGGAGAAGAATAAAGGGAAGCAACTGGCTTCAAAGCAGTGTAAGCAAGTGCCAAAACCTTACACAATAAAAATCCCATGCCTATAGTGTGATATGGAAGGAAGATACTGTGAGCCAAGATTGGTCCTCCTTCTGCAGAGTCAAAGGCATGAGAACAGAATCAGATGGGTGCATCCGGATATGGATAGGAGAGATCAAGGAATGCAAGATACAAGAAGCCAGAATAGCTAGGCACTGTCTGTCAAAAGAAGTTATTGCAAAGGGAAAAGCACAGCGAGGGATAATGATCTCTTCTAACTGGAATAACCATCACCTACCTCTGTTTCAGCACAGGCACTAATTATAGTAACGAAGCTGCAGCAGTAGCTGCAGCACAACTCCACCACCGCTTAGTGGCAGGATGTGTCTGCTTTCCTTACCCTCGTCCCCCTCACCAAGTGGCCTCAGCGTCTGTATCAATACCACCGTGCTTCTGAGTCGGCAGACTGCTTGAACTAGTGTAAAACAAAACATAACCTCAAATTGCAACTCAAGAAGTTTTTAAATAAACTCTACTCATGAGGTTGCTATAATAAAACTGACAACTATTTCACTCAACTGTTGGTGAAGCCACACATAAAATCTGAAGGGATCATACTTGTCAAATACCCGAGCTGGATTCTTCCTATTAGGTTCTGCTCATTCATTTTGTATGCATCTAAACAGAACCTAAAGTGCCATACCAATGAGTTGATAAATTAGGATAGAGGAATTACAGAATCTATTCTTAATTGGCGAACTTTGCTAGTTTCACTGAAACAAGATCACCTTTTAATAAAGTAGTACCTACTTTAGCTCACAACAAATATTACTGTCATTCATACATAAATGTCCATTTTCAAAAGGGGACAGCTCCATTAATTGTTCTGCTAGAAGAAAACATGCTACTCATTAACTTTACCCATGGTTAATCATCACATAGTATTACAATATTTCTCAGATATACTCTACATATCCCTCCCCCAAAAACCAAGTGAAAACAGCTTTATCATTGACCACAGTAACAATATTAAAATATTTTCTTCAAGAGTTTGAAGAAAAAGAAAAAATCAAAGTGTTTTCTTATGTGTTGAAGACCATTATACACATCACAGAATCACACCCATGCCTGACATTTTAGTGACTCTTCATCACTTTGGGAACTGCTTCATAGACTTCCCTTTCTTGAAGAACATGCTGGGTAAATTCTAGCTTGTACAGAAGGCCTATGACAAGATTAATTACCGATATAGAGAAAAGCTGGTGCCATGCTGCCCCTTCTTCCATCTCTGTACTGATTTCTCGAAGTTTCAGGCTCATTTAGAAAAGTTTATTTTCACATGGAACATTTTCCAGAGCTATGACCTTCCTTATCTGAGAAAACATGGGTTCCTTTATACTTTGCATTGAAAGCTTACATCCTCTACAGCTTAGTCTATTAATTATCCTGAGACAGAAGTTGGCAATTAGAGTCTTTGTAAATTCTACCTTATGGAGACTGCTGACTTAGGCATCCAGCAGTCTGTTCTGTACCTGACTTTAAGATAAAGTAAAATGTTTTGGAGGGATTTTCTGCAGGCTTTCAAGTGCATCAAAAAAAAACCAAACTGTTTTGCCTTGCCTGCATCCCTCTCCCCTGCACTAAACTTGTTACACATCATCATCCAAACCTTTTTGGCGAGAGATTTATTATACTTTGATACACAGGAGAGATTGAAGAACTATCATCTGAAGTAGACAATATCACTCCATCTTTGAGTAACTAGACTCCAAAAACACTACCATCAAAAAGCAGAAAAGGCAAGAGCAAATGCTAAAAAGCTTCTTATAATGGCAAAAGTGCATACAGCAAAAAACTTCTAGCAATGATGAACATATCTGAAAATTAAACACAGGGGTTCAATGCTTGGGATTTGTATATTAGCCTAGTAATAATTATCTTGAAATCAAACCAAGAAGATAAATCTGTTAGTTGCATCTTCTAAACTGAAAACATTCATGGCAAAATAAAACACATGCCAACATTTCTAATTGAAGCATAACACTGAACAACCTTCCAGTCATCACTTTTAAGGAAAAATGTGGGTTTTTTTTTTAACCTATTACATTCACTCCTGTTCCTTGTTCTATGGTGCATCCTTCCTTGAACTTGCCCCTGCCCTGCTTCCTCTTCTTCTGCTCTCTGTTCTGATCTCAGTGTCTTCATAGCTCTTTTCCAAGACCCAGTAGCATCTTCAGGAATCTTTTTAAACAAGCTGTAGTGAACTAACATACAGCAGTACAGTTGATTTTGCTTCTATTGGTTAGTTGGAATGTTCTTCTCAGCCACCAACATGGTATAGTATCAAGGCCTAACAAATTAACAATGTGTAGAATGTGGCAAGGCAACATCACAAATCTTTCTCTCCTGACGCCTGTCAGCAAAGGCTCTTTGGGTATCTTACCCCAAGCAATGAGTATATTAACGATCATTTTTGCAAATAATTAAATAATAGATATCTTTTTGCATCTAGTAATCAATAAGTACATTATAATTTTAATTTGTGTATCTCCTGCTCACAGATTCTCTTTTTTTTAGACACGTTCAGCTGTGCATAAAATGATCCCAAAATGGAGAGTAACAAGTCCAAATCTCCTAAAAGTGTGAGGAGATTGAGGCATTCAAATTTTCAAAACAGATTTTAATCCTAAATGAACTAGCAACTGTTAAGAAATTACTTTTTTGATACCTAGTAATTTCCTGCTATACATCACACATTTCACAGAATCACAGAATCTTAAGGATCAGAAGGGACTTTGAAAGATCATTCAGTCCAGGCCTCCTGCCAGAGCAGGACCACCTAGAATAGGTCACACAGGAACTTGTTCCCAATTTCTCTGTTTTCCAGAAACAAACAATAAGACCAGTAGAGGAATCTAATAAGAAATACATGACTATTTACCCATTCATGAACTCACAACGATTAGATTACTGAACCCTGCAGACACTTGGAATTTGACATCTGTCTCTAGTTTCAGAGGAAGCAATCAAAACATCCAAGTCAAATATAAGGATGTCAGGAATTCCAAGGTCTATATGGTCATTATCAGTATGTAGTACAGCACTGATTTCATGATTAAGCAGCAAGTGTAAAGAAGGGTAGAATATACTCTTTCATGTTTAGAAAGTCTTAACTTCATCTTAGAATGTTGACTAAAGGCGGGAGTAATATCTATACTTCTTTTTCTTGAGGAAAGGAAAGATATTCTATGAGAGTAAGTAGAGTTAGACGAGTCCAAGGAACTTCGCCCTATCTGAATAAGAACAATACTACGAGTAGTAGAAAACTTTTCTACAACTTCTACAGTTCATTTTAAATTCCAGTCAGCTATAACTTGATGCCATCCAGCAGCTCATCTCAGTGTTCAACTGAAAATTTTTAGTTGAGAGCTGAACACAGGTGTGGGAAACCTTAATGTAAATTTTTACTACTTCAGCCTAAAATGCTCCACCATGCATTCATTTAGGCCAGGAAATCTACTAGTTTAAGGGCTTTCGATTTTCTTTTAGATGTTTAACTGTATAAATCTGAAAGAAGATAAAACCATCTGTTATTGCCAAACATTAAGAAAAGTCCCTGCCTTCAAGAGAAATAGGATTACACATAATTAAATCTTTACATAATTAGATTTTTACAGAACTGCCAGCCCTTATGTCCTTCACTTCTCAGGAAAGTCAGTGTTTTCTGAAGTCATGAATAGTTAAGGTCAGTTATAGTTATAGGCTCTTTTACACCTAACTACCGTAGTTAGTTTTACAGCTAAAAGGACAACGTATTGTGTAGTATCCTTGGCAAGAAGCAAAAGGACAGGAAAAGAATGCAAACTTCAGAGAGTTCAATTCCTTATATTTGAAACATTTAGTCTTGCTCAAGTCTGAAGTTTGAGTTACACATCTCCTTTTCCCCTTTGCGTTTAAAAAAATATTACAAGGCAAGGCAAAAAAACCTATTGTAATGGCAAAGGATGTGAAGTTAGAAACCACTTCATTACCACACAAGGAGTAACATCCACTGACAAACAAAGGAGTATCACAGAATATTGTACAAAGGATAGAAATGCTTCCTAAAATTGTATTTTCTATTTTATTTTCAAAGAGGAAAAACAGCTCAATGACTGTAAACTCAAATCACTTTTCTTTCCTTGCAGCAGCAATTCAGTTACTCTAGTATCTTTTCTGTGCTGACTACAGATGTCTTACCTACTATAACATGGTTACCCAGATTTAGATTTTGATTCTTATTTATTGGAAGTAATCTTTCTTCTGATATTTTCATATCTCAGAGTGGACAATGTGAGCTTAGCTGACAGGTGAGTAGAAATATTTCCTATATTTGTATCAGCAGCAAAACAATATAATTTTGTGGGTATATGGTCCTTCCTGAAGAGTTTTATCAAGAAAAAGAGACTTGGAAATGCAGTCTTGTAACATTTGGACAAACTTTTTTTTAAAAGTGTGCAGCTTTCATTGTGTAACATCTAGCATTATTTCCAGCCAAGTGTTTCCTCAGTATTTCCCCGTGTTTTATGTAGCTTTTTATTGCTGTTAAGTTAGCTAACATTCTCATATTCTCACAGTTAAATATCTAAATTAAAGCCTGTTGTTGCAGATTGTGTCTTATAGTGACATAATTAATTTCCAATTTCATCTGTCATATTATTGCCCTGTCTCACACAGTTACAGAGTACAATGTAACTGTAGATACTGTCAAGCTTTGATTACCAGGAAGACAGTCAGCAAACTGGACTATCAAAATATTCAGCCTTTCCTACTTGATTGAGTAGTCACAGTAAAAGCATATAGCCCTGAAGATCCTGCTGGCTATCTCAGCTTTCAAGCAAAAGTTCTTGATCCTTCATTCTTATGCAGGTATCTTCTCTCTTGTCAAATACTAAGGGAGCTGACACTTTCTAACTAGGTCTCAGATTTTTCTTTGTAGGTTCCCATTTGTGAAATAGAAATGACTATCCTATGAAGGCACCCAGAGAACAGTAACACATTTGTCTTTTGTACTCACACTTTAACAGTTACCATCTTTGTCTGAAGTCATGTATTGGATACCTAGTAAAATTTCAATATTAACACAGTAATACCTTATTCCTTGACTGGATATATATGTTTCACTCAGAAGGAAACTGCAACAAGTATTCATGCAGTCAAGCACAGTGTTAGAAGTTCTTCTAGATGTATGTAAGTTTGTCTTGCCCAGAAATTCAACATACAACTTGATTTGCTTGAATTTTAACACAGAATCTACAAATCTTTTAAACATTATTCAAATTTATCAGTGTTACAACTTTGAAAATGAAAGTTTGCCTGTTTTCTACTGCTCTCTGCACTTTGAAAAAGTGTCTATATCTGATTGGACAAGCATTTATAGCACTGTTCAAATTATATGCTATGCATGATGCTGTTCTATCAAAAATAAACTAGTAGAAGAAACTGCAAGATAAAAACCAATGCATGAACTAGGTAAAAATTTTAGAGAATTACAGAACATAGGTGTTGGAAGGTACCACTAGAGATCCTCCAGTCCAATCTCCTATTCCTACAGCCAGTTTACCTTGATCAGGTCACAGGAACATGTCCAGGAGAGTTTGGAAATCTGAGAGAAGAGACTCTACAACTTCTCTGGGTGGTCTACACCAGTGTTCCATCAACAGTTCACATCTCAAATTTATTTGGGCAGAGTTTTAGGATTCACACAAAAGGTGGATGTTAAATTAGACAAACACACAGATAAACTGATTGCTTTTGAAATTATTGGTACAAAGCGCCAGACAGAGATAAATTAACACTTATGAGAGTGAAGATAAACAAAACTTTTCTGTAACTAGGTCATATGCCATGGCAGTCTTTTTTCGTACTAAGAACAAGGGAAATCCTTCTACTGACTTGATGTGGAAAACTGACTGGGCCATAAGAGATTTTGGACCAAAACCTGAATGTATCTGGAATGAGCAAGTCATAGCAAGATGGCTTGCCTAGTTCTGGTAGAAGGGTATAAACTGGGCCTCAAAATTAGACTGCCTAGTGAACTGCTCTTTCATTTTGGACTAAATGGTGAAAAAAGAATTGGAAAATGAAAAGACAACAAATGATATGGGCTTTGTTTGCAGTAAGAGATACACAGAATTTGGAAAAGAACTGCAAAAGGACAAACTTCAAAAAGACATTACAACTGACGATAAACATGATCTTTATAACCTCTAAGAATAATATGAATGGTCAAAGATGAAGAAAGTGCAACAACATTTTAAATATTTCCCATTTCAAGAAGTTGCCGACAATAAGGAATACAACTATTAAGAACACAAATTTATTTCAGAAACAAAAAGACAACATTGATTTACTACATAAGTGGAGGTTGGTATCTAGGACATCTGGTACTTATTCAATACAAATAGAGGCTAAATAAAACAAATGCATAAAGCTCCAGCCATCCCACTAACAAGTCAATAAAGCCTTACAGAGAGGTTTTCCAGCAAGGAACAATGTGAGAGGGAATATAATTTAGTTACAGAATTTCTCAACTGTTCCTTTAATTTGTACATTCAAAAAGTTAGTCTGCCTGGGATTACACAACCATAGGAAATGAAAGTAATTTATGATGCGTGTTACTTAGAGTTATACAAAAATTCAAATTTATTCTACTCCTCCCCCTCAATAAATATTTTTCATCTAATATGCATTATTTAGTATCTCAAGCCTTCAAGACACTGCTTTTTGAAGCAAGCTCATAAATCATCTCTCCCACATCAGTCAGTTGCCCTTAGAAAAGCATACAAAATATGGCTTTTTATACAGTATCTCTGTGAGCACAATTACTTCACCATATAAATGTATTTCATCTACAGCCTATTATGAGTTGATTTTTATATAGTCGTACACAAGATCATTAGCAAATAAATATTCACGTCTGAACCTGATAGAGCTATGTCATGAGGAAAATTTATTCATGAGACAAGTGAAACAAAACCAGACTGTCCCAAAGCACATGGTACCAATATGAGAAAGTTATGGCTTTTATTTTCTCTTTTCCTAAGAGTAAATAGATTTAAAGAGAGTCAAGATCAGCCTCAGGTTCCACCTGTCACAGACAATTGTAATATACACTCCATAATCTCAGAGAAATTCTTCTTAATCTTCATTATTTTACCTGTTGTTATAATTGATAAAAGATTACATTGGTTATGGTTCCCAGACTGAAGCAATTACAGCTTTATCTGCAATGTGTTCTAGAAAATAGTAATCACTTTCAATTCATATCAGGTTTTCTGGATGATGACTGATTCTTCTGGTGTCAGAGCACCACAAACAGAAGCAGTTTGTGACTGAAAGGACCAAAGTAAAAATAATTATAATGCATTAAAAAATATTTGTATGTTGAGAACAAAAAAAAAAAAAAAGAGATGATCTCTAAAGGTCTCTTCCAACCCGTACTATTCTATGATACAATGTACCTCCCAATATCTCTCAGCTCCAAGTATGTTCAAAAAGGACACTGCAAATTACATACCAAATTGTTCTTGATGGGCATCATCTAAACATTATTACAGTAGTCTGCAAAAGTGGTGGCACTAACTTCAAGCACAAGTAGCATATTATTTATGGAAACATTTTTTGTTCACCTAGAAAACCACAAAGCTATTATTCATCAACAGCTCTTCAAAGAGTATAAAAAAACTATTAATGTGTGTATATCATTAATTATCATGTAGTATACTGGATATTTTTCATTTAAAATTGTAATTTAAAAACTCTACAAGGGATAATATACAGTAATCTGAACAGGAAGAAGCTTTCTATTTCTTTAGAAAAATCACCTAGCGTTAACTATCAGAATTATGTTATTGATTTAGGCTATGCTGTTCTAAATTGATAAAAATTCCCACTGCATGCAGCTAGACAGGTGCATAAAGTAGATATACAACCTAAAATGAGCACTTAAAAGTCTCAGTGCTCATGTATTAATCATTTGGTGTGGCAAGTATATATAGAAAAACAAAAAACCTGAGGAAAGTCACATGTGGAGACAGAATGGCCTGAAACCAAAAAGTACCACTAACAGTGGAGAGTAAAGCAGTGCAACAGACCACTGTTCATATAAATGTAGGTCATCAATATGGGTATTCTGAACTCATTCATAGTGAAAAGGAAGCTTTGGTAAACTTTTGTCTTTCCAAATGAACGCAGAAACTGATACACATTGATTTAAGGTAGGGATCAAATGTCAAGAAAGAGATTATTAGATTCGTAGCATGCTTAGGAGAAAAGTATTTGTCTCTTTACAGCAGGAAAAAGAAAAAAAAAATCATATTATTCAAAACACTTATTAGGCTCCCCAACTCCTAAATGTTGTTCATACCAATGCAAAATGAGAAGGGAAAAGCAGTGATGCTTAAAGCTCATTTTTGCTTTCCAATAAACTGGAAATTATCATCTTCAGCAACTATTTAGAGGCTATCACAAAGCCAGAACAGTGTTACAACATCAAAGAGTAAAGGAAAAGAAACTTATTGCCTTTACCAGTGCATTCATATTCAAGGTGTTTTTAAATTTGAAAATAGGTATTGACATGGTTATCAAATATTATCAACCACTTCAGCACATGACACAGTTTTTGATTTAGGCAGAGTTATTTGGGGTTTTTTTTAACTTCCCTTGTCTAATTTTATCTGAGCTGAACAAATATATATGAACTTTAATACAGAGGCAAAAGACATATCTAGTGTGACAAGCTGAGCCACCTCCAGGGTGTCCATCTACTGAGGAAGTCATAGTCTATCTTATCCAACCCAATTATGAAATGTGACAATACTACCCAGAAGATATCAGTGCACTTAAAGAGGCTATTCAGTCTTTCCACCGCAAAATCCGTCAACTGACTTTCTCTCATGGCATTCACTGGCCAAAACTTTGAAGCAGCTCCTAAAACATCACTGTCAGAGAGTGAGAGTCTGCCACCTATGGTAAAAGATTACCTTTTACTAACTTTACATGCATTTTAATGACTCCGGATAGAAGAAAACACACTCAGTGAAATAGTATAAGCATTCCACAGAAACAGTGGAATCCAGTGGTTTCAGTTGCTATAAGTTTTACAGTAAGCCTCCAAATATTTATATGTTTCTTTCATCCTTGAGGATGTCAGAGATGTGAATGTCAGATTTCTTTCTTGAGTAGCAGCAGTAGTTTGCAAAAAAAAGCAAATTTTTTGTCCTCATGAAATTTTACTTGTTAAAAAAACCTCTATGACAATTTCTGTATTTTGTCATCTGTGCTTGTATACACAGAACCATATGATGCTTGGCTCCAATCACAGTAAGCTTGTAGGTAGAAATGTCAGGAAGGCGCTTGGCCATGTTGCTGGCTAGCAGACCACAAAGCCAGCCATGTCGCTCGCCTGGCTTACTGGGAGAGGATGAGCTACTGCCTCACCAGTTCTGCAAATGCTGGGAACACTAACCAGGAATCATGAACCAATAACTTCACACATTGTCTAGGACTTGACTTTGCTTGATCCATTTATAGATAATTTACGAAGTATAAAAAAAACCTCTAGAGCCAACTTACAAGAGCTGTAGGAAATAACTGAATTTGGAAGAGAATTATGATCACTACTGACTTTGCTAGTGAATCACTCCAGAATTGTTTTTATAATTCTTTGACTGTTCTTTTTGGATAATCTTCATGCTAGATAAGTATAGAACTGCTTTGTAGAGAAGACTTAAATGTACATTGCTTCAGCTATTTAAATATATGCTGTCATGGAATGATACCAATCCAGAAGCAACTCATGAGACATTGATGACATCTGCCCAGTTCTGACTCACACTTCCATGATGCCATCCAAAGCACAGCCAGTGAGGATATTTCCATCAGAAATGTCATTCCTGACCCAAATTATAAGTACATATAATGTACTTATATGTATTTATCCTGTAACTTCCAGAGCCAGACGAACAGGTTATTTCAGTACCTGCCTAATTTTGAGTTCCACAAACTACCCAGGGTCCTCAAAAAGTGTCGTTTAAGAGCTTCACTGCATAAGGCCTTTGTAGCATAACAGCTAAATACTTGCAGGAGCATCTACACTGTTTTAGATATCTTGAAATCAACCAAAAAGCCATCCCAAACAAAACATCAGCCACAAAAAACAAAAATCACAACAACTCACATCCAAGGTAATACCAAGGAAGCACAGCAATAAGAGCAGTGCTAGACATAAGTTTTGCTTTGTGTTTCCTCACACATTCCGTAACAGCTATACAATGTTTAACCTTTTACCCTATAGGTACTAACAAAAGGAGTTAGTTACGCAATATCAGTCATTAACTTTGGATCTTATTTGAATACTAAGAACTGTTAAAACAAATTTGTTAAGAATACTGATATTTTCACTCTTGGCAGATGTGTCTACACCATAGTCCAATGAAAGCTGATCAAAACTCTATAAAGCCTTTCACAGCTTTCAAAAAACTCTACTGAAAGCCCTCCGATGTCTCCTAGTTTTGTTAAAATTCCATCTTACCTTTCAGAGAAGGTGAGAAATACTATGGAGCATCTTCTTGCACAAAAATCTATCCTTATTTCTTTGTTTACACTGTAATTGCACATATATTAAGATAGATATTTCATTTTTCACAGTATTTCTCTTAACATAGCCTTACTGACAAAACTGACATCATCTAATCTACTTTTTGGGTTACACTCTTCTTAAACATCTTCTCTCATTCTCAGATCCATAATTTTTCACCATAACTAGAATAGTTAGATGCTGCTAAAGAATTTAAAACACATGCCTTCTCTCAAGTGACTGATAAAAGCTTCCTCCTTTCCAAGAAGGGGCCTCCTATAGATGTATAAAGGGTGGTATAGAAAGAACTTATGTGTAGTACCATGATTGTATTAACAGATAAATCATTAGAAAAATTAGTACAAACAAATGGAAACATGACCTCCTTGAAGATCTATTACTTCCCAGCAGGAAAAAACAGAATTGTTTTTAGACTGTATAGTCCTTGAAACATATTTTCCTTCACTGGAATTTTGTTCTATGTAGGCTTTAACTTCTGGAAACAAACCCAACCCATTCCTAGACTACAGATTGCCTTGTTAAATAGCATACTGATATAAATAGTATGCCTGCTGATACATGATTCAGACCATTCATGTCAAAGTCACCACCCTTGCTTTTGTTTATTATACTGATAGTTTTGCTACTAACAAAAGACAAGTATGCAAGCTTAAAATTAGACTATTTGTTCCTCTATGCTAACAAAGTGAAATAGCAGCTCTTAGTAGTAGACTGCCTATATAAGCAGTCACTTCAGTGTCACAGCAAACATAATTAAATCAGTGACTTTTTCCCTTTTTGCAAGGAAGGGAGGGAGCAATGATACAAATAAAATGAGCTTTATTTTAAAGACGACCTCACAGTGGTATTTCTCCGAACAGACCACTATTTGCATTATTGATTTTTCAAAAGTTACTGGCTGGTGGTCACCTTGACCAAATGTCAGACTCTTTAAAATGTCATTTACAAAGGGAACTGACTTACAATTATGTGTGCAGATGAACAACAGGATCACAAAATCATCTGAAGTAAATCATGATCCTACCATAACTCTGACTGGTGTGATTATATCAATCCAATGCTTTTAAGTATCAGGACAACACATTGGGAGTTCACAATTGGTTCACATACCTAATGCAAGGATACTCATCAGTAAAGCACAGAGGTACAGCTTATCCAAAAGAAAAAGAACTAGAACTTAGCAGAGAAACAGCAAGACTCACATTTCTGCTCCAGTCCTAGCAAGAGCCACGAGGCAGCCCTTCAGCATACAGCATGATTCAGTCCCCATCCTTCCCATCTGACCCAGCTGCACTCTCATCATCCCTTCAGCTAAACACATTTCTGCCTTCCCACTGTTCTCAGACATTTCTGCCTCAGAGCACTTAAGCTATCTGGAACTGAACAACACTGCTGGAGGATGGTCAGATTAGCATTTCTTCAATGTCTCTAAAACAAAAGAAACTCTAAGAAAATAATAATTGTCTTGCTTCATTACTTGATCAGCATAAGTAAATCCAGCCTTTCTCACAATTTTGTATAACTGCTTAGAAGATTCAGCTGCTTTCAGCCTAATTTTCCAGGAGAGTGAAAATGTTATAAATAGCTATGGTTTTCAGTAAAATAGAGAACAAACCATTGTCAAATTTTCTCGGCTACTTTTGACTTCTCACTTCATAGACTATTTGCAAGACTCGAGCTAGAAAAATTTGAGGCCAGAGTATGATCACTTCAGAGGACACTAGAAGTATAAACAAGTCTGAAATTATCCTGCAAGACAGATCAAGGTCTTCCAGTCACACAATATGGAGGCAGACACCCCTGTACACAGGGGTGATTCACCAAGAGAATGTAAGTCCTCTGAGCCATGTGTTGAAGGCAGCACAGCCATCTTCACCATGCAAAGCTTAAAATATTGATGTTATATTATTTAGAGCAGTCCTAAGAATATCCTAGATGAAACAAGCCTACAACTTAGAGCCTAAAAGTCTTATACTCTAAAATACTCAGTTTCACTGTGTTTTTTCAGCAACAGGACTGTTAACAGAATACTATCAAACACCTATTTTACTGCAGCTTATGTTTAAGAAAATATTTCAGATTATCAGAGCCAGTGTGATTCACCGGTTCACTACCTGGAGATTGCATAACGTTTCACCTCTGAGAAGATAACTGTCTAGGAAAACTCCAACACAATCATTTCCAGGAAGCTGCCCTGCTCTATCTCATCCATTTGAAGTTTATAATGGAGACAATCATTATAAAACTACTCAGTTCATTTTTTCCTAGTTCTTTGTAAATACCTCAAAGATTAAGCTACAGATGCAAAAATACAGAGTTCAGATTCCAGCATCAGTTCAACTGGAAAAGCACAAGCTACGGTGTGTTAATATATGGCTGAACACGTTATAAAAAAGAGTTATAATTTGGTTCATCACAATGGCTCTGAGACATCCTGAACCTGAAACTTTCTAAGCAGATTAAAAAAATCCTGTCTGTTCTCACTCTTCCCCAAAAATACACTTCTTGCCATCGATGGTCAATAAGTACCACTAATCCGGGTTTAGAACCCAACTCAAAACTCACTGCAATCAACTTGAATTTTTCCTGCTGTCATCTGCAGGCACAAGACTACCAAACAATGCCAAATGCTGATTTCTGGAGTTGCAGCTTGAGAAGAACTTCCACTGAAGCTAGTAATACATACAGAAAGAATAAACTCTGAAAGCCTAAACCCATCAGGAAATTACTTCTCGGGTAATTATCTTTACTTTTATGCAGAAGGGGGCTGTCAGCATCTGATCACTGTAGTCAGTTCAAGCTCATTTACAGGTGCTAATCAGAGCAGATTCAACCTCACCTTTTATAGCGTATTAAATCTTTGAATGCTTCTTTATAAAAAGTGCTTCCTTGCAAAGGACTTAGTACATTCAATTCCAGTTCATTCAGTAGAAACTGAATGGGCTTAGCAACCTTCAGGAGCCAGTAATTTCTTAGATTTTTATAGCCGGAATAGACCCTTGTGACCACTTAGTCAGGCCTTCTGCATGCAATTTTACTGAAGTCCTGAGAGAGATACCTAGAATGCCAAGCAATTACTGGGAGAATGAGAAGCAGCTGCCCAAGGCAGGCAACTGGGTTTGGAAAATAACAGGTAGGACTGGAGTAATTTGTTTTGTTTTTGTCTAGTTTGTTGCCTGAAAGTTTACTGCCTAGAAAATATTTTGAGTAATAGGGAGGAAGTGTGATGTTTTGTGGGGTTTTTTGGTTGTTAATTTGGTTTTAAACATTAATTCCTAGTAACAATCATACAAACAAAATACAGTAACGTTTGCCTGATTTCTGGACGAAGACTGCTGAACTAAAGACTTATGATGAAAAACTGGAATTTACATTGCATTCCATGGGGGTCACTAATGGAGTAAGGGTTGGGGGGGTTTGTAGCTATAGAGAAGGCACGGGGAAACATCAACAAGATATACCTTCAACTGTTGCTGGAATACTAAAATTTTGGTGTGTACTAATCAATATTAAGTACCTTGTCTCAAGGAAAAACTACTCAGTTCAAAACCTACAAATCAATTCACTATCAAAGCAGTTTGATTTATTAGCAACACTTAATCAGTACTGCATGAAGTATATGTTCAGAATCAATATCAGCAATACAACATATAAACCACAATATCAGATAATTAAAGTATTAACATATATCTACTGTTTTCTTAACACTCTTCAATATCTAATCCCCAAAAGCTTTAATATTGATCCCCTCATGTTATATGCAGTTATAGGCAAATCTCACACTTCTTACAGAGGTGCAAGTTCCCCTAACTCACACACAGCTTCTGTTGGAGCTGTTGGTTGCTGCAGCTTTCCTTGTCTCCCTGCAACCCACTAACCCACATGCTGGTAAGAGACATACCCAGATATGAGTCTCTGCTCTTACACCTTGTCCTGTCACTCCGCTAACTGAATGAAGGCTGTATAAAGTGTCTGACAGGAAGAATGCTTTTCCTAGCCCAGGTAGAAGTTGTGTCAGTGGGGTAACTTATGCCAGTGTCAATCCAGGTTTAGACAGCTGCTCTGCTATCTTCTCAACCTAAGGTCCCTCATGATTGCTGCATATTTTCATGTTTCTCACATTAGTAAACACAGATGTCTTTGTTTCAAAAGTCTCTTTGTAATGTCTTGCTTATTTTATATTCTGATGGTTGTTACTTTTCTAGTAGCATCATTGTTTGAGCAAATGTCTCTTCAGGCAGTTTTGACTCATCCTAGCATATGCACAACACACTTGCACTCTCATAGGCACACGCTCCTCCCCACCCCACTCAGACATTTGACATAAGAAAAAGGCTCACATAGGCACATCATCCTCCCCAGTCTCCCCAGACAATCCATCACCTTTCCTACACACTACATAAAACCAATAACTACATTGGTTTTATCTTTGTCCAGACTAAATAATTTTTAACTTATCTGGTAAACTTTACAAGTATTACCTTGCTACAGAAGAAAATACTGTTTAAAAAAGTTCAATCATTTTCCCTCTGCTCTCTTAAAAATAACCCAACATCTTCAAACATGCAAGAGAAATGCCCATGGACTGGTAGGAAAATACTATCAAATTTGCTATCTCAAAGCTAAAAAAGGCAGATTAAAGACAAATCAGTATGAATCTCTTCGCAAGTCTTTACACATACATCAAGAGAAGCAATCACTCACCTATTTTGTATTCCAGCAAGTATGTCAAGGTAAGAAAATCATATGGAAGAGTCCAAGATTATTACTATTATTACTGGAACATTGCTACAAGTATAAAACATTCAGACAATATAAGGCAACAATATTTCATTCCCCAGTGGCATTTGTAGTTTGAAACAGTTGCATTTGAAAACAGAAGAGTTTGTTGCAAGGTATCAGACTAAGATTCCATGAATGTAAAGCAAGCTTGGAAGAAAAAGAAATCAAGTAATATATGCTGTAATAACATCAGCTCTGTATTTATTGAAATGGCAATGAATCAAGCTAATCAGATTTTTCCAATGATCTTTCCAAATGGATCTGTAAAAACTCTGTGGCACAAAAATTGATATGGTACATCACATCATCTTAAAATATGATTGATGGTAGTACTATAATGTCATAAGCACTAATAACAATGGAAATAAGTTTTAGGATTTTCTGTTCATACTCTCAATGGACCAGGTGTTATCTGATATGAGCACACTTGGGTCAGTAATAGAGCAAAGAAGATAAGAATTTTCTCATCATATACAAATTTGGAGAATCCCTTCCTTCATCATCATCTTCCTAATTATTGAAATACTCTGTGTTGAAAATGGTCGTCTTTAGGTAGCAGAGCATATTTTTAATGATTAAATTTACAAAAGCTCTGTAATTACTAGTGCCAGTGAGTCATGACCTTTCAGCAAAACACAATTTCATTCTTTGTACAGAAGAAAATTTGCAGAGGCAACACAACTGAATTTTATGCAATTCCTGACAATAAAACGTGTTTGGGTTATTGCTATATGAATAAACCATTTCCCAGAGAAAGCAATGTAGTTTCTAAAACATATTGCACAAACTTGCCAGCTAACACCCCAGAGGAAAACTGTCATTAAAAAAGCAATTTGATAAGTCTGATTCCGAGAATTCAACCAGAAGGGCAGCATCTAAATGGAATTACTGAAGTAAGTTCTGTGATGCAAAGATTGAAATTAAAAGTAAAAATCAATACCAAAACAGACAACATAAGGGGAAAAAAACGTATTGAAAGAAGAAATGAGGTACTTTATGTATTATTTTTGTTAGCATATGTTTTCTATTATATATGTTGAAATACATATAAATTTCTTATCTGAAAAGGTGGTGTAGTTTTTCATTGACATCATTGCTTTCAAATCAGCATACATAGGTAAACAGAACTGCACGTGGCATACTTTTTTGCTGTCAAATAATTAACACTGGGCAGTGAGCCTATCCATTTTTCCAACAGAAAAACTCTGCTTCCTCGCATGTAAGGACAGTTACCAATATAAACAAACAATTTCACTCCACTAGCTATTTCAGATTATGGAGGATGTATTTTTCCCAAATCAGTCAAGTGGCAGGAGAATCTTTCTGTAGTCACATATGTTACACCTCACAGTAGATCACAGTACTTTCATTCAAGATCTGTGGAATTCTTCAGATATTCTATAGAAGTCTAGCTCCTATTCAGATGAGGTTAGCCTTCTTAGAACACAAAGAATACCTACAAGTCAGATTATAAATCCTTCCTGCTTTCTAATCATGAAAGCATATAATATTATTATTATTTAAAAGACAGACACTGTCTGAATTAAGATCTCAATTAGAGACAAGCATTTCCAGCAATTAACTTTTTTATAGGAATTTAAGAAATAAGTTCTTTTAAGTTTTCATAGGAGGAGCTCTGGTTTAGCCATTATTTTTGGTTCCATAATTTAAGTACAGAATTAAAACTCATTCTATTTTGTAAGAGTGCCTGATCTCGTCCAAAATGTGGATTCATTAACTAGTATGTGACTCGCTAATAAATACACATTCGAGACAAACTGTGCTAATTTATTTCAAGTTTGTGAAAGCCTGGGTGCTCTGTGGTAATTCCACAAATCAAACACACTAACAAAGCTTTCTATGCAGCATACCACCATTAACATACATATGTATTGTCATTCTATTACATGATTGGTCAAAACTGTCCATACGATTATAATGTTCCTGTGTCATTCTGAAGGTCTATTGTGCATGCTGAGAGTCCGTGGTGGTCTCAGTTCATGAGCTTTGAGCTCCTTTTGGGGCTAACAAGTTAGTTCTCCAGACAATTTCTCCAATTCCATCCAAACTTTTCCCTTAGTCTTCCCTTGTTATGTTGCACTCATCAACATTTACCTAATTTCTGAAATGTAGAACATTCTGACCTATATTAAAACAAAATTGCCCTTTATCTTTTATCATTTGTGTAAAAATATAAAAATACTGTAGAAATATATCTAGAGTTGTTCTGAGTTCCTTTTAGTTGTAGGCACTCTTGGGCAAAAGACATAGGTTAAAAAAAAGTTTCTTTCAAATTTTTATATTAATTTATAAAAGAAATTCAAGTCAAACCAAGTCTCAGAGTCTAGTAATCCATCTCTAGCTGTGGCCAAAAGAAGAGTTTAAATAGTTCACCCACTATACTCAGATTTTCTGCAAATATATGATACCTGAAATTGATGTATTCAAACTTTTCTTGTACTGTAAGGTTAAAAACATTTGCTAAGTTAATGCTACTACTTCTGTTTCCACTTCACAGCCAATACCACACGTGAATAGCACAAAGGTACAACTATCTTTTCATAGTTCTGAACTTCAAAGCTATACAACTGGGCACTGAGCACCATTTCTGAAACTTCTATTTGCCAAAAACACCTTAAAGGAGAATTGCTGATCAATTACCTAAATCTCATTCTTTCACTTGTTTGATATAATCACTTAAGAATTAATTCTAGGACTAGAACTGGATTAGAAATTAAACCTCTAAAGGCTATTATTTCTTTTGACTCGTATTGCCTCTCAATTACATCTTATTTTTCTCCTGAACAGCCTGTGTTATAAGGCACACAAGCAGCCCATCCTTTACCCTTCCTTTTAACTTCTCAGAGTTTATTTTTCAAAAAAATCAAGATGAATATGAAGACATGAAACTAATATATAGCATACATAGGTAATTTATGGTGATTACAAGTGTAGTCAGAATAGAAGTACACAAAAGTACTTTCCATAGGAATTTGAGTCTTGCAGATTTTCTTGTATAGAAAAAGAATTATCCATCTGAGAGCTAGATTCTTTTGATCATTTTATTTCTGCTCTACATGCCTATGCCCAAGAGGCATTTTGTACTCATTTACACAGGGAATGAAAGGAACATCAAAAGCCCAGATGCAATCTCCTCCAATTGAGGACATTTTACCTGAATTTTGTGTTCCAAGTCCATGAAATATCAGTAACTTAAATTTAATCTGTACAACCTAATAGGTTCAGATTTCAGGATTGCCCTATTCCTTTATATATTATTGATATATTGTTGAAAGTCTGATTCTCATAGACTAAACTGTTGTGCCTTTCAGTTTTCTACCACAGAAATGAATTAACCCAGAAGTCCAAACCCCTAATGAGAAATCAGAAAATGACCATTTCATATAGAATTCAACATTTAAATTTGAACTCTACTACCAACAGCAATCATGAACTCCATGACTAAAAAAAAGGAATCCAAGCAAATCACAACACAGGTGTGTTAAGCCTTAAGATAAATTAAGGCTTTTCCTTCAGAAACTGAAATCCAAGTTTATTCCCACTCCTCAAAACAAGTGATATGGATGGTCTCTCAACAAAAAAATTGCAGTATATGTTAACACTTCACATCAGAAATGCCAGACTAAAAATGGACAAAATACTAACAGGGAATCAGGGATTTTAAGAACTCTTACTTCAGTTTTATCTGTAACATATAAAATGAAGTTCTTGAACATCTACAGCTGTACCCTAGACCATCAATCCTTCTTGACTTGCTATCCAAGTTAGTCACCTAGAACACTCACTTCAGATATCACAAGGAAACCATTCTAATAACCAGTCATGACATCCTCTGTGGTACCTCGTTCCTTTGTGTAAAGCTAAGTCTTATTTTGAAACTGTAAGTAACCTTGCAGCTTCCTTTACTTAAATACAAAAGTTACCCTTGGATTTTCTAAATCTATTAATTGCTGTTCTTGTTCAGTCACAGGGACATCAGTTTCCAGTAAATAAGAATTTTCTTAATATAAGCTATAAGAATTTATGTTTAGATACTGCCACTAAGCCTTATAAGAAAGTATGATCTTTCTCAAGGTAAAAAAAAAAAAAAAGATGAGGCTCCTGAGAGCATACACAAAACCCCCTAATCTCTACTTCTTATTTTTGCAGACCAAACTCATGCTGATTTTAACTGGCAAGCAAGATCAGAGAACTAAGCCTTGACATAGCAGCTGTGTTGTGTTTTCATACCCAAGTGAAGCAATCACAGAAACTCAACATCACAAAAGTACAAAGTGAGGCAGATGTGAGTCTAAGGAGTAAACAGCAGGGAATGAGCTCAAAGCCTTGAACATGCTTGTTAGTCAGGGTTCACATCTTTGGCAAATAAGTTACTTACAGTAATTCCAAGTAACAACCCCCTTGGCATGTGGAAAGGCGTACTCAGATGTACAGGTTTCATATTCAGAATAGGGCAGCATTGTGGAATTAAATCTGATAAAAGTAATTACTTCCCTTTTTTTCTTTCACTATACTTCCAATAACCAAAGTATCTGTAACTATGTATGCAGTGCAGTAACAATACAACAGTATAAATAATATTTTCTGATTTAACCCTGAGTGTAGTTTATTACAGTTAACACAAAAAACCCCCGTGATTTCTGTTTGTCTTGTTAATCAGGACAAAGACTACTTTGATGTCAGCAGATTTAATAAAAGTCCAGGACTCATCTTGATCTGACTCATCCTTCATCCTGAAGTACCTTTTTTAAACATTATTACATTTACTCCATAAAAAGCTTAAGTAGAAGACTGCAGGAACTGGAGCTGTTTAGTCTACAAAAGAGGAGACTGAGAGGAGATCTTATTAACATTTACAAATATCTAAAGGGTGGGTGTCAGGAGGTTGGGACATCCCTTTTTTCTATAGTAGCTAGCAACAGGACAAGGGGTGATGGGATGAAGCTGGAACACAAAAAGTTCCACTTAAATATAAGAAAAAGCTGTTTCACTGTGAGGGTGAAACTTCTTTTCTAAGAGAATTTCTGGATATCATTCTACTTACAAATACACAACTTGGCTATTTCTTGTTATACTTCACTGTAAGGCTGCTAACAGATGACATGTGAAATGAACGTCTTCAAAGTTGTTGGATTTGCTGCATTTCTATTGGTTTTTTTTTTGAACAGGTATTAAGGCAAAAGCTATGTTCAGAGATTTCCAAGGCATGAAGATGGAAAGCTTAGAAACAATGTATCCTCAAACACACTGCTACAGGCATTAACCTATTGCTCACTTTTAATTCATTTCCCACAGGAAGAAATACATCCTTTCAACTGTATACAGTCAGTTAGCGGTATTTAATTCATGCATCAGTGGGAAATACTAGACAAGCTTAAAATAAGCCTTTAATGTTTCCAAAGTATTCTAAGCTAGTATCTTGAATTGCAGTTAAATTAAATAGAGAATACACTGGGACAAATATATCTACCTTGATAAGCTGACACACTTAATTTTGAAATAAAAAACTTTATAGTGAGATTATTTCCAGTCTAGTGACAGTCTAGTCTCAGTTTTTTGCTTTTCTTTCTTTGAAACAAGGAAACAACAATGGCAAGCCTATTCATTTGCAAGAGCTGAGGCCATCATTTTAACTCACAAAATGGTGTGATATGATCAATGTCTTTATCAGTGTAAAAGGTAGAGCTGAAGCTCAAGATATTTTCTGGCATCCCAAAAAGAAGGAAATTTGAAGTCTGAAATATTTAACTCCTTGGTTTCAGCTTCTGCCCAGTTTTTAGTCTCCCTCTTATTAACTTATTTAAACAAAAACAATGCATCTTTGAAATACTTTAATGGCTCTGTTCTCTCTTGTAATGCCTACTAATAGTTAACAAAACAACAATGATGTAATTTATGCTGCATTTACAGACTCTAAACAAGTCTGCTTGCTAAAACAAATATAAGAGGATGTCAAGACTCCAGACACTTGCATAAAAACAGAAAAAGCATTTGGTGGAAGAGAAAATTGAAGCTCGTGAAAAGACAAAAGCTCATAAAATCTATAACATCTCAGGTAAAGATGGGTAAGGGTCAAATTTCAGACCAGATGTGGCTAAAATCTTCACATTATTATACAGCTTAAAGTTCTGCATTGTTAGTTTAGCTGGTTTTACTTTAGCAAGTTTTTGTTCCATGCAGTGGGTGCATAAAGTTTCTCTGTTCATCATTCTCTCTTCTTTCTCCAAATGTTTTGAAGCTATGTTATAGCTATACCTTGTAAAAGATATGTTCTGATCATTGTGCTACATTGTTCCTGTGCTACACACAGAGTACTATCAAGCTGGTTCTGGTTTTTGCTGCTGTGAAATTCTCACCTACTACTTACATTTGTCCTTACAGGAGAAAAATAAGTTTAAATTAGATCTGCAAGTTCACTTACAGCAGAAGTAGAGTAAAATCAGTCCCTTAATTACCTGGTGACAAGAGTATTGTGAAGGGTTGTTCTTAATGTCAGTCCAGACGAACATTAGCACTAAGTAGGGTAAATTTCATATTAGGGCACATACTTACAAACTTGAACTTGGAGAACTGATTCCTCAGAATGGTTTTTTTTATGGCAAGCAAGTACAAATAGCACGATATCCCTTGGAAAGAAATATATCTGGACTGGAGCCTCTCTAAGCCCAAGACAGTATTGGCAGTAATATATCTGAACAAAGAAAATATTAAAGCTGTTCAACAGCTTTAAATTGTTAAATCCTGCCTTTTAGAAGTGTAATGAATATTGTAGAAAACCAACATATGAAGCATTTCTTGAAATATTATCTGAAGGACTAATCAAGGTTAGTAGTGACAGTATGGAAGTGCTCTTTCTGTCGTGGAAAGGATAATAATTAGTGCTTTCAAAAGAGCTCTAATTGGAACAATGAAACTTCTTTTTTCTTCTTTTTAAAACAGATTCTGAAATTGTCCATATTTCACAAATAGCAAGCAATCAGAATAAAGACAATTTTCATTTACTTGACAAATGAGGCTTTTAACCCAACTCCCTCCTTTTTTTGCAATAATGAATGACTTTCCTGCTCAGTTCATCTGGAATACATCACATTAGCAGAGACAGATTACCACAAAATGCAGGAAAAGGAAGTGAACTGAGAAATTCATAGCAGTATCTCCTTCCCGTGTATGTCTCCACAAGTAATAATATCCAGGCATTAGCCATGAGTTACTATCACAATAAATTAGAAGGCTGAAGAAAGCCTAGCCAGAGTTTACACACCTAAAGATTTAATTGATTTTGTTATGAAAAGAGAAAGCACGTCTTCAGCCTCAATAACTTGTCAAAAGGGTAGTATTCCCTCTCAGGTCCTAAGTACAGAAGAAAATCTGCTAGTAACAAAAACTGCATGACCTGAAATTTATCAGTCATGTATACTACCTGCCTTAGCTCTTGCAACTAACAAGATGCGTTCAAACTCTTTTTCCTCATCACAAGGAATTTGTCCATCACTTAGTTCTGATAGCTTCCTGCCAACTCAGACTCACATTCAAATAGCTTTGATGGAGTTTTGGCATTTTTACTGCTTTAGTATTACTATGTGAATGTATGCAACACTGAAACAGAAAAATTGAGAGGAATACATCTCTTTCTTGGACAAGACCTTTGTTTTCTGCAATACTTTTCAACCTGTTATGTATAACACGAAACTCTTACTGAAAAAGGCTTTCCAAAGAAGCAATTAACCTTGAACAAAATACTTTGCTAATCCTTGCCTTGTCTTAAATGAATAATTACACTTTTAACTAGAGCATTGCTAATACAAAATAAATGTTGAGTTTTGTTTTACTTTCTAATAGGGAACGGTAACAGGATGACTACCAGATATTTACAAAGTACAGATTCAACTCCCTCACTAACTTGAATGCAAATACTCACATTCTCCAATTACTTTTTACAAATAATACCAGTAAGAAAAATTAAAATCATAGTATACATAAATATTTAAGCTTCTGAGATATGGCCTTCTAGTTTCAGTTTCCACAATTCAGCATAAAATGCTTAACTTCTACAATGAGACAGCAAAGCTTTTGGCTTATTATTAACAGTTTCTGTAAACAGCAATCAGCAGTATGCATAATAGAGCATAAGTAGCCTGAAACAGCTCTTTTACATGAAAAATGATACAAAGTCGCTGAAAATACAAAAGGTTCCACCAATCAAATAACATTAAAAAAAAATCAAATGGAGGGGCAAACTTTTAAAAGCCATGTTTTGAACTAAGCTTGTCCTATCATTTATGAAACATCAAATACAGTCCAAGGAGCTACATTGGAGGCAACTTCACAGCAATTTCATTCAAGTTTCCACAAATGTGGTGCTTCCCCCACTCTCTGTCATCCCCAGACAGAGTACAAAGGAGTATTTCAGAAAGCTTGAAATTGCAGTGTGACAAGAATTCCTTATCACAGTTCAGTCCATAGCAGAGTGTGTTAAAGTGATGGATGAGAATTCACTTTCTGCATTTCCTCTGTTAGTATTCACAACATTTCCTATCAGAACTGAAACACACATAGCTGTGCTTACTTTGATTGAAACAGGGCTAAATTGGACACAATTCATACACTCACACTTTTTAAGCTTCTTCAGTGTATTTAAGACAATAGCAGAGTTAACTATTTTATGCTTTGGCAATTTCTCCCTAAAGTGCATAATTTCAATTTTATTTTTAAACGAAATCTAGTTTCTCCTCGTTAAAACCTGAACAGTGGTTCAATGATGACAAGGTTTTCTCCTCCCTATTCACAGCTGCTTGAAGATGCTTGATCTTCTAGATGCTTGAAGATTAAGACAGCTGATTTTATATGTAGTCTAGACAACTTACTTCTCTAGTTCAGAGGTCTTACCACTCATGAGTCGGGTCAACTACAAGAGTTATGTACAAAACAACTATCTACTTAGCTGTTCCTTCTCATGTACCTTTTCTTTCTTTCTGAAGTGCAATTTGTACTTTTTCCTGCTGAGTAATTTCCAACCTCACTTCTCTCCCCAGTTATAGTCACCATTTAACAAGATTATTCTGAATTCTCAGTACATCTTCCAGCATTTAGAATCCTGATAGTTTCCTTCATAACTTATTACATTCAGAAAAAACATATAAGATAGCATCACTTCTGATGATCAGTTCTGAACGTCAAAAAAAAAAAAATTAGGCAATAGAGTTTAATATTTCATTAGGCTTCACTAAAGAGCAAAAATAAGACCATTATTCTAATGGTAATTTACACAAAGTTGAAATAACACATGCTATTTTCATACAAGATTCTGCTTCGTGTAATGCTACAGACCTATGGATAAACCTGTTAGAGGACTAAGGTAGAACTGCATAGAACTTCAGTCTTAGCATTTCTTAATTTTCAAGTGCTTAACTATGTGACATGATTAGTTTTCTTTCAAAGATAGTACACAAAGCAAGGCAGCTCTCTCACTGTGGTCCAGCCTCTGTTGGGTTCCAGTTTCCCTGACTTGTCTATCGGAACAGTAAAGTCTATCCATACTTCCAGAAAAAAATCCAAACAACCATTATTTATTTATGAATATTCTCACAACATGGTGAGGCTCCTCAAAAAAAAAAAAAAATCCAACAAAAACACAAATATATGCTGAAGATTTTATTATGGAAGGCAAAGAAACCAGAAAAATACAGTCAAGGAATGGTAATGACAGATAGGGTTAGGTTGAGTTTCTCTCCCCCATAAAACTTCATTGTATATTATACTCACAAGCAAACATAAAGAAAAATGGACTAATATCTTGCCTCTTGATTAAAGAAGGTAGGAGAAACAACCATGGACATACTAACAACAGGTTGGATGAAATAAAGGAACGTAGAAAATAACTCAGCTCCAAGAGATAGGGTAGACATCTGTTGCTTTAAAAATATGATACAGACCTTTATACAGTAAATAGATATTAGATACTAAATCTATTTTTCATCTCATATGTAGTTGCAAAATTACAGTCTAATATTTTATTTTATAAACACTTCACATTAACATTTTTGAAGTCACAAAATCCCTCGTTACAGAAATTCTACCTACTCAGAACTTTGCCAAGACTTCATTTTCTCTCATTCTCTTTTCCTATCCCAAAGAACTTTTTAATCTATTACTTAACAGATTTTCAGTGTAAGTTTGTATTTCAGTTGTGAAAGCTATATTTTAAGATGTTAGGCTTCCACAATAATAATAGTCCTTCACGGCTTTTAAGTTAAAGTACCATTGCAGACTCCTAGAGTTTATTACTCTAATAGACAATATATCAGTTGGTGCAAGAGTATGTCATGTGTGTATCAAGAATATGAGTACAGATATGTATATGTACTCACGATCTAGCAAGAATACTCTTGCTAACTTGTTATGGCAGAAGACTTAATTATAGTAGTCGGAGCACAAAGGAAAAGATGAGGAAAAACCACAAATAATGATCTGTTCAGGTTTACTACTGTCAGCATAGTTTTCAAATAGTCCCATAATGGGACTTCTCAGTTTGAGAAGTACAATCTGTCTGACTTGAAAGTTTGGCTCTGAAAGAAAATTTGTTAGTGTCAGGAAGGAAAAGGGTGGGAATTCAAAGTCATTCATCATTGTAACCCTTCAACACAGACTAAACAGAGATAAAAGATTTTGTACAGACCATAATTTCCAGTATATCAGCCTTTTTGTTAACTTGACATATTGGAACACGCAAGATGCTTACACATAAAAGGATTACTACCAGTGAATAACCTTACAGTATTTCCCAAGCTATTTTACCATTGAACAAAGGTATTATTTAATTACACACCAAGAATATTAATACCCAAGGTCCTTTACTGTTTATAAAATGGTTTTAGCATGGAAGCTTTTTTTTTCTACAAGCTTTAGTACACTCACTGTAAAAACTCTTTGCATTACCTTGCATAGAAAAAACCTCATTTCATAAAAAGAACAAATCAAAAGGCCTAAATCCTCTATCCATTGCTGTTAACACTCCCCTTTCCAATCAATTTTAGACACTTTCTGTTGAAAGGAAATAGAATTTGAAGGGAAACGAGAGAGCGCTAGTTCTGTGTTTCGTGTCAGTTATTACAGTTCAAACAGTCCTGGTACCTTTCTACTCTAGATGTAGAAACATTTGTCATTGCTTGATAGTTATCATAAATGAAAAATGGAACAATATTAATCATATGACTTTTTTGGTACTGGCATGAGTTGATAATACACCATGCAAAGAAATCTCTCTGACAAGACACGAGTTAACACCCACTTCTTAAGCTTTATATCAGCTAATAACAGAAAAAAAAAAAAAAAGGAAAAGCATAGGAATCTTTTGTGTCTGAATCAAAAGACATGTAAACTCAACAAGTATTTCTCATGACACAAAGATTACTTTCAAAAAACTTATAACGAATTTGAGAATAAGAAAAACTCTGCACAAACAACTTGGCTTTATTTTTCATTAGGATGTAACAATTAGATTGTCACCATATCTTTCAGATATGGGAATTACTCTGTCACCAAGACAATATGCTCAATATGCTGTATGAAACAAGTCTTATAGCCCGACTCCAAGCAAAATACATATCACCATTTAAAAATTATTCAACATTTACTGTCATTTGTATTATGATCATTATCGAAATACAGCTAGATTGCTTAATCGATTCAAAGGTGATTTTGCCATAGAATCATGACATTGATTTGAAATGAGCAAAAGCACTAATTTGGTTAGCACTAATTACACATTCTTTTAATCTGAGGAGCTCCCTTCCTTTTCTGCAGAGGCACATCAAACTTCAGAAAAAAGAAAATTAAGAATTATCTGTATGATCTTATCATATTTGTACTCAAATCAACTACATCTAAATTTTTCCAAAGAAGCAGCAGCTGAAGTAAAATAAACTGATACAATGAACTGGTTGGGTTTGCAACAGATGAGCAGCCTCAGTTCCAGGTAACAATCGTTAGTTTCACACAGGGGAGGCAAGATCTATGCTTACATAGCTAGAAACAAAGTACAGCATGGATACAGCTTGTCCTAGAGCCCTCCCCTACTGCCTCAGAACAAACTGGTTTAGCATGTTTTGTTTACCAATAAGAGCCTTAAGGAATGCTGAGGTCTGAAAAGGTACAGAGCCAGCCAAGAGCTAAAGCATGCTTCGTGTCACTGCACTTTCAAGTTCAGGTCACTCCGCTGTTGTACATAAAATGTAACATTTTTCAGAAGAGATTGAAACACCCATTTCTATTCCTCAATAGTCTTTGGAACATGCAATTTTCCTCCAAGACTGCTAGAATAAAATTTCATATAACAGTGCTCACACAGCACAGGAATTGAAGCAGCAAGGGAGAATTATTTTACTACCTTCAGCTCTTCCCAGATTGGAATAGATATTTGACTGTCTTTACTAGAAATTTGGTGGAGCTCCTGGGCAAAATTTCACAGTCAAACATGGAGTTCAACCCAAGACAGCTTTACCAGGGAAATCTAAATATCATCTAGCTTCAGAGAACATGGAAAGACACTGAATCATCAGACACTGCTAATAACTGTAATGATAGCCTCAGTCCTTTATTTTCAGATTTTCTTTCTTTCCTTCAGGACTTGAGTTTAATGTATAAATTAGCATAAATCATTCTCTGTCATTCTCTAGATGGGATGTTTTCTCGTGTATCTACTTTGACCTGCACAGTGAAATAGCAACAATTTTTACCTTTACAAAGACAAGCATATACATATATGTTTCTGTTTAACTTCCTCTGAAGACACTAACTTCTCACCATAACTAGTTTTACAATAGCAATTTCATTTGTTTAATAGTCCCTGTGAATTAATCAAAATCTCTAAAAGTACAGTGATTACATAACTAGTAATTAACTCCACCTTGCAATAATCACATTGAGTACACATGACAATAAGTAAATAGAATGGATATGTGAATTTACCCTATTGCTGTCAAATGAAGGAAAAAAAAAGCAAATTACTGTTATTTTTGTTAAAGTAAGTAACAAAGCATGCTGCAGAAATGTGAGAAGTTGATATTTTTGCTACATAGTAATATTACCTATTCTGTGTCATTGCTCTCATTAGCATTTTGTCTTTCTTTATTGGCCCACCACTTCAACTAGTAAATTTTAGAGGGAGATTGTTTTAAGTACCTTTTTAAAAGGTAAAACAGCATGTCTAAGACAGCAGTTTTTCAACAACATGCAAGGGAAAGCACCTTAATTGACTGGGCAACTGTATCTAGAACCTCACTTTTCTGCTCCTTCCCAGCATTTGGGCTGAGGAATGGCCACAGAAGTAAATAAAACTTTTCCATTGAGGCATTTACAAATATTATTCTTTGGGATTACCTTGCATGCATTAAAGAAACATAAAATATATTCTGTTCCAGCAAGGGCAACTTTACCTGAAGGCTTTCAAAGTCACCACTGGGTATCTTGCTCAAAATTTTAATCAAGATATAGTGGATTTAAAGTCCTAGATAACTAAAAAAGTTGCACTGAGATTTTTAAATGTTCTTCAGTTTCTTCATTCTAAAACTAGGCATGGATACCATGAAATAATTATTTCCCACATGTGAGAAATAAACAGTAATTTCTTAAAGCCACCTATTGTGTGAAGATCTTTCCTTGATATCTTAGTAGTTCTTTCTCATCATCCATGATCAGACTTTTGTTTTTTAAACCATGTGAACAAGACAGTTGCTTATTTCCTAGTAGCAGTAAAGTGAGAGAGTCTGCAAAAAGAAACTGTTGCAAACTAGTACAGTCAAGAAGGAAAGTTTTATTTTTACAGACAACATTCTGCTGATTTTTTTCCCCTCACATCAAAACATATTCCTGATAGAGCATAAAAGTAACGTCTAGACCATAAAAATAATGTCAGCTAGAGGATGTTATTCTTTGGAAGCAGAATTTTTAATTTACAAGCAGGGAGAGTTGAGTATAAATAATGAATCTACAGTATTGGATCACTCAGAGAAAGTCTAGTACCCCTTAATGAGTTCCTAAAGCTGTGACTTGATACATATAAGGTTGGCAGCTGAATTGCATAAAGTGTAATCTGTGAAGAGATATTATAGTCTAAAGTAAATCAGTGCCATGCAAGGCTGAAATTTGACTGTACACAACAAGTAGTGCTGTAATAGCCCCCGTTTGTTTATGCATATCCAGGCATGAAAGAAATGAGCAGTGGTAAGGACTTTGAGCAGACTGAAGAGGAATGTCAAAGGAGGTTACTTTGGTTTAGTAGGAAGATGACTGGTGCTATGCCAGTGGAGGAAAAGAGGTGTGTGAAACCACAGAGCATAGTGAAAACAGGAGGAGACAAGATAATTTACCTTATTTTTCGTATCTGAATGCTCATCAGTAGAGGGAAATGGTATAGAAGTGTGTTCGTCTCCCCAGAAACAGCATAGATAAACAGAAATCAATAATCAACTACCTCCAGAATGAGGCTGGGAGATCAAGGTTGGAAAGGGGAAGACTAAAAGATTAGCCAAGAGCCGTCCCAAAATATATTACATGAAAAGGGTCCGACTTCTCCCACATCTGACTTTGACTCATAGACTTGCAAAATTCAATGACTGACTTCTGAGTGATAATAAGCTGCAAACTAAGTTAAACCTGTCTTGATGTTCTTGTACTCTATTTTTTCCACAGTTCTTCAAATACCCTCTCGATAGCAGTCCATTTCAGGACACGAAATTGTATCCAGTATTGGCAGAATGAATAGAAGCAGAGGGAAATACACAGAAGTAAATTGATGATACACTTTCAAGCAAATAAAAAAAAAACCCTACAAAAAAAAAATCATACTAATGGTTGCACAGAGCATTTCTTGCAATGCAATTGCACACATCTGATGAGAGCAATGACACAGCTCAGCTAGTAAGAGAAAATGAGTGCTGCTCAGCCATGCATTGATTATAGCATTAATATCAGCAGAGACAAAAATGTGACATAAAAAACCATCTCCATTTCTATCACAGCTCTACAGACAGAGAATAACAACCTTTCAGAAGGCTCAGTTTTCTTTACCGATTTTGAAATAAACTCTCTCTATGCATTGAAACAAGCGTGTGTGAATACACCTTCTGATTCTGTAGTTTACAGTCCTGGAGTTTGTAGGTCCATAAGAAAATACTGAATGTCACGGTTATAGGACCTTTCCTGGCATTAAGAAAAAAAACAAATATCTTTCATGAAAAAAGTGTCTTAAGTAAATCCTTTTAAACTCCAGAGAATGGTATCTGGACAAAGAAAATTTAAGTTGACAGGAATGCATTACACTAAAACCCAAACTATAACACTGTTTACATTTCATCAGTAATTCTTTACTTATGCCTCTATTTTTTCTACATTTTTTGGATAATGTTACATACTACAAATCATCAAATTAGAATATACTCCTAAAAAGCATGACAAATCCAGTTAGAATAGCTCACAAATCTTCTAGGAAACAAATTATGAAGCTTTCTAAAGTCTTATATGTCAACCATCAGCATTTCTCTGTTAATTGTACATTCAATCCAAAATAAGGAGGTGAAACTTTCTAGACCCCCATGATGACTCTGTGATTACAGTATTTTCCCTCCTTTCTTAAAGATAGAAAATAGGTATCAGTATAGCCAAGTCACCAGATGCAAACAGTATCCTCCTCTTATGGGAACGGTCCTTTATATTACATGAATTGGAAAACTACAGGGAAGGAATGGAGATGCCATCCGCCAGCATCTGGAGAATCAGTTTCTAATCTTAAATTGAATTCAAATAATCATAAATTATGTTTACCTAACTCCTAATATTTCTTGCTTTTAGCCACAGCCCAGAGCCCATTTGTTTGACATGAAATCATTTACTTGCTATGTATTACTTAGACTAGACAATGCAAGGATACCCTCCAGCCTTAAACATAAAGTCAGGCCATGAAAAAGATCTTACAACTTACTACTAATATTTTGATTGCATGTTGAAATAGAAATATTTAATTTTAATTTCCTTGTTGCAAGGGTTCTCTTCCTTTTTTCAGAGTCCCTGAAATTATTCACAGGCAGAATATGAAAAGGCGAACATTTATTAAGAGACTAAAGCTACCAAAGAGTTTACAGGAATGTCACTTTGTTCAAGTAACATTTTGTATGAGTGAAAATATTCTTCTTTCATAATTAAAGATAAATAAATGTACAAATGAAGGAGTGGAGAGGGCAGACTAAAACTACTAGCAAATAACTTGCTACAATTTTTGAAATAACTCCTGAAGTGATAAAAGTAGCCCTTTAATTAAAATTAAACAGCCAGAAAATATCGGCAAATATTCTCAAAGTCTATTTTTAATACTTAGGTTAGAGTCTATTGACTGTTGAGAAAACATACTTTGTTTTTAATTGCCAGAAGAGTGTGTCTATTGTTATTATATAATGCAAATAACACTAAACTTAAGACTTATCACCTTTTACTGAATTTGTGCTATTCCCCTCTTCCAAATTTCAATTTATAAAGTATTTAGCAACTAAAGGTCAACGCTTTGTACATTTTATCTAAAGGTCGTATAAAAGTTAGGGTTTCTTCTGTGAAGACTAGCTAAATATAAATTCTTTCCTCAAAATGGCTTTTCAGTTTTTCCTTCAAAAAATTTACAAAGGCCAGCACTTCCAGGACAATATTCTTCTGTTACTTAGAGCTTAACTACCACAGTCTACATAGTTCACATGCTCCACTATTTGCTCCAATTTATATTATATATCTAAAAATGATCTGTTTGTATATTCACGTATTTATTTAAAAAGCACCACCATTTAGCATAATGGCATTGCCAATGATTAAATACCTATAGATTCTAATAGATCTATATATAGCAGAACTCTCCTTATTAGGGAGTATGCCTCTTCAATTACCCTTGGTTAATTAAATTTAGGGTGTAATAGTCCCATTTAATATTGTGTACTAGTGTGTACCTCATTGACAGTTATTAACTATAGCACCACATAGACTCATGTCTTCAATTCACAAGCACAAGCTCCACAGTTTCACAATAAATAAACAACGAAAATACTTAGTAGAGTAAGAAGTTCAAAAAATGTTCACATCACTGATGCTGTAGAATTGGATGTTCACAAATGCAAATATGCTTGCTTCAACTTAGTAGTAAGAAACTGATCTAATCCTGCATTGCTGAGGGGAGTTTTATAGGATTTGGTTCTAATTAGCCAAAAATTTAATTTAGTCTACTATTTTGTGTGCATGTGTATTTGCACAGCCAAGGTACACCATGCAATACAACAAACAGACACTGGCAGAGAGAGAAAGCAATGAATACAAGTCAGCCTGGCAGCAGAAGTATGAGCATGTCATTATGCAAAAAATGCAAATTAGCCTCCTGAAGAGAAAGAGCAATCTAATAATAAAGTTACAGGAACTTTATACTCATGGAGGTTGTGGATAGGGAACAAACAAGGGTAAAACACAGGTTCAAGAACCTACGGTTGAATAATTTCTGGGTTTATATAGCATACGGCAGAAGCACAAATATATACAGATGGAATATATGCAGACATGTTTTGGCATACATAAGTTTCTGTAAGATTTAGTCGAGAGAAGCCTATATTACAGTAAAATTAAGATAAATGTCTTCATACATTTCCTATATGGGAGTTTGGCAAAAGAGCTGTTTGTTAAATATAGATGGATAGATCTGAAGCCTGGAAAACTGAGTTTATTGACCACAGGCCATAACAGTTGTTCTTTCCTCAAGTGATCATAACCTGCTTGGTTTCTCCTCCAACTAACTCAAGCACAGCAAGGACTTTTTCTTCCTCTTAAGCTAAAAGCTACTACCAGTAGGAACAGACTTTCCTGGCAATACAAGATATTCTTCCAAGAGCTGGTCATTGTAAACAGGAAAACTTTTTTGTTAGTCTACCAGAAGTAGTCTCTGTTTCACATTAAATTCTAGAATGTTAGTATCTTCTTTTAAACTAAGGGCTTCAGGTCTAAGCTTACCAGTATAGCTATTATTATGGAAAGTTGTAAACACATTTGAAAGACACTGCAGCACTGCAAAGGTGCCTCATCTTCCCACCCCAGCCCCCCACTCCACAAAGCAGGGCTGTACTGCTATGCTAAATGTACTGATACCAGCCCCTAAGAAAAAATCTGGTTTATTCCTGGAGTATTATTCTTAAATCTTAGTTTGAATTCAGAGTATCAACATTGAAATGTTTCTGCAATCATTATCAAGTTATTTGCTGGCTAATAAATATAATCACTTAGAAAATATCAAGTCAGAATTAAATTAGTAAGAAAAACTATGCAAACAGTCATTAAGAGAAACACACAAAAACAGGAGACATACTGACAACTTCAGTACTGACAGTCTCATTCGAGACATGTAACTTGCATCAATTCTTGCCATTACTATTTTCAGCAACTTCCACATCTTTATTTTTGGTTATGAATGTTTTGCCAAATTCTTTCAACAATGGATATTAACCTTGGGAAGCAAGTCAAACCTTTACTGAGAGTGCAGAAAAATAGGATCAAGGATAGAAACAGTCTAAACCTATTTTACGTGCCTTGAAATCAGAGATCCTTTCAAAATGTATTTAACCAAGACATTTAAAGGTTTTCAGCACTCTGATGAGGACCACAGCCACCTTACAGTTGTCAGAAGACCACCACTGCTTTTCACCTTTTTTACAAATGCATCTGGTGAAATGACATTGCTCCTCATCTTTCATATAAAGTCTGCTTTGTTTTTACTTGTGGGTTGTATATTTGATTTGGGCTTTGTTGTTGTTTTGTTTGTTTTAAACTACTCTGCCAGGCTTCAATTGTTCCCTAAATATTATTAAATTAGGCTTGCTTTCCATAACAGAAGTTGTTACTCAAATCTCCATGGTAGATGGCACTGGGATACTTCAAAAAAATCTAACTGGAATAGCTTGACAGAAAGCTCATTAAAATCAAGGATCATCAATATTGTTAAATGGTGTTTGTCAGATAGATTAAAATCAAATGAACAACTGCATGGTAACAACAAAGATATCAAGGATTCATGTAGAAATACCTAATTTAAGGAATCACAGAATGCTAGGGGTTGGCAAAACTCTCTCAAATTAGACCAACATAATTATCCTACACACCCAGCAATTTTCTGTGTAGATTTTTTTTTTCTTGCTCAAGTTCTGAGGAAACATCTTCCACACAGCTGAAGATTCTGATCAAGTAATCTTAGTTTTACCATAACCTTTATTCTCCCCCCTTTAAGTAAGATCTTGCAGAAATAAGATGAACAAAATCTAAAGTAAAAACAATGCAACCTAATTCTATAGCCCTTATTCCCAAATAGAGGTAACTAAATACCATTTGGTGCAGGTTCAAAAATGGTCAAGTTACACAGACTATCTTTTTTCTTAAAATAGAAATTGGACAAACACTACATGTCACTCTGCAAGATAAATATATAGTCTCAAGCACAATGTAACTTATAGTATAGCTAAACATCTCAAAGATAACAAACACAACATAAAAACAAGAAGTAGCACTCTTTTTAGGAACTAGAAACATTTATAGCAATTAGTTGCTTCTCTGAAAATTTATTCAACTTGTCCTCCTAATAATATCTTCTGTTATGGCTAGGTCAAGGGCTTATGAGGAGGACAGTCACTTGCTTTGCTGTACATGCTTGTTGCTCAGTTACACACTAAATGAATATAAACAAAACACTATTAGGGCTGAATAGTGGTTTAGACTTCATGTTCTTTGCTCTAGGTGAAAGTCAATAGGAACTTAATTTTATATATTGTTAGGGGAAAACAATAAGTTCTCAGCATACCTCCGGAATTGCTGGAATCTTTAGTCTGTACTACTTTGTATCAACTGTTTTAAGTCAAGCCTTTGGTTTTACATATGTGGGGGTTTTTTTTTCCTGAAAAATACTTTAAAAAAGTAAAACTTGTCAGACGAAATTTATCCTTCAACTTTGCCAGCTTACTTATCATTAGCCACTCCATATGGATGACAGCAAAGTAAGTCCTACTTGAATTAGATTGAAGAGATGTGCTCACATACGCATGAAATGCATATGAAAATAATAGTGAAAGTAACTGTTCACAGTTAAACTGTCAATTAAGTATGGTTAAAAAAAAAAAAAAGGACAAGTGATGTACCAATCTGTGTGAAAGGAAATCTTCAACATTTAGACTAGAAAAGAAAATCTTGACTACCCTGGATTTTTGAAAAACAACCTCATCATAATTAAATTTCCTCGGCCAAGTTTGTTTTTAGAGTAAAGCCTTATAACATAAAAAAGGACCTTATAACTGCATAAAATATCCATTTGGCATATAGGTCTCCTTTTATTATTGCCAGTAACAGTGGAAAGATTACAAAAGCATATCATGACAACATCACAGAAATAATGAAAAGGACACAATTATCTTTTCTTTCATTATCTTCTACTCAATACTGAAAACAACAACTTGAATCAAGGTTACTAAGCTTGGGAAATAAAGAAGCCTTTGATGTTACAATTAGGAGCTGTTCTATAACATATGGGACATGTATTATGCATACGCAACCACCATGAATTCCTGTCCCATATGATTAGACTATCACCTGATTCTAAATTTAAAACACACAACTACACAGAATAATCAATTAATATAGACAAAAAACCAGCAAGACTATATACAGAGATCTTATTTTGGGGGCAGCCTCACTTAGTGAATTATACCACTTAAAATCATTTATTTTGTTACAGGAAAAGAGGAAAACCAGCAGACAAGCTCTGAAAGAAACTGGATGCTTAACAGTTTTGAAAATGGATTCTCTACTTGCTTTTTTCTGTTTTGCCCCAGTTCTTGGTCAGTTGGAAATCTGCACTGCAATGAAAATCTACCCATGCGGTGCCACATCGGCTTACAGAGATCTGAAAGCATTTAATGTCATGAACAATTCCATTCAATTAATGAAATCGTCAATATACTTAAAACTAAACCCATTCTCCAAGTGTCATAATGAACTAAATGTTAATCCTGAGACCATGAAATGCAACAAGTTTTTTATTCAGTTTCAGTAGGTTCTGAATGTTTCCTGACAAAACAGATGTACATTGTACCATTTTCATGTTTGTCAATTTAGCTTTTGTTTACCAAAAATTTCAGGTTGGATAATCACATTCAACATCTATGGCAGGAATTCCCACTGGAAATGCAAAGGGGTTTGTTTTCTTCTCATAAAGAAAACAAACAAACAAAAAATCCAAGATACAGTATCCTCATTATCTGTGAACTGGCAAACACTCAAGCTTGGCATTATCCAATTTAATATCAGACTTCTTTGTATATGATAAATTCAAACCATTCTGCCTCAAACCCACCTCCTACATAATGAAGAAAATTGCCTGTCAACTGTTTAAAGAAAGATTATGGTCTGTTGCATTAACACTTAATTGTATTATCAACCAATTTTTTCCAGCTCTTTCTGAAGACTAATGATGCTTCCCTTAAAAGAAAGTTTGAAATTGTCTGAACATTTCTTTCCTCATATTGGCTTTAAGGCAGTGGCCTTTGCATCCAGTAAAGATTAAAAGAGACAGAAAGCCTCCTGGGTTTACTTCTCAGCTAAAAATGAGGTAGTGAAACACCAGCCATGGACCAAATAACTTCTGAGATTCATCTTCCTGTAATTAAACACAATGAACAGCTCTGCCCTCCAGAAGTCTATGGCAGCAGTTCTGCTGAAGGCCCTCCCTCCTTCTCTGAGAACCAGGAATTCAATAATTCTCTATTAATAAACAGTAGGTCCAGCAAAGAGCCTTCTTTCATTGGCCCTATTACCAGTTGTGTGTTCCACACATCCCAGAAACCTCCTGGACTGCTGCTTCTCTTCTGTATTGTATTTGCAGCAGACATCCAGTAAGCTTAAGTCCCTCAGGAGGGCTAGTGATCTAAAACATTTTGTCTGCCTCCTCATCCTGGTTGGGTGGTCTCCTACCATGACATCAGCCTTATTGTCCTTTCAGCTGATTCTTACCCACAAACACTCAACCCTATCATCACAATTATCGACCTCTAAACAGTCAAGACAATCCTTAATATAGAAGGCCATCCCATATAAAGAGAGGAAACAGATGGGTTTCTGACTAATTGCACTCTAATCTCAGAGAAGTTTTGGTCTCAGTGTGAGATGATCTCAGTGAAAGATGTGGTTAAATGTAACACAGGTAATTATGTTCTTTCCACCAAAGGTCCCTTTTCATTTAGGTAGTCAAACTGATTATTTCCTTTACACTTTACAATATTGCTAAGGACAAAATTGGTGCTTCATTCCACCTGTGTCATATTTCAGTTTCTGTTTATGTATCAATGCTTGCAGCACAGAGTGTAAGCCTGCTGCAGATGTGAAAAGCTTATTAATTACGATTAATATTCAGCCTGCTACTTCAATCTGAATAAATGAACAAGTCTACATGTGCATCTAACAGACATGTGGTTCACCACTTGGATAATGTTCCATATTTGAGGCTTCCTGTATCCCTTTTTCCATTGTTACTGTTCACATTGTGGTTACCCTTACTTCTTCCACTAATGCCACAAGACTTGATTCATTTTCTACTTCATTGTTCTTTCATATTAAATCAGAGCTTATGCCAGAAACATTTAGCAGTGCCATCTTCTATGCTATCCTGCAAAAACTGAACCACTGCACATATCCAGTTAATGTTGTTAGTAACATACACATATTTTAAGAGTATTCGCTATAAAAGAGGTTGCAGGCTAGACGTGTAGAGTTTATGGACCACAGCTCTTAAACAGAAGAGTTAATACCGTTTCTCACAAGCAAAATGCTACAATGATGCACCACAGTGAAATGAATAGGTAGCCAAGTTCCTCTTGAAAGTCTAGAGGTTTGAGACACAAATCTTATTTTCAAGTCTCCCCCAAACCCACGTAGTCCCAAACAAGTGTTTTGTACCCATGTTAGGGCACATTTTGTCAAGTGACATTGCAACATTCCCATACACTAAGCACAACGTGGTAATTCCTTCTACAGACATCCCTGTCAATAAAATCTACTTGTTTAGTAAAATCTGTAAAAAAATCTGTTTTTCCATCAAAATACTGCATTTTCTATAGAACGAACATGTCTGAAGGTCTTACCACATAAATTCTTTATACAAAATATCAATTAATATATTTTTTAAAAAAATAGAGCTTCCCATACATGTTTACAATTGATTTCTTTTTCAACATAGGGTTGCTGGATGCAGACAATTTTTTATGATAACCTAAAAAAGTCATTTCTAACTTTGTCATTATTGTTTCGACAGTTCAGTTATCTAATGTCTTTTCTAAAAGGTCTGTCCCTGTTAAAGATAATAGCAAAATTCTAAATGACATCACTGGGACAAGGATCAGTTTTGATATACTGTTCAAAACAGTGGAGGAAAGGATGGATTTAATGAGAACCTGCTTAGAAGAAAAAAGGAAAGGTGCAGTATGTCTAAAATACAAAAACAATTTTGTATAGTGGAAATGTCAAGGTCTGTCCTTATTTAAATGTTTGAAGCCTCTCCTGCTATTAAAAAAATTATTTCAAAGTGTCAAACATTTTCAGAAACAATTAGTGTATTTGAAACTCTGAATTTTAACAAATAGAGGGTGTAGAGATTTTGGAGAGTTTGCTTTTATGCATGAAGAATAAAATAGCTGCATCTCCTTAGATATGTACTCACATCATTAATACTACAAAGGATCCAACTCAGATCTATGTGAAACATTTCAATTTTGAAATGTAAGCAGTCTGTTTTCCACACAATTATGCTGCCCAGTGGCTTTCTAATGAACATCTAATATTTCACAGACTCAGCAAACAAATGTGATTGGTTATTTGTTGTGATCTCCATGGGAGCGCGTTAATTTCTGTCATCTTTAATAGCTCTATTATGATTATACAGAAGCATTCCAAGTGCTTAGAGTAGAACAATAAAACCCAAAAATGTCACCTTTTGTGAGCACTACAGTTTTGTTTCCAAGTTTAAGATAGTTGAGATTTTACATAGAACACGTTAACAAAGTCTGACTATGTCCTTTGATTATATTTTTCTGAAAGCTGAGAGTCAATATCTCAGTAATCACTTTACTGTTAAGGTAATACTATCACTTTGAAGTCCCATCTACCAGAAGATTTATTTGTTTAAAAGAAAAAAAAAAAAAAAGATGTTTGTAAAGAATGTAAAATTAATTGTTCAGTAGCTCTAAGTGGACATGGACTCCATTCTAGCATTAGTGCTATGTTTACTAAATGACACGTTAATCACTGTCAGTAGGTGTATAATAAATATAACTTTAATGGAGTTACCGGTTCAAATCAGTTAGGATCTTGTACTTAAATTCTATTTTCTCTGTCCCAAGGAGGGATTGAAATCTCCAACCATTACAAGCATTGAGCCATGAAATGTATACTCTATTTCCTCTAGTAATAAAATTTCTCAGTTGTCTAGATCAGTAATAAAATTTCTCTAAGCCTCCAATTTCCAGATCAGCAGACCGGCATTGCCCAGACTGGCAACAGGGAACAATTCAAGCAACCTGCAGCCTTCACACTTACAGTAATGTATAGGTTTATGACTGACAATGGTAGGCCTGTTTAGTGCAGGACAAATTATCAGCTCACAAGCTCATTCTCTACCAAACCTTACCACTTAATTACCATCCTCCTGGGAGATTTCTTTGAATATACATAATTTCCTTTCTTAGCAGAAAAAAGCCACAACCTACAAGAAGCCTCAGCCAAGGGGGACTTGTAAGCGGAAAAGTTAATACAATGGAAGGAATTGTTTTCAAATTATTGAAATTAATACTCAAAGAATGTTTATCATTGGTGTCACAAGTGATTTAGTGCAATAGCCTATGAATCTTTTAATGAATATAAATTTGAGTCCTACTTCTGTTTTTCTTATTTGAAGCAATAAAGAACTAGAGCTTCAAATTACCACAACGGTGGTTACACCAGTTAAGTAATATGTATATATATATGCCATCATATAGGTTACAAAAATATTTAACATGAAGGTCAACTTGCATTCAGCTTTCATGCCAGTGTAATTGGGAAGCTGAACTACTGATTTCACCATTATTTGCTATATTTATAGCTGCATAATACACTAGATGTTGGTTCACCAAGGGTTTAATTTGTTAGATCATTTCAAGAAGCAGCTAAGCATTGAGAAATCATTAGAAAACTTGTCCTATTGTGACAAGAAGTACTTTTACACTTTTAACTCAACTATAATGACATCTTTTTTCACACCTGAAGTCTACAAGTCAGCAAGACAGTAGTGCTACCTCAGTCAGAAAGGTAATGCAACCCCTCTGTAACCCAAGGCAAAACTGCTTATACATTTAACTTTTTCAAGATTCAAAAATAGAGCAAAGTAACATATCGAGACGTTATTCAGAAACAAGCTGTTTCCAGTCATTAAGAGATACACAGCAATGGTTTATAAGCAACTAGGTGAAAAGTGCAAGTCAACATTCCTGACACTAATCTTACCACATATTTTAACCAGCATCAAGAAAAACCCTGGTTTCATCAATTGGCATGACTTTAAATTCTCAACTCCAATGGCTCTAGTGGGTAATTAAAATTTCACCAATTCAGTAATAAAGTTTAAAATTTGTAATGTTTTGGCTGTAAATGTGAGAGTGCATATGTTTATAATACCTAATTTCAATTGGAGTATCCTCTGTGATTCACACTTTAAATACTCTTGAAAGGAAGTCTACAGTTCACTATTTTTTCCTGTCTGTTTTACTGTTGGCCAATAATTCATTTTTCCATTGTAAGTGCTGATATTCTTTACTTCAGTCACTACATGACTGACAATATTCAGGAACACAAAACTGTAGCCATGACAGGTTGACAGGTTGTTATACCACAGATATCACTAATGAATTTTCTTGGAAGAGTAATAATTAGTCCAAACATCTTAAATAAGCTATTCTGCTTCACATGCAACCTTATGTATTGTTCTATAATAATTCAGTGTCAAACATACTGCCAGTTAGACTGCAAGAGACATCAACATATAATTTCAATGTCGTTACTCCTGTAAGTAGTAAAAAATTTGATGTACAACCTTACATAACTCCCCAATTTGTACATTCCACAAATGTCACATAGCTATTAGTAAGAATAAAAATAATCCTGGCTTCATTAGATAGGTTTAAATTACTCTGTTTTACTTCTCCCACTTAGAAACATCTCTTATTCAAGAAACATCTCCTGATTCAAGTCATCCTTCATGCTAAGTTTCATTTGCTAACAAGAGCAGACTCAGGTACTACTACTCAGTAGTACTAATTCAACAACAGATTATCCAGAAAACCTAAAGACAAGGAAGTAGTGTTCTGCAATAATTACAGTCTACCAGATGCACTAGACCAAAACTCTGCTGAGTGCTAAGCTGCTATTATCAACATACAGCCACATACACAGCAGCAAATAGTACTACCTGACAAAGCCAGAATAGCCCTCAGAAAAGGACTATTAATCCAGGTCATAACATTACTGAACAAAGCTATGCAGCTTCTCTTCCTCAAACCAGCTTCTCCAGACGTCTTCTTTGTTCAATTAGTTATTCAACTATTTTAGGAAATGACAGCAAAAAAAGCCACCAGCTTACTGTGGCAAAACATTTGGAACAGCATAGTATAAACCAAACAGTGTATTACTGATTTTAATTTAATAAAACATTATCATTGGAAGATGAAAAATAATAGTAATACATCAATTAATGCAGACTTTTTGAATATTGATTTTTCCTTTACAGAGATAAAAATTATCTTTTAAATTACTTAGGATTTTTATTCAAAGAAGCAGATGTAAAGCTAGATGAGGACAATCCTAAAGCTACTTCATTTAAGTAGAGGTTTGGTAGGGTGCTGCAAAAATAAGACAACTATGCCTTTCTTTAAGGAGGTACTAGGTAGGAGTACTGCTACGTTTTCTTTCTCACTGTTCTGAAGTTCTGTTCAGTTCTTTAAACAGCTATACTTTACACATTTTTATTCTTTGTTACCCTTTATCTCCTTCAATGTATATTAAGCATGAGATGTTAAGACCTCAAAAATCAGTGTAGATTCACAGTCCATCTTCAACAGAGCTCCTATGTGCACATGCATGGTTTATGTAATGCATTCATTATTGCATTGCAACTTAAGAAATCTCAGTAAGTCTCTTTTGGGCATTTAAACAGATAAAGTTTAATCACACCATTACATAGCATATGTGAAGAAAACAGAAAACATGTAAATACATACAAATATATTCTTGCATACTAGTTTTACAGTACATTGTGTGTCTCATATGTATGTTATGCACATACAAATTCCCAGCTTAGGTAAACAGCAACATAAATCAGAGAATACATATAAAATTGATTTCAACACTAAACACATTTGAAAGATTGCTTATGTGGACATGTATCTGAAATCACCCCTAAAAAGAACCCTCTCTTCTGTTATTTGGCTTAAAGGTATGTCTGCAACCCCCAGTCATCAAACTCTGCAAGATACTCAGAGTATATACCAAAAAAAAAAGATCCCTGTTAGACATCAGATCCTTTTACTAAGTGATGAACATTTGTCCTCATAAGGCTTTGCCTGTATCACTACAAACTTTCATTGTCACAAACTCCCAAAGGTGTCTTTTATAGATACAAAACCCATCTGGTTCACTGTTTCAAGACAGTTATGAAACAGAGGGACCAGCTGTCCAAACAGCCTATCCCAGACTCTGAATATCTTGGTGGTTTTTGCAGGAAAAATTAGACAGCAAGATCTGCCCCTCCTCTCCCTCCCCAGAGGTTTATGGCAGGTTTTATAACAAGCAACCCTCATAAAAGGTAAAAATTTCTAAACTGTCAGTTCTTTGTTTAAATGCTTGATGGAAAAAAAAAAAAACCACAACAAACCAAACCACAAACTCTAAGAGACACAAAACAAAACCCCACTAAATGACTGACATCCCAGGACACTGCCCTGAATACTCCAGCTATAACTGCAATCAATTATAGCTGTTTACTTCAGAGTCCAAATTGTAGCTAAATACACAGTTTTTAGTCAGCATTTAACATGTGTGTCTCTGCACCACTCCTAGACACTAATCGTAGCAACTGTAGATAAATATCTCCCCCAAATCCTTTCAAGTTTCTTTTCCCACTCTTAGGAATGACCATCATCTTGCGAGCATCACTTAATCTGCTCCACTATATTCCAGGTGTATTCACTACTCCAAATTTGAAACCATAGCTACAGGTATGATACAAAGTACACAGAAGTAATTTGTCATCTAACCTGAGAGTACACTACACTGCAGTTCTGTTAGCTGCAGTTTCTCAGCTTCTTAAAAATTAAGCCCTGACTCACAAGAAGAGGGTTGTCGGCCTTATTCTAAGAATAGCAGAAGCATTAACTATCTGTTTCAAGGAGATTGGTAGACACATTTCATTATTTTTCTTCTCAACACTTTATAGCTACAGATCATGAATTTTCAACACCAGTACTATACAGAATGTTCTTTGTACAGAAGCAATAACCACCTTTGACAGTTGTAGCATTGTTACCTGCGTTTGAAATTATGTTTCTGTAACAAGAGAAAGACAAGAACGAGAAAATTTCAAAGTCTTATTTGAAAGATGCTAAGCTTGGATTATAAGATAACAGCCATTAATTACTGGAGTTAAGTAAAACCACAGAAGTACTGATCATAGAGACAGAAAAACTGTCTTCCTTCTCAACTTAGTCTAATTGTGTAGGGAAAAAAAACCCCACAATTCTCTTTTTCTTTTTCCTACCTTAATTTAATATTAACTTCATGGACTTGATTTTTGCTAATAAAAGGGTAAAATATTACATGAAAGAATCAAGTGATAACATATAACGTTAAACATTAGGACAGGATGCTTTTTAAATGTGTAGTACTACCATGTTCCAACCTCTGTGAGCAAATAGATTCCACTTTGCCAAAGCATTTGTATTTTTTATTCAACAAAGATACTTTTAACTTTCTAACTTCTACCAAAACGGCTCATACTGAAATAACTGATATTGACTGCTTCACCTTGCTTATTTACTTGTCTTTCTCTGGATGGTAAAGTCTGTAAAGGACACTGACTTAACTTACAACTGTGTATGTACATGTTCAAAATCAGTTTACATACAGTTATCAAGTTTAAATTCTGAAACATTATCAGCTAGAAGTTTCATATAAAAATACTGATGACTGCATAACCATAGTAGCCAGGTGATTGTGGTTATAGGGGTTTTTTTCAGAAGAGTTTATTATTTGATTAGTTGTTATGCTTCAGGGAGTTTTCTTCATATATTCTTCACTATGCTCATCATTTGCCTGATTTTTTTATAAATTAAGAAGGGGCATATATGAAGTAATACATGAAGTTATTATTGCTTTATTTTAAAAGAGCATTTGCTGTCAATTAAAGCATACATATGTTTGCTTTGGCAAAGTGAAGTTGATATAAACGTATGTCATCTTTTGAAATTAAGATGCAGAACATAAATGAAAAATCCATCAACTCTTAACTAGTAAGTACTCCCAGCTCTGCCAGAAACAGAAATTAAATGCAATAAAAATGCTCCAACTCACTTTATATCTTAACTAGATTTTCTTTATGAACATTACTTCTAACATGCAGAGCTGTGACCCAATTAATAGCACATAATTAAACAGAGTCACAAATACAACGTGGCTGACTGCAAATACTAAGAGCCTTCAGGGGATGAAAAAGTTTTACAATAAACTTAATTGGTTCAGGCCTCATGAACTTTATATCAACAGATATACCACTAGAAGTAGGTGTCCTAATCTACAGGATGAGTGGCAATAATACACAATGAAGGATTTACTCTAGAACATCCCATTTCTAGGATGTGGTTGTATGTATAACTAACCTAAAACATACTACCCCAATCACTTAGTCCAGTTGACTATGTGGCAGGCAGAAGTCAGTTTATCCTTGTTCTACCAGGTATGCATCTGAATTCCTAAAGGCTGTTCTTACATGTGACTCTCATGGACACCTTCACTGGCAACATGACAGACAAGCTTGGAAAAGGTTCATCTATAAAATTATCCTGGCAATTTGACTAGCTTGTATGCATAAGTTTGTTTAAATACGCATTAAACAAATGTCAGTGAAAAAACACAAGGCTTTTAAAACAGCAATAAAGACAAATCTCAGTTTCAGTCTGCCAGTATACACTGCCCAAAACAAATATTAAGATTTTGGCTCTATTGACAACAAACAAACTCTTGCATGCTTTGGAATTTAACCTCTCCAGCCATTCAGGAAAGACCCACAGAGAAACATACCATTTTTCACAAAAACTGGAAGATACCCACTGTACTTTTCAATAATGGGAATAGGAAATCATGTATGATAGTAACTTTAATTGGACATTCTATTTTCTGTAGTCTTCAGAAGAGATACAAACGGTTTTGCTCAGAAGTTGAGCCCTGTAAAATAGAACAGAGCCAATGAAAACCTGATGCTACAGTGACTAACCATGCTGCAATAAGTACTGAGAGTCCTTATCATGACTAGTCTAATGCATACACAGTACTGCAAGTCATCATTTATTCTCACCTGCTCAACAGGAGAGAAAATAAAATGCACTGACAAGCACTGAAAAGGCTGAATTCTAATTTAGATTAATGCTGCAGGTAGGCATTAAATGTAATATTTTCATTAGTATAATTTTGTATGTTAATGGCTGCAATAAAAAAATAATACAAGTGAGACTAGAGTCCATATTTTTTCTGAGACAGGAAGCAAAGTAACTTTTGTATCTAATTGTTTTTGCAAAAAAAAGAAAAAATCAGAATCTCTTGTATTTAACTGTGCTATTTGTTTCAGCTGCTGAAGTTTAGAAAACTGATCTGTGCTTTTTAAGTAAACACTGTACTATCCCAGAACAAATGCGTTAGAATAACATATACACAGTGATTTGTCAGCCAACAACAAAAAAAAACCCGCAATACACACAGAAGTAGTGTTGAAAAAAAAAAGGTGAGGTGAATGAAATACACATGTTGAAAGTCATTTTGGGTTTTTTTTGCAATTGACTTCTCAAAATCATGATATTTATCAAACAGAAAGCAGAAATCAAGTCTTTATCAGAAAGGCACTTTAAGCTTAATAGTAATTTAAAAACTGTTTTCTTATGACTTAAAAATCTTTAAAACCTTAAAGCAACATGTTTATGAACTGGAAAATCCTTTTTTCACTCCATTACATCTGAAAAATAATTATGTTTATATATTTAGATATCAATACCGCACCTATTTGGGAGAGTGGAAGATTCCTCCAACATGAAAAAATCTGACCACTGGAAAAACATTAGGATCATCCATATACCAAATACAACAAATATTGACAATGGAAAATACTAAAGCTAAAAGTCTGGCAGCAGTTCAAATGAGATTCATCTGAGCTTTAGATTTTGAATGTGACCATCAGTCTCAATGCATTTTGCATAACACACATAAATATACACCTTCAGAAAACTCAAGGCATATTTAAATTTGAAGACAGTAAAGTGCAGAACACTGAGTAAGAGGACACATGGACACACCACTAATGTCAACAGAAATTTGATACCCAGTTCTAAAAAGTTAGACCCAAACAACAAAAAAAGTAACTACTTTAAACCATCTGCCAGGGACATGTTTGATTTACACAGCCTCACTTGTTTTGCTCAGCTCACGCAGTATCCAGGTGAAAGTAATAAAAGCCATCTAGGAAACAACGGCTTCACCATTTTAATTGTGATTGAAAATTCCAACCTTATGATTCTGACTTGAAGCTATCATCTCCATAAGCCATTGAGGGAAAAACATGCTTTATTGATACAGTGCAATTGGAACTTGCCTTTTAAAACAGGTACTCAAAGAAAGTAAATTCTCAAAGGTAACTCAATGAAGTTAAAAATCCCAATGCATCTGATTTTAAAAGATTAGAACTTCAATATTCTAACTTTAAAAGTTACAGCTAACATGTTGCTAAGGAAATATTTCTGATTTGCAGAACAGAAAGATACAAATACACTGAAAACCTTGTATTATGAAGAAAATAGACACGAAAAGGAGTCACAAGGTAGTGTAAAGAAAATTCAGACAAAATGGTGTTTACTTTCCCATGAATGAAAATATGTAAGTTTCAAGAGGAATGGTGATTAGTCACTGGAGCCAGAAGCACAGCATGATGTGTCAGCACAGTTAAATAAGGCATTAGCACCCTAAAAATAAGAGAACCACTGAAGTACTGAGAGAAGGAAGCTGCGAACACAACAGGAGACAAAGTTCTATGGATGAGGATGCTGACCCCGCACCTCTGGGTGAAAGCCCCATGAGGGAAAGTGCCTCTTGCCACATCTCGCTCCCACATCTTCAGCTTCACATATCCATGAGGAACCATGCATTCCTGAATTTTCACTTGCCTCACTTTGTTTTAAATGAAATAGAAACCAAACTCAAAATATTGGGGATATTACATGCAATAGTTGGATTTCTATTCATAATTACACCACAGTAAAAACAATAATGTTTCTATGGTACCATACTAAACTTTTTCAGCAGCAAGGGGAAGTTTTTGACCTCTTCACTTGCACCATGCTTACAAAATGTACAAAGTCTCCCAAAATACAGGAACATGAGGGAAATTTATTTCTTACTTACCCCTCAGAGCAGCAGCAGGAGGAGATGAGCGCCTGAGGCATCAAGCCAGGAACCACAGCGGCTGAGAAGAACATATGATCACGACACATCAACATCCCGGAGGATGGAGAGAGGCCTGGGCTGGTCGGGATATCTCACCGGAGGCAGCAAGTGCAGTAAAAGGCACGTACGAGGACCGGGACAATACTCCTGCTGTGTAACCTCAAGCCCTCAGGGCAGAGCCTAGCAGCCGGGGCCGTGCGCGGCGCGAGGCGGGGCCAGGTGCAGTGCCCGTCGGACAAGTGACGGGCTGAGGCAGCTCGAGCACCTGCGTGCAGCCTCACACCTTCCCCAAAGCTGCTTGGTACTTGGCTTCCTAACCCTAACATACTGGAGATACTAAACTCTCTCTCCCAGCTGCAACACCTTTAAGAGAGCACTGATGGGCTGTAATTGCCTGAGCAGCCTCACCTGGGCTCAGAGCCCCACTCAAACCCAGCCTGGCTCAGTCTGCTGCACCAGACCCCACCTGGGTGTAAACCACTGCAGCACTGTACTGAGAAAAATCAGAATGGATCAAGAGATAACAGATAAATAGTTTCATTTTAATAGAACATTTAAAATGCAGTTCTTCCTGTATGAGTCAGGAAATAAAGCTTTTGTTAAATATGATACCATACTAGGAAATTAATGAAGAAAGATGCATGCATATGCACCTGTGGAAAACCTCATCCACATTCAACAGTTCTTGAATCAGGCCATGTAAAAATTCCTGGTGGGTTCTCAGAGACAGAAATAAGTAGCAAAGATAATTTGAGATACTGACATACTAGGAAGCATCATAATTACCTTAATCAGCCTAGATAGATACTAGGAATTTTAATTATTATTTAGTAAGGTCACAAAACGGTTATTAGTACATTATGGCAACAGCTTGAAAAAGTTCTCCAAGTACTTAGAAGTCTGGCTTTCCTTTCCTAAGTCTATCTATATATATCTGAATATCTTAATATATCTGAAATCTAACAAAAAGCATCCAGTTTGGAAGTGTTCTAAATTGAATAGCATACGTATTTACTCAGGAAGGACTGATTGTAGTTAATTCCTAATATTCCTAGTTATCCAGTGAAATCTTTTTGAACCCACCAGAATTTTGTGTTTATCTTCAGTGGGAAACAGATTTCACTGTCAGTATTGCAACCAATTCTAAAAATTTGAGCACTAAAATTATGGTGAAATATCTAAAAAGCACTTCGAATCTGTATCTCATATTCATAGCTGTTGTTTCACTTAGGCTTTTCACATAAGACAGACAGTTAAAATATCAGTTTGGTAACAGGGAGTGACAAAATGCTATGTACCTTTCAAATACTGCTATACAGGTTTAATTGTAACACTAATTTTACCCAAGCAAGAGCATATCTGAAACACTACAAGAATCTCCGGCATTGGGGTTTGTGAGGTTTCTAAGTAGCCTTAGTGTCAGGAATCAAGAGAGGAATATCACCATTTTTGCTAAAATGCTTTTCAGGTTTCCATTGCTGTAAAAGGAACTTTTTTTTCCAGAAGTTCACTGTGCTAGTATTGCAGACAACTAAATTATCCAATTTCTCATTAAAAGCAGAGAGCTTCACAGATAAGCCTGACTGTTGAAACACCCAATATTTGCCCAGCGCTAAGTACTGTTAAATATAGACATCATATGCTAAGTGTCTATTTGATCTGCTCTTCAAAATCTTTTGAAATTTACCAGTGTTCCCCTCCTCACCTGTGTCATCCATTTCTGTGTGAATAGTGTAAATGTTTCCTGTTTCAGTGGTTTTTTTAATAGCACATTAAAAACCTTCTATAAAAAGAAATAATTGAGGTTCCATTCTTGAACATAAATGAGATGAATGGAAATTAGATGAGTAAATATATCTGACATTAACAAATAAATCTGTATTATATTTACTGGGAGAGAGGTACATGATTTTTATAATTTTATATCAAATTACTCAGCAAAATTCCAGACTTAACCGAGTCTTAATCAAAGCATAGCTATAGAACTGCTAAATCTAGCCTATAGGGAATGGATTACATTCCATCTCAAATTCTTATTCCTGTACGAAACTATAGCACATCAAAGAAACAGAAGTATCAGTGTAGTCTTTTTTCTTTTACCTTGTTAAATCATATAATGTAGTATTTGTGAAAATCCTGCTTTAACAGTCCCTATACCATAATGCTTCCAAACAAGCACAAAACTATTACAAGAAAAATGCAACAGAACATCAACCCCATACCAATATGCTTCAATACAGTCTTGGAACAGCTAAATATCCAGTTCCCAAAGTGAAGCAGATTCAAGAAAGAGCAAACAAAGTTGATAGAAACTTGAATTTTTGATTCTTTGGACAACTCAAAACGAGGAGAAAGGAAAATTATTCTACTCCAGGATGTAAAGTAGATTTGAATTACTTTGCTGAATTACTGAATTACTTTGCAACATACAGACTCGAGTATGGCAAGTATATGTTTAAGACACTTCCCTGCAGTCTGTGTTTTCTATCAATCATCTTGCTCTGGGCGGTTCTGTGGTTTCTGGGTCCCATGATTCTGAAATCCTCATTTGTAGCAATGGCTGTTGTCTCACTTAACAGTCACATATGTATCCTCTAAGGAACTTAAGCATTTAAGTGCACAGGACACAACACCACAGTGAGCACCAAATACCTGTACCAAGGGTCTCAGTATTTCAGTTTTATTGCTTTTCCATATCCAGACCTGTTTGGGTCCTGACCTGTATCATCTCTGTGCTATCCATATTATTCTCAAGTGCAGACTGGGACAAGTGCCTTAAAACAATTAAATTGTGCAGATTTTAAAGAAATCCCAATAAAATACAAGTATAAATACTGTATTTAAAAATATAATCTACTTGTTAAGCATAACAAGCTCCATGTTATGCCTGTTTTGAAAGGAAAAGTAAATGGTAACTAATAAAAGCTTTTTTTTTGCAAAGTGAAAACTTTCAATACCAATAAGCCCAACTTTCTTTCTTGCAGTGGTAGATATCTTTGGAACAAGTTGTAAGAAGACAAAAAAGCTTACACAGTGGTAAGAGGTAAGAAACACACTGTGTATCAGAACATGGAACTTTCAGGTTCACTATTAACTTCCAGTTCTGGAATCTGAAATACTTCCTTTAAATTAACACTAAAACACTGTAGCTTGTTATCTGTCAACTGTCTGAGAAAGTCTGTTTTGTTTTACAGAATGTAGGCCACAATTTTTACTTTTAAAATAAAAATCTTTACTTAAAACTAAAACTTTTTATAAGGTCTGCTTTATCAGTGTGTCTTATAAACAAAAGGACAAACAATAGCAGATGATATACAATAATTTAGAGGAAAAATAAAGACTGCTAAGCATCTAAAAAACAGGGCAAAAATTGATTTCAGATACTTTCAAGGAAAAAGTGTATTCATGCCTTTATAACTTGTGTGGGCTTTGTTCCATGTATTCATTGTGCTACTATCTTCTTCAAAATGTACTTCAAAGTCAGCTGGTGTCAGTATATTCGGAGGTTTTTATAAGTCTTTTTTTATTCCTCGTGCTTTAGCTCATTTCCTTCCTCCTTTGTCATCTTCTGTTACACTACCTGCCTTCTAAACAGTTCAATTGATGGTTTATCATTAGCTTTGTCTATCAGTTCAAACTAACTGACATTCAAACATCAGTGAATAAAGGGATCTATGTATCTTACTGAAGTCTGTACAGCTAATTGCTGTATCCTTTGCACATCGAGTTGCACATGCAGCCATAACCTCCAAGATTCCACTTTTTAGAATGAACAACTTCTGTACTCCTATCAATAAAGCATTACATATGGTTCAGATACGCTGTTAAAAACTGTGGGAGGCACTCAGTCCAATGCTGCTTTTATCACTTGTCACACTGAAATTATAATAGTAGCAAGAAAGTAAAAAGCTCTTTCATCTTCCTGGAGAGCTAAAATAGCATTTCAATGCTACTTTTGGATCACTCCGATGCAACTTTCCAGGTCTCTCCAGCCTTGCTGTGAGACAGATTTCCTATACGACGTAAGAACATAATACTTTCCATTACCTGAGATGTACGCTCAGAAATGAAAATCATTCTCCTAGGTATTCTGCCAGGAACTCTGGGACCTAATAGTTAAATGAAGATAAGACAGATCGAAAAAATGATAGGGAAGATGTTTCTTTTACCACATAAAGACAAGCTATTATATAAAAAACAGTGACACTGCAATAAGTTTGTTTGATATGGTCTCAAAGTGAAGTATTTTTAATGGCCTTTTTATAACATTTGAATAAAATTCATTCAAGCTGGAAGAGTAAAAGAGGTATGGTTTATATTCCAGTGTCAAAATGAAAGTATTCTTTGATAATCTACATTTACATTACACAAACCATATTGGAACCTGTGAGTAGGTCCAGAAGAAAACTAAAACTACAACACTTAATGACTACCAAAAGACCTCGGAGAGAAAATTAACAAGCATCTGGATTGAAAAGTAATATTTTCCAAATACTGTTTTGTAAGATGGGTACTGAAAAGTGCCAGATTCTACTTTATGTTTCGCATTTGAATGACAAGATTTTGCTCAGTAAATGGAAGGAGTCTTTTGACATGGCAAGTTTTCTGGTGTTAGCTCATTAAAAGGGTTTCTTCAGTTTAAAACAGGTAAGACCTCATTGAACCTTTCCTGCACATCCTCTCCCAATCCACTGCCACTGAGAAGAAAATAGTTATTTTAGAGATGCTTATTACAACTGTATGATTGAGACACCTCCATAGAAAAGGGAAAAATGTAAGTGGACCTGCTTCTGCAAGGGGATGGGACCTGATGATCTCTAAAAGTCCCTTCCAATTCTGTGATTCTAAGTTATCAGAATCACCTCTGCTTAGATTGTTGAATTTGAGTATCTACTGAATCAAACAGACAAGAAATGAAGTCTCCACTAAAAGAGGGAAGAAAGATACCTGCTGAATCAGTTAGAAAGAAAATAAAGCAGAAACACTTAGGAAAATACTAAGTGCTCAGCCACAGAGGCCTGAATTTACACTAAAAATCTGTGGAACTGCAGTCAGGAAGTAGAAGCACAAAAACTATGGTAAGGATTATGATGCTCAGAAAAACTGAAAGAGAAATACTAATGTAGCCAAAGAGAGACAGACACAGACATTCTCCATCTGACAAGTGTTCAGATGACGCAGAATCTAGAAAATATCTCTGTCTAAGCTGAAGTCATGAGAGATGTTATCTCTAGATACCAAAGTGAAATCTAGCAGGGAGCGAAAGCAAAGATATTCAAGGTTTAAGCATTCCTTCTTTTCCGTTTCCCCCAGAAACATCACAGGATGATTTTTGCAAGGTACCTCTTGTCCTTGTGCTTTACTATGGTGTATGCATTTCCACCTGAGAGAAATGTCCTGCTTCCTAGATTAGTATTTTTCTGTTTATCATTCTCCACAGTGACAATCCATGTCATAGTCCTCTTGTAAATAATCTTTAATACTTTTCATAATTTTAAAACTCAAGAATAATTCACTGAATAAATTAACTTGGAAAGACAGTTTTTAGAGCAGTCTGGATTTTGCTTCAGATTTTTGGTTCTCTATCCAAATACACCCTGGCTATTAATCAACATGACATTGTCTTTGTGACTGAATTCTTGCTTTTTTTCCTATAACTTACATTCTCCTATCTCAGACATTTTTATTTCCTTTCAAGATCTCTCATTGTTAACATCTCATTGTCTTAATTTACTTTATTTGCATTCACATAACATGATCTACTAATGTTATTGATTTTTGCTAAGCTGCAGGCTTTATCTCTTGTAAACATTGATTTGAATACCCGGACACAATCTTGAAAAGTTTCAATTTATAGACTGAGCTATCAGCTCCATCCTGCATTTTCTTCCCACTAATTTCAAGGTTTACATTTTAGTTTAACAAAAAAGACCACAACATCACAAAACAACGAACTTTATCATTTCAATAATACTGTTACCATTCTGATACCTATAAATACATATCTTTTATGGACATTTTGTTAAATGTTATTTAATTGGTTTCTTTACATAAATTTGTGTTATTTTTCTACTTTGATTAAGATCAAATAATACCTCACTCTTTGGAAAAAAAATGTAGTGAATTGGCTATTTATCTGTCTTTTATGAGTCCATAAACACCAAAATAACAGTAAAACTATACAGTATGAGAACTTGAGGAACTGTTTTTCCTCTCTAGGCCTGACTAAATGTATTTTTCCATCAACTCCATCTCCATATAAAAATGATACATAGATACCACAGATTCCCAAGAGGTCAGGAAAATAATAGCAGGTTATCAGCTAATATCAAATTATTCTGACTCTGAAAACTGATATAAACAATAAGTTTATGCTCTTATGCAACAGAACTGTTTGTTTGCATCTGTCAAGTTTTTTAATTGTGGTACTTTTAAAATTCATTACAATGACTGTTCAATGTGCAAACAAATTGGAGGGACCAGAGAAGTTGTGGTGCCAACACTGATGTGATTTAATGAAGAGAATTTACCAGACCAGAAGAGCCTTTTTAATCCTGAGAGCCCATAAATAAGTAAAGTTGCATGTTACACTAAAACTTATAGCACATTAACTCAGCAAAATTTACTCTGTAAAAGAGGATATAAAATTCCCTAGTGCCCTTTTAGATGTACCCCAGAAAAGAGAATGATATTTTAAATGAAATGACAAGATTCTAGGAAAAAAAAAATAATCCATGTCTATCACAAGCATTGAAAAATGCTTTTAGCTTGCTACAATGTGTCTGCTAAAATAACACATATTCTACTTAAATGCACAACACAACTCGATATACGACGAGAACATTCTTTTTCTGAAGTGTGGTGTAAGGCAAACAGAGCAAGTAACACTGAGAGAGAGAAGCCTTCACAAGCTATATACTTTCATATAAATCTTTATTAGGCTACCTTTTGTGTTCTGCCTCTCATGACCACGCAACAGATTTCCACACAATTTTCCATTCACTGAATCAGAAACAGGAAATCCTGCAGCAAGCATCTTTTTTTTTCTTTTTCTTTTTTCCAGAGGGGATGAAAAACCAGCATGAGCATGGAGAGGGTACACTTTGTGTGTAGAAGAAAAAAAACAGACTTCCCTATTCCACACTAGAGTTTCCTGAAAAGAAATAACAAAACTAGAAAAAAAGAAAATATGAGAATCTTAGACTGCAGAAAAGGAACAGGAAGAAGTTCACATTTGTCTCCAAATTAAAACATGTTTTTCAGCATATTCACAAATCTACAGAACAAGCTTGGACTGGCTGTGATATCACTATCTCATCAATCCTTGAATACCTGAAAGGGCAAGAGCATCAAGATGAATGAAGGAGCCTGAGCTGTTTGCAGTATGCTGTGTGTGCTGCTCCACACGATTATGAGGTATAAGTACGCTTTTGAAACAAAACATTTGAAGAAAACTATTTCACTTCTTTCTGCAGACTGCACTCTGTATTGCCTCAGGGACGTGTTATCTGAAGATTATTTTTCAGTTGTCGTTGCTGTTGTTGCCAAAAGGCCTTAAAGAATGAAAAAGGTGCTTTTGAACGATGGGAAAGATATTCTGTAAAGGCATCACATGCTCACTGGCCATTTACTGTTATTCTTTTCCTTGCATTAGGTTTTACATCCCTTCCCAGGAAGCTACATTTGAAAGTATTTGTACTTAGGACAGTTTTACTCTATAAAAGTGAAGATACATATACATATACATATATCTTTTTTTAAAACAGTGTATTGAAAAGAGAGCAAAAAAGAAGAGTTTTTAATTCTTCACCTACAATTCCAATGGAGGAGATGAACATTAACAGTTCTAATGACTCAACTGGCTTATAGACATGGGTTTGTAAGATTATCTAACATAAAGTCACTAAAAAAAATGGTCAATTCAACCTAAACAGGAGATAATTATACAAAAATGAGGCATCACAGTCCACTAAGCTTGTCTTGAGCTCTGTCATAGGTTACAAAAGTAGAAGGTAAACTAGTATTTATTAAAGTAACTCTTTTTTTCCACATATTTAAAACTTCTCAGAGAAGAATCCAGTGAGACAGTAAATCACGCAAAAGATAAACACTCCATTGTACAACCTAGATGGTCCACCACTGTTCATTATAAACAATTATACTAACTGGAAAAGAAGTTATTTAATACTCTAGTTTGTGCTGGCACAAAGTTAATATAATGGAAATTATTCTTCTCTGTGTGTTCCCGTAGGAACCTACTTGAAGAATTTGGCCACATTACTATTTTTTCATTAGTTAATCTGAAACCAATATTGCAGTGTGTATATATCATGTTCTCATGACAATAGAAATCAACACCAATGCCAACACTTTGGTTCCAAAATTATTTTAAACCTTTTAACTACAGAGATAAAACTCCAATATATTTCTAGATCCTTTGTCCACAAATATTAATAATAATTAAAATTCTTCTACAATTGCCAATTGAGCAGTAACCAAAGAGTCAACAGCTCACTTGTAATTTGTAAAAGGAAAACAACAATAACAGAGCCAACAAAAATAACAAGGAACCTTTTAGAAGATGCATAGTCATGATATAAAATGTATTAAGTGGAACAAGTAATTGAGAATAGACAGACCTACTATGCAACAATGACAAGAAAGACTCACAAACACCTGATTGCACAGGGCTATGAGAATAATATCTAATTAAACCTGATTAAACACAGACCTATTTCCTATGCCACTGCTAACTGATGGCCCCACCTGCCCTGTGACAGTTGCCTACAGATTAAGTGATTCCTATGACAGTGCTAGAGAAACGAAAAGTAAAATAGAAAACATCTCACAAATTCCAATTCTGTTACAACTATGCTAGTCACATTAATTCCTTTTTTATTAAGCAAAAGTAGAATCAGATCACTTAATATCTCACTCCAAGCAAAGGCAATTTGTCTATATGTTTGTTTGACTGGTGTTGGGGCGAGAATGTGTGGAACCTTGAGACATGAATTAAGTTCTCTGTACTCCACTGAGGTCATTTGAAATGCAGTGTAGGCTTACTCTTAACTTGGCCTGGCTCAGCTGTTATTTGTTATCTTCACCAATTCTCGTCTTTTACACCTCCATAGAAGAGTTTTGTCAGCTGCTGCATATGCAGCTATTGCACAACATAAGCTGGTATAGTACTTAAGACAATTATTCATTTAAATGGGTCTATTAATCGTTATAGTTTGTCATTTGACACATAAAATGAACTTGTATTCATTTTTTTCTGTGTGAAGTAGACATTTTAAAATCTTTCACTGTCACACAGGCCTGTTACACAGCCTGTGCAATCTTTAATGCTGTTTATTTATCAAACTTAATGTAACACAATCCCTTGACATGGTACACTGATGAAGGAGTGAGGTTCTTTTTTAGAATGCTGAAATAAAGTAAATGTCTAGTAGCTGATATTCTTCACACTTTCTGTAATGCACAAATATATGTACTGTCTCAACATGCAATAATTTCTGCAGGAACCCACAGATTTTGTAAGATGCAATGAGAAAACTTGTTGTAGGACCAGTTAATCATGGAAAAGTGATATTGCAAGCTACAGCTGCGGTCCAGTGATTCACAGATGTGGTTATAAACTACTGACAGATGATCCTTAGTTGTTGCTGTATGAGAAGTATTAGCAACTCCTGGATTTAGGTAAAATGGTGTATTATATATCATAACTAAGAGACTGGTTTGTGAAAACAATTCCCTCCTGCTATGATATATAACTGCTCACAGAGGAAACAAGATCTTTTCTAGTTCATACCGCAATAAAATCCAAACCAACTATAATTTTAGATATTTATTTTTTATTTTGGGGGGGGAGG